>NC_132931.1:13932044-14232044 GCF_047675955.1 Chlorocebus sabaeus
GCATTGGTGGTCAGTCACCCCTGGTTAGCAGAGATAGGCATTCAAGTCTGCAGAAAAGCCACCCAGGAGGCAAGGATTCCTTTCTTTCTTTCTCCGCCTTGGAGACGGCATTCCCCACAGCTCTCTGGGATCCTCTTGTCTGTTCCTGGCTCCCACAGCTTACAGCTGTTTTCACACAAAGCCTAAGACCTCCTTAGGCTTCCGGTCCTTGCAAGAGCCTTTTCTGGTGCATTGGGAAGAGGGAGAGGAGGCAGAGGGTGTACAGATGGGATGCATGTGCTTTGGCCTATTTTCCCAGCTTTCTCTGGCTCTGGCTGCAGCCCAGGAGCCTAGGGAGTTTGTGATCCATTTGGTGCCACAAGCCACTTTTTTGGTCTGTGTCCCAGTTTCTCTAGCCTGTGGGTTTCAGCTGTTCTCCTGTGGCCTGTAAAACTGGAATTCAATGACCCCCCTCTGGGGGGTGGGTTGGGTTGCCATGGAGATGATTTACCTCTCAGCCCCTTACATCTTCCCAGGATGGGGCAGAGATCTGTGTTCAGATGTGGTCTCTGCAGGGAAGGGAATCCAGCACAGCAACAATAGCATTAATAGCCACAGTGACCCAAACGGGTTGAATGCTTCCCCCAGGCCAGGCTCTCTGTTGCACCAGCCCTGAGCAGTCACTGCTGTGGACAGCTGTGGGGTATGATGCTTGAGCACATTCAAAAACCCAAGTGATGTTTTGTGTCTTTTTCTGTTTTCTGTTGCTGTAACAGAAAACACAGACTGGGCGATTTATAAAGAAAAGACGTTTATTTAGCTCATGGTTCTGGAGGCTGGGAATTCCAAGAGCATGACGCTAGTACCTGGTGAGGACCCTCCTGCTGCATCATGACGTGGTGAAAGGGTGTCATATTGGGAGAGGGCAAGAGTGTGTCAGCTCAGGTTTCTCTTCCTCTCAGAAAGCCACCAGTTCCATCACAGGGGCCCATCACCCTGACAGTATTATCTAATCCTACTGAGATAGGGTCTTGCTCGACTGTCACCCAGGCTGGAGGGCAGTAGTATGATCTTGGCTCACTGCAATCTCCATCTCCCAGGTTCAAGTGATTTTCCTGCCTCAACCTCTCGAGTAGCTGGGATTATAGGTGCTTGCCATCACACCCGGCTAATTTTTTTTTTTTTATTTTTAGTAGAGGCAGGGTTTCACCATGTTGGCCAGGCTGGTCTCGAACTCCTGACCTCATGTGATCCACCCGCCTCAGCCTCCCAAAGTGCTGGGGTTACAGGCATGAGCCACCGTACCCAGCCCCCAGCACATTTTGAGCCATTGCCACGCTTGCATTGGTTCACATTCCCCTTGGCAGGGTCACCTTGATGAACCCAACACCAACGGGGTTGGAGAGTTGTAAGTACATGCTCAGTAACCCAACTGAGCCCAGCTACTTAGCAGCTGGGCAGACTGGGGTACATCCCTTGCTGTCTGCCATCCTCAGTTCCTGCCTCCCTAAAGTGGGAAAACACACACAGCACCTGCTGACTGTGAACCTAAGTGCAAGTAAGGCCCAGAGAGTGACTGTGACCAGTCACCTGGGCCAGGTGTCACAGAGGGCAGTGCTGACGCTCTGTAAGTCCCAGGATTTCTGTTCTCAGCTTGAGTGGGAGCCTTTCTTCGCCACATTCTAAACAAATATCAGCATGGCCACCTAAAGCCCTGCTGGTCAACACAGGCTGGCAATTGGGACATAGGCCAAGTCCTGACAGTAAGCATTTCTGAGGGGGACAAGAGGGATTTTTCTGGTTTGCTCCCTGAGAGTTGTTCTTTGCTTTTATGCCCTGTCCATGATGACTCTAATGAATCCTGACTCTGGTTTATATATTGTTTTTGTTTCTTTGTTTTTTGTAGAAACATGATCTTGCTATGTTGCCCAGGCTGGTCTCAAACTCAGGGCCTCAAATGATCCTCCTGCCTCAGCCTCCCAAAGTGCTGGGATTACAGACCACTGGTTTATATTTACTGAGGACTGAGTTCTCTATTCTCTGCTCTTGTGCAGAAATTCCACAAGCAGGTAACGTCCATTGCAACAATTTCAATCACCACAGTCGATCCTTACTGCCCCACACATCGCAACCCCCACGAAGCTCACTTGTTCCTGATAGTTCCACAGGACCTTCTTCCTCTTTCAAGAGCACTGGGAGGAAGGTATTGTTCCACATGGTGTTCATTCTACGCATGTTTGCAGCTCAAAACCTACAGACACCATTGGATGCTTGCTGTGTATCGAGTCCTGGCTAGGTACTGGGGATCCAGCATTATCTGATGTGTCTGCAGTGGGGTGGGGGACACCTGGCTGTTGAGGGACTGGCCTGACCTGTATCACGTCATTGGAATGATCTGTACGTATTTCCTCTTTTTTTTTTTTTTTTGAGACGGAGTCTGGCTGTTGCCCAGGCTGGAGTGCAATGGTGCGATCTCGGCTCACTACAACCTCCACCTCCCAGGTTCAAGCGATTCTCCTGCTTCAGCCTCCCAAGTAGCTAGGATTACAGGCATGCACCACCATGCCTGGCTAATTTTTGTATTTTTAGTAGAGATGGGGTTTCGCCATGTTGACCAGGCTGGTCTTGAACTCCTGACCTCAAGTGATCCGCCCGCCTTGGCCTCCCAAAGTGCTGGTATTACAGGCGTGAGCCACCATGCCTGGCCTCTGTATATATTTCTACCTCCCCTGCCAGTGGGCAGGGACCACATCGCACCCATCCTTCTCATATCCCTGGTAAACAGTTGATGTTCAGTGAGGGATGCAAGCTGGGGCTGAGTTGCAGTTTTCCTACAACATCACTGCTGCCTCCAGGGAAAGTTCTGGGTCCTTGGCAGCCTCCTCAGCATGCCCAGAAAACCTCCGTTTCATAACCAGAGGGGCCACCAGGAACCTCATGCCCTATGGGCCTCCATCTTCCCTGGGCCGGAAAACCAGAAGTCTGCTTTTTTTTTTTTTTTTTTTTTAAGGTCTGCTGACAGCCCGAGAATCTTGTGATTTATACGATTAATATGAGAAGCAACATCATTATTCTGTTAATATATTATTCATTTCACCGGTGATCTATTCTCTCCACACCCAGCTCCATGAGTCAACTTTCCCTCCCTGCTATTTTAATAGAGCTGCATTTTAAATGGCGAGAACAGTACATTAAACATGTATAAGATGTAATCTCATTTGGAATGCGCTCTTCCAGCCGATCCGCCTCATGAGCATAAAAACAACAATGCTGCCTGGTGTTATCGGGCCCCACACGGGTGGGCAGCTGAAAACAAAATCTGGCTCTAATTAAGGAATATGTTAAAACTTCTGATTTGCACCTTCTCTTTGCCGGTAAGAGGAAGCAGCTCTGTCCCCATGCCACCGAGTTTTCGGAGGCCCCAACCTTGTAGTGCCCCTGCTGCTCCCCATCCTTGCTAACCACACTCCTGATAAAGCACATGTGGGGAAAGAGCAAAGGTGGGGCTGCTCTCTGTACAGTGGTGCACCCCTGTAATCCCAGTGCTTTGGGAAACCGAGGCAGGAGGCTCACTTGAGGCCAGGAGTTCCAGACCAGCCTGGGCAACATGGCGAGACCCCCATCTCTACAAAACATAAAAAATTGGCTGGGCATGGTGGTGCATGACTGTAGTGCCAGGTACTCAGGAAGCTGAGGCAGGAGGATTGCTTGAGCCCAGGAGTTGGAGGCTGCAGTGAACTATGATCATGCCACTGCACTCCAACCTGGGCAGCAGAGTGAGACCTTGTCTTAAAAAAAAAAAGCAACAGGTAATGGTTGAGATTAAATGATTGTCTCAGAGGAGGATGAGAGCTTATCTCAGTTTGGGTTGCCCAAGAAGTAGACCCCGAGACAAGGAGTCAGAGATACATAGTTTGTTTGGAGGTGGCCTTCTCCAGGAAGAGGAGGGATGAAGTGAGCTCAGCTGGACATAGAAAGTAACCAATAAAGAGCAAATTATCAAGGAAGTTACTGCTATGGGCAACTGGAGCTCAAAGCTGCCAGGAAGCTCTGGGAGACAGTGTAGACACACACTTCAGAGTTATCTACTCCAGGGGTGAGGGAACTGGGGTACTGATACTCCAACAGTCTAAGCCGGCATTGGTTGAGAACAAAAAACAAACAAACAAAAACATATATAAACTTGAGTCAGGATTTGTTAGAGTCATCATGGAGAGGACATAAAAGCAAGGAACAGTTCTTAGGGGACCAAACCAGGAAAATCCCTCTTGTTCCCCTTGGAAACGCTTACTGTCAGGACTTGGCCTGTGTCCCAATTGCAACGGATACTCCAACACCCCTTGAGGGCTTCTGGGCAGTTGTGTGTTCAAGAGCAGGCAAGCAGGCACTGGGGGTCAGAGAAAGCCATCAGGCCACAAGGTATGCAGGCTGGCAGTTGGAAGCCCAGTAGCCTGCATGGAAGTGGTAAGGCCAAAGGGAATATGAATGTGATTCCGGCAGCATCTGCCATGAAGCTTCATCCATCTGAAGGAAGTACAAGTGCACGGCCATGAAGATGGAACCTCAGACACGAGCTGGGGGTGCATGTTCGGCCCTGTCCAGTCCTGTCTGTGGCTTGGCTACCACAAAACTCTTTTCCTCTGGGGACTAGTCCAGCACCAGCGGTCAGGATGATACATCACTTTCTCGCCTCTGATTCCAACTCCCACTGCCTCCTTTGATCATTCATTCAGCTTGCCAGGAGGCTCCACTCCAGGAAAGGGGATCCCAAATAGTAGACACGAGTATTGGGTCCATGGGAAAGGACAATGCTTGTGAACCACCTGGAGATGTTTCCCATCTTCCTCCCATGAGTCAGCTTCCAAGAGACATGGTTTTCTCTGTGCCCCGACAGTTCCCAGTATTTGGGTCACATTCCGGGGACCAGCCAGGCTATTTTCTGAAAGATGCCTCACTGCTCCCTTTCAGGCAGCAGCAGACTTAGGGCTGTCCCATCTTCCTTTCTCTGAATTCTCCCCTTCTCTGTCTGCTGCCCTCACTGGCATGAGCTCCCTGAGGCACGGGCTGTGCATAAGAAGGTTCTGGTTAGCACCGCAAGACAGGGTGAGAAAAAATAAATGAATGAAAAAGAAGGTCTGGTTTCGGTGCCCAGCCCAGGGGCCCATCATGGAGCATCAAATGAGCCATGGATGGTGGCCTTTCCCCAAGATGAAACCCCATGACTAGACCACACATTCTCAATGGAGGTGACATTACCCCAAGGGGCCAAAATTGGTTCTTGGAGGAGATGCTGAAAAAGTCTTAGCTATTACTGGCCGGGTGTGGTGACTCATGCCTGTAATCCCAGCACTTTGGACAGCCGAGGAGGGCAGATGACATGAGGCTAAGAGTTCGAGACCAGCCTGGTCAACATGGCAAAACCCCATCTGTACTAAAAATAACAAAAATTAGCCGGGTGTGGTACTACACATCTGTGATCCCAGCTACTTGGGAGGCTAAGGCAGGAAAATCACTTGGACCTGAGAGGCAGAGGTTGCAGTGAGCCAAGATTGCGCCACTGCACTCCAGCCTGGGTGACAGAATAAGACTGTCTCAAAAACAAAACAAAACAAAACGAAACAAAAAAACAAATAAAAAACACAAACCATCACCAATAACAAAGTCTTAGCAATTACAATGATTTGTGGTCATGTGAATTTTAACACTATCAAACTCAGTCTTATTCCTTAGTATTTAATTTTATGAGCAGTGGCGAGATTAGTTTAAAAATGTCCACAAATCCAGAGAAATACTGGATGAAATGGAAGATGGCATGACTGAAATCAGTTCATCTTTTTTTTTTTTTTTTTTTTTTTTTTTTTTTTTTTTTTTTGAGGCGGAGTCTCGCTCTGTCGCCCAGGCTGGAGTGCATTGGCGCTATCTCGGCTCACAGCAAGCTCTGCCTCCTGGGTTCACGCCATTCTCCTGTCTCAGCCTCCCGAGTAGCTGGGACTACAGGCGCCCATCACCATGCCCGGCTAATTTTTTGTATTTTTAGTAGAGACGGGGTTTCACCGTGTTAGCCAGGATGGTCTCGATCTCCTGACCTCGTGATGTGCCCGCCTCAGCCGTCCAAAGTGCTGGGATTACAGGCTTGAGCCACCGCACCTGGCTGAAATCAGTTCCTTTTAAGCCCACTTGTAGCTCCATGTGGCTCATACTCATGTAACTTTGAAGACTAGCTGGTGCTGGGGCCCAGACCTGTGGGATGGGTCTGTGGCACAGGGAAGGAGGGGGGCTTGGGCCTCCGCAGAAGATTCTGATTCCAGGACCCCAGCGTTGGAATGAATGGGTCCCCCAGGCCCAGGGGTGGCCTCCACAGCTCTGGGGAAGAGCCACTGAGTTCTTGACAGATGTGGCCCTGGGTTTATTAATTCCTGCATCAAAGACCACAACCCCCAGCCACAAGGGTGAGTAGGTCAGAATCCACTCCCCATTCCAGCCATCTCCCAGTGAGTGGCCCTTCGTTCTCCTTGCTTGGGATGCTAGAGGACCAGTGTTAACTATGCTACCAGGAATTGTCATATCTGGGCAATACGAATGTTTCATCCAACTTTTTGTTGCTTGCTAGCAAGCCAGCATGAAGGACCAGCTGCGTGGCTCTATCTTAAAGTGAGGACACAACTGCCCCCTGCCCTCAGTTTTCATGGCCCTCGTCCCTCTCCCAACTCCAGACCTCAGGAATTGCACGGTGGAGAGAAGGGTTGGCCTGGGATCACTGAGGCAGCATTGTCTCCAGCAGCTGCCCCCATGCCGGATCTGTGAGGGCAGGTAGGTATCAGGGCTACCCCAAGATGACTCCACCACCTGTCCTGTGCTCAGTGGAAGAGTGGCTAATGAGGCTGTTTTGCAATCCCAAAATATCCTCAGTTCAGAGCCCAATTTTCCCTTCTGTGTGGACTTTGCAAGCCACCCTGTCTCCAGACGGCTGTTTTCTATTGTACAAAATGGGACTGCTGAGGACATGACACCTGCCTCTGAGGACTGTTTGAGGGTTGAATGAGGTGTGTGCAGCAGGTAACGGAGACCGGAGCCCAGAACATGGCCCAGCTTGAGTGTGATCAGTAAAGATGTCAGGGTGACATGCGCCGACACTCCCTCATCTGTGGTTCCTGGCTTGCATGTCTGCAGACATGCAGACAGCAGCTAGAGTTTGGCAATGTAGGCAAGAAGGATGGGTCTCCCTGGGGTAGAGCCTCTCAATTTTCTTTCTTTCTTTTTCTTTTCTTTTCTTTTCTTTATTTTTTGTTGCCCAAGCTGGAGTGCAATGGTATGATCTTGGCTCACTGCAACCTCCGCCTCCTGGGGTTCAAGCGATTCTCGTGTCTCAGCCTTCCAAGCAGCTAGGATTACAAGCACGGGCCACCATGCCCAACTAAATTTTTTTTTTTTTTTTTTTTTTTTAGTAGAGATGGGTTTCGCCATGTTGGCCAGGCTGGTCTCGAACTCCTGACCTGAAGTAATTCACCCGCCTCAGCCTCCCAAAGTGCTGAGATTACAGGCATGAACCACTGCACCCAACTGAGGCTCTCGATTTTCAACGAAAGTCAGACTCTGGGTAGAAGGGAACCCCACAGGATGTGGTAATGAAGTTTGCATGGGCTAGCCTGGGAACCTGACTGTTTGCATGAGCTAGCGTGAGAACCTGACTGTCCACATGCTGTGAAAGCAGCAACTCACCCAATCTGCAAGAAGACCTGGCGGTGGGATTGTTCTCTGCTGCACTCAGGCCACATCAGGGGCTCTTGTCCAACCTCGCCTGCCCAGTCAATGGATGGCAGTGAGCTGGGAAGAAGCTCATTTACTAGGAAGGGGTCTTCACCTCTTGCCTTCCTGGCCTCCATGTGGACCCACTCTGTGACCCTGACCAAGTCCGCAAATCTCCCTTGAGTGCTGGGATGAATAAAGCTGTGCTGGGTGGCCTCTCAGGTTGCAGCCTAGATTCAGAGACTCCACGATCCCCCACTGTCACCAAAAGGTAACACATCTGTGGGGCCCAGCTTGGGGCTCTGGTCTCCTGGGAAGTTTGGTCTTTTGGGTTCAGGAACTGACTCCAAAGACCAAACTTGGTTTGGCTCAAATTTGGCTGCTTGGCAGGGGAGATCCCTTGGCTCTTGTGGTCTGGGTTTGGCAGCCCTAAGCTGTTTCCCAAGCCATGTCATTACTCTAACTTCCTCCTTCCTTTTCCTCCCACCCCACCCCCATTCCACTCCCTCCCTGCCACCCACACACTCCACTCTCTTAATGAGTCCCAGGGAGATGCTGCCTGCCTTATATCACCTTCCCCGTTGGCAGAAGAGAGGCCCTGAGAGCCCCTGGTATGCTTGGCTCTGCTAAGTGCAGCCCTGACTCAGGGTTTCCATGGCAATAGCACTTGCAGCAACAGCCTTGGCTTGTTGCCAAGGCAGACGACAACCATGACAGCCAGTCAGACTGCGTCCAGCTGTGTCTGCAGCCAGAGGGGACAGGGATGCTGAGTGGGGGTGCCTCTCCTGCCCCCTCTCTAGAGCCCACCCTGGTTCTACCCTGGACTATCCTACTTGCCTGGACAACCTTAGCAGGGATGTTAGGATGCAGGAGGAGCCCAGGATGGGGACCCAGGACCTAGGAACAGGCCAGGCCATACCATTGTCTTGCTGTGCAAATTGGGCAGGACTGTGCCTTCTGTGGGCCTCTGCTATACTAGAGGACTGGGCTAGACCATGGAGCTTCAGGGCCATCTGATTCTCCCAGGAGCAGGTTCTTGGTATTGGGGGGACAGTTTCCTCTCGATTCAGGGGCCAGCACTGTCCCTGCCTGGAGCCTTCCCTCCCCATCCTCCAAGGCTACGTGTGGGGTCTACCCTTCTCTGTGGCCTGGAGGGGGCTTGGATCCAGGTGATTGGGCTAAGTGGTCTCTCTGTGAGATCACTGGCTCTAACCAGGGAGCTAACCCTCCTCGGAGAAGGCTCACCGTTGTTCTGACACAGCCCCATGTTCCTGTAGACTCTCATCAGGAGGGGTTGCACTGTGTTGCAAGGGTTGCCCTGGAACCCCCAATCTTGCGATCTCTTTGGGCTGTGCTGCTTCCAACAATTCCACAATTCTTAGTTTTAAATGTTACAGAAGAAAAAGTAAAGTAGAGATGGTTGGAAAAGGGAGCCTTCCAAAAGAGCCTCCTACACTCATGCCATATCATGGCAGTCACTTAAACACACATTTCTCAAGATCATCTCCTGCTGACATTCCACATAGGCCCTTTTGCAGATTTCAGCCCTGGGGAAGCTAAAGCATGAACTACTGCTATTTCACTTACAAATTGCCCTGTAGCAAAACAACCTCCAAAGAGCCATATTATTATCTCTCGTAGTCCTGTGGGTTGGCTGGGCTCAGCAAGACAGTTCTTCTGGTCTCACTACAGCTTTTTGTGTGTTCTAGTTAGATAGTGGCCGGGCTGGTGTCATCTATACACAGCTTACTATAGTGCAAAGATCTCACTACTCCATGTGGTCTTCCTGGAGAGCACCTGGACTTTTTAGATTATGGCTCGTAGCTTCCAAAAGTACAGAATCCAAGAAGGAAGATGTGGAAACTCACAGTCCTCCTAGCTCTAAAAACTGGGCCCCAGTTGCCCCTTTTCTGCTACCTTCCAGACAAAAAGCTGGTTCAATGTGGGAAAGAACTATTTCTGAATAAGGTCACACCCTGAGGTTCCAGGTGGACATGAATTTTGGGTGGATGCTACCTCTGTTAGTCTGTTCTCACACTGCTGTAAAGAAATACCTGAAAGTCAAAAAATAACAGATGCTGACAAGGTTACAGAGAAAAAGGAATACTCACATACTGTTGGTGGAAGTGTAAATTAGTTCAACCATTGTGGAAAGCAGTATAGTGATTCCTCAAAAAGTTAAAAGCAGCACTACCATTCAACCTAGCAATCTCATTACTGAGTATACACCCAGAGAAATATAAATCATTGTACCATAAAGACACACGCACATGAATGTTCACTGCAGAACCATTTGCGATAGCAAAGACATGGAATCAACCTAAATGTCCATCAGTGACAACCAGATAAAGAAAACGTGGTACATATACACCATGGAATACTATGCAGCCATAAAAAAGAATGAGATCATGTCTTTTGTGAGAACATGGATGAAGCTGGAGGTTATAATGCTCAGCAAACTAATGCAGGAACAGAAGACCAAATACCGCATGTTCTCACTTATAAGTGGGAGCTAAATGATAACTCATGAACACAAAGAAAGGAACAACACACACTGGAGTCTACTTGAGGGTGGAAGGCAGGAGGAGGGAGAAGAGTAGAGAAATAACTATTGGGTATGGGCTTAATACCTGGTTGATGAAATAATCTGTACAACAAACCCCTATGACACGAATTTACCTATGCAAGAAACCTTCACATGTGCTTCTGAACCTAAAATAAAAGTTAAAACAAAGGAAATGCTTGAGACTGGCTAATTCATAAAGAAAACAGGTTTAATTGGATCATGGTTCTATAGGCTGTACAGGAAACATAGCAGCTTCCGCTTCTGGCGAGGCCTCAGGAAGCTTCTAATCATGGTGAAAGGTGAACGAGGATCGATGTATCTTACATGACTGGAGCAGGAGGGAGAGAGTGAGTGGGGAGGTGCTACGCGCTTCTTTTTTTTTTTTTGGAAAGGAGTCTCACTCTGTTGCCCAGGCTGGAGTGCAGTGGCACAATCTCGGCTCACTGCAACCTCCGCCTCCCGGGTTCAAGCGATTCTCCTGCCTCAGCCTCCTGAGTAGCTGGGATTACAGGCATGCACCACCACACCCGGCTAATTTTTGTATTTTTAGTAGAGATGGGGTTTTGCCAAGTTGGTCAGGCTGGCCTGGAACTCCTGACCTCGTGATCCACCTGCCTCAGCTTCCCAAAGTGTTGGGATTACAGGCATGAACCACTGCGCCCGGCCAGCTACACACTTTTAGACAACCAGATCTCACCAGCACTTACTCATTATGGTGAGGACAGCACCAAGAGAGAAATTCGCCCCCATAATCCAATCAGCTCCTACTTCCAGCATTGGGGATTACAACTGAATATGAGATCTGGTGGGGGCACGGATCCAAACCATATCACTATCCAACTCACTGCAGGAGATAACAACCCTAGGCTCATGGAGATGCTGGAGACTAGAATCCAACTGTGCAAAGAGCATGTTTAGTATGGGACCGGCCACAGAAGAGGTGCTCAATACATGGTCATTATTGTTATATAAAACACAGAAATGCAAAAAACACTGGCCCGGCGCCTTCCCAACAAACACTCCTCCAGGGGAAACCAGGAATCAGAGCTGAGTAAATGTGGAAACGTACCTTTGCAGACTCCACAAAGCCAAACTCCAATTTGTGTTTCTTTTTGTTTTTCCTTTGAGACAGAGTTTCACTCTCTTTTTTTTTTTTTTGCCCAGGCTAGAGTGCAATGCAGTGATCTGGGCTCACTGCAACCTCCACTTCCCAGGTTCAAGTGATTCCCCTGCTTCAGCCTCCTGAGTAGCTGAGATCACAGACATGTGCCATCACAACTGGCTAATTTTGTATTTTTAGTAGAGATGAGTTTTCACCATGTTGGCCAGGCTGGTCTCTAACTCCTGACCTCAGGTGATCTGCCCGCCTCAGCCTCCCAAAGTGCTGGGATTACAGGTGTGAGCCACTGTGCCCGGCTCAAGTTGCGATTTGATTTAGATCCCTGCATTTCAGGTTTAAGGAATTTATATTTACAGAGTTGCGTGATCATCTTCAGCATTCATCAAACACATATCATCTGGCAGAAACCGTGCAAAGTATCTTCCATGAGTGATCTAATTTAGTTCTTACAAGAAAGGTACAATTATTATCCCTATAAAAACGGAGAGGAGGGAAATGAGGCCCAGAGACGTGAGGGCCCGCCCCAGGTTACACAGTGGGCAAGAGGGGGTGCTGGGGCTTGAGTCCTTTTTAAGTCCAGAGCCCCTGCCGTTCACCAGAATGAAAAGAGCCTTCTCCCTCCTGCTCTTCCTGGCAGAGGCATTTGTCTTCAGAAAGGATAAAGACTTGGTCTATGCTGGGTGCAGTGGCTCACACCTGTTAACCCAGCACTTTGGGAGGCTGAGATGGGAGGATTGCTGAACCCCAGGAGTTCGAGACCAGCCTGGGCAACATAGAGAGACTCCATTTCTTTTCTATTTTTTTGAGATGGAGTCTCCCTCTGTCACCCAGGCTGGAGCGCAGTGGTGCAATCTCAGCTCACTGAAACCTCCACCTCTCAGGTTCAAGCGATTCTCGTGCCTCAGCTTCACAGGTAGCCTGGGACTACACGCACCGCCATACCTGGCTAATTTTTGTATCTTTAGTAGAGATAGGGCTTCGCCATGTTGCCCAGGCTGGTCTCAAACTCCTGAGCTCAAGTGATCCACCCACCTCAGCCTCCCAAAGTGCTAAGATTACAGTTGTGAGCCACCATGCCCTGCCAGGAGACACTCTATTTCTACAAAAAATTAAAAAAAATTAGCTGGGCGTAGTGGTGTGCACCTGTGGTCCCAGCTACTCCAGAGGCTGAGGTGGGAGGATCACTTGAGCCCAGAAGTAGGAGGGCGCAGTGAGCTATTATGGCACTGCTGCACTCCAGCCCGCGGGACAGAGCAAGATCTTGTCTCCAAAAAAGTTAAAAATAATTTTTTAAAAAGACTTCACGGACAAGAAGCTGCTCTGTCTGTCCATTGGGTCACATCCAGTCCTCAGGGCCCTCGACTCAGGTCCGGCATCCCTTACTCTGCTCCCTCTGTCCGCAAATGTGCAGTGACAGCGTCTATACTCCTGAAACCTTCCATCGGCCTCTGACACAGCGGAACACGAAGAACATCCTTGAGCTCCTTGGCCTCCTGCGTGGCATCAGCCCCGTGCCTCCCAAGGGCCCTGTTATCTAAATTTAATCTCATGTGACAGGTGCCCAGAGCTGTTTCTGCCTGGTGATTTATGGAGACAAGGTGGGTCCCCTTCCAGACTGAGGGTAGTCTGCCCGAGCACCAAGATACCTGGGAAAGCTGGTTCCAGCTTTGCCAGACACCCAGGGTGACATCCACTGGGCCATTTTGCCCATCCTGGGGACAGCAAAGTCCCCGGGCTACTTTGGAGTGGCATTATTAATTATTATTATTATTATTATTTTTGAGACGGAGTCTCGCTCTGTCGCCCAGGCTGGAGTGCAGTGGCTGGATCTCAGCTCACTGCAAGCTCTGCCTCCCGGGTTTACACCATTCTCCTGCCTCAGCCTCCCGAGTAGCTGGGACTACAGGCGCCCGCCACCTCGCCCAGCTAGTTTTTTGTATTTTTTTAGTAGAGACGGGGTTTCATCGTGTTAGCCAGGATGGTCTCGATCTCCTGACCTCGTGATCCGCCCGCCTCGGCCCCCCAAAGTGCTAGGATTACAGGCGTGAGCCACCATGCCTGGCCATTAATTAATTAATTAATTTTAAGTGCACATACTTTTATGTTCAGCCCCTGTAAAGCTATCAGATATTTGAAAAAGGTGTATATTTTTGTGGTTTTGTTTTTGAGACAGCGCCTTGCTCTGTTGCCCAGCCTGGAGTGCAGGGGCATGATCATAGCTCACTGCAGCCTGAAAAGTCCTGGGCTTAAGTGATCCGCTGGCCTCAGCCTCCTGAGTAGCTGGGACTACAGGTGCACGCCACCATGCCTTATTGCTTTTTAATTTTTTTTTTTTTTTGTAGGGACAGGGTCTCACTATGTTGCTCAGGCTGGTCTTGAACTCCTGGTCTCAAGCAATTCTCCCACCTCAGCCTCTCAAAGTTCTGGGATTATAGAGTGAATCACTACACCCAGCTATAAAAAGTTTTTTTTGTTGTTGTTGTGGTTTGTTTTTGAGACAGAGTTTCGCTCTGTTGCCCAGGCTGGAGGGCAGTGGCGTGATCTCGGCTCACTGCAACCTCCACCTCCTGGGTCCAATCAACTCTCCTGCCTCAGCCTCCTGAGTATCTGGGACTACGGCTGTGGGCCACCATGCCCAGTTAATATTTTTGTATTTTTTAGTAGAGACAGGGTTTCACCATGTAGGCCAGTCTGGTCTTGAACTCCTGACCTCTAGTGATCCGCCTGCCTTGACCTCCCAAAATGCTGGGATTACAGGCATGAGCCACCAAGCCCAGCTGAAAATTTTAAAACGTGAACCAAAGAGTCTAGTTTGAAGAACTTAGCTAGGAACGAGTGAGTTCTTACCCACATAATGGAGTTCTCCAAATGAGTAACGGGAAGTGTCAAATGAAAGGCAGGTCGCTTAGAGATTTGAAATTCTTCGGTGGCCCAGTCCTGGCTGTGCTGTTGATTGAAGAAGTTTGCAGTCATCTTCAGAATTCATTCCAGAGGCTGACTTCTTAATTTGGGCATCCGTAAACTAGTCATGGCAAAAGACATGCAAAGAAAAACACCATCTCGCCAAAAAGGACGCAGAGCCAGGGATCCAACCAGCAGGAGAGCCTGGGAAGCCCGTTTGCTCTGGACTGAGGCCCGGCCACTTCTGGGGACCATTCCAGCCATCTGCCACTATGCCCACCTCCAACTCCTTTCTGCAGACCCGCCGTGACCCTAGCACTTGAAAAAGCCCTACTTATTCATTTTTGTTGTGGTAGAATAAACGTTATGAAATTTACCATTTTAACCATTTTGAATGTACACTTGGCCAGGTGTGGAGACTCACACCTGTAACCCCAGCACTTTGGGAGCCTGAAGAGGGAGGATCGCTTGAGGCCAGGAGTTTGAGACCAGCCTGGGCAACATGGTAAGATCCCATCTCTATCAAAAATACAAAAATTAGCCAGGTGTGCTGGTGCTTGCCCGTAGTCTCAGCTACTGGGGAGGGTGAGGCACAAGAATTGCTGGAACCCAGAAGGCGAAGGTTGCAGTGAGCTCAGATTGCACCACTGCACTCCAGCCTGGGAGACTGACTGAGATCTGTCTTAAAAAAAAAAAAAAAAAGAAAGAAAAAAAAGTTAGCCAGGCGTGGTGGTGCATCCCAGCTGCTCAGGGGGCTGAAGCAGGAGGATTGCTTGGGCCTGGAAATAGAGGCCGTGGTGAGCTGAAATTGCACCACTGCCCTCCAGTGTGGGTGACAGGGCGAGACTCTATTTCAAAATAAAATAAAATAAAATAAAATAGTTCAGTAGTGTTAAGTATATTCACATTGGCCAGGTGCAGTGGCTCACGTCTGCTAACCCTAGCACTTTAGGAGGCCAAGGCAGGTGGATCACCTGAGGTCAGGAGTTCAAGACCAGCCTGGCCAACATGGCGAAACCCTATCTCTACTAAAAATAAAAAATAAAAAATAAAAAAATTAGCTGGGTATGGTGGCGGGTGCCTGTAATCCCAGCTACTCAGGAGGCTGAGGCAGGAGAATTGCTTGAACCAGGGAGGTGGAGGTTGCAGTGAGCCAAGATGGCACCACCACACTCCAGCCTGGGCGACAGCACAAGACTCCATCAAAAAAAAAAAAAAAAAAAAAAAGAAGAAGTATATTCACATTGTTGTGTAAGGGATTTCCAGAACATTTTTTATCTTGCAAAACTGAAACTCTATCGATTAAATACTAACTCCCCATTTCCCTCCTCCAGCCTCTGGTAACCCCCAGTCTACTTTCTGTCTCTATGAATTAGCTTGCTCTAGGTGCCTCATTTAAGTGGAATCATGCAATATTTGTCTTTTTATGACTGGTTTATTTCACTGAGCATAATGTTCTCATGTTTTATTACGGTGTGCCATGTGATAGAATTTCCATTTTTTTATGGCTCAATAATATTCCATGGCACTGAGCTTGATTCTGTAGCACATATGCCAAAATTGGAAAGATACAGAGAAGATTAGCACGGCCCCTGCGCAAGGATGAAACGCAAATTTGTGAAGCGTTCCATATTTTTTTTACAATAGCGAAGACTTGGAATCAACCCAAATTCCCATCAATGATAGACTGGATAAAGAAAATGTGGCACATATACACCATGGAACACTATGCAGCCATAAAAAAGGATGAGTTCATGTCCTTTGCGGGGACATGGATGAAGCTGGAAATCATCATTTTTAGCAAACTAACATAGGAACAGGAAACCAAACACTGCATGTCCTCACTCATAAGTGGGAGTTGAATAATGAGAACCCATGGACACAGGGAGGGGAACATCACACACTGGGGCCTGTCGGCGGGGGGAGGGGGGACTGGGGAGGGATAGCATTAGGAGAAATACCTAATGTAGATGACGGGTTGATGGGTGCAGCAAACCACCATAGCATGTGTATACCTATGTAACAAACTTGCACATTCTGCACACAAATCCCAGAACTTAAAGTATGATAAAAAAAATATATATTTCATGGCAGGAATGTATCACACTGTGTTTATCCATTTATCCGTTGATGGACACCTGGGTTGCTTCTACCCTTTGGCTATTGTAAATAATGCTGCTATAAAATTGGTTATGGATTAGCTGGGCATGGTGGCGCATGCATGCCTGTAGTACCAGATACTCAGGAGACTGAGGCAGGAGAATCGCTTGAACCCGGGAGGTTGCAGTGAGTGGAGATCGTGCCACTGTCCTCCAGCCTGGGTGACAGAGTAAGACTCCATCTTTAAAAAAAAAAAAAAAAAAATTGGTTATGCAAATATCTCCTTGGGCCCCTGCTTTTGCTTCTTCGGGGTACAGAGCCAGAAGTGCAATTACTGTTTTTAAGTTTTCGAGGAATCTTGTTCATTTCTTGTGTGCCCTGCTGTTTATGAATCTGCAGAGGAGTGAGGTGCACACAGAGAAAAGTCTAATGCTTGTTCCTGAAGGCACTGTCGGCGTGACATGGGGGTTGTGGCAGTGGGTGAGGACTATCGCCCCTCTCTCTTCAGGAATCGCTGATGAAAGCCGCCACTTGGTTCTCATCAAATTTTCAAGAGAAAGAAAAAAGGGGTTTTGATGGAAGGCAAAATGACTCCAGGGCTCCTCTGGAGAAATTTCGTGATTTGAGGAGGGAGGGAGCTGGAAGGGGTTGCCTTTATTCTGTTCTGCACAATTCAGGTCCTGGAGCTTGATCACAAATGCTGGTTTTGCAGTTATCAGGATCCACCAGACAGGAAAAAAGTTTCCCATGTTCAAAAGTGTGGACTAGCAGGGGCAAGAGCCCAGTTTTGTGCACAGCAAACAAATGCTGGTGACTGTACTGCATTTCATGACGCACAGGCCACATCTCTGTAAATGCATCAGCTACAACTCTCCGGAATTGAAATAACTGCTCTCCTACATATAGACCCCCAGGGGGAAAATGTCTACTATAATCCAGTTTTTAAATGGAAAAGGAGAAAGAAAAAGCCCTGGTGGCGTTTCTGCTGCAGAAAATTATCAGCAACTTGCTCACAGTTTTGGAGAAAATCTTCCAACTGATACAACATGTACCAATCTTGCAATCGATACAACATTCCAGTCTTCCAATTGATACAACAATCTTCCAATTGATACAACAAGTCAATTGATACAACCGTCTTCCAATTGATACAACATTCCAGTCTTCCAATTGATGCAACAGTCTTCCAATTGATACAACAAGCCAATTGATACAAGTCTTCCAACTGATACAACATTCCAGTCTTCCAATTGATACAAGAAGCCAATTGATATAAGCATCTTCCAACTGATATAACCATCTTCCAATTGATACAACAATCTTCCAATCGATACAACAAGCCAATTGATACAACCATCTTTCAACTGATACAACATTCCAACTGATACAACAATCTTTCAATTGATACAACAATCTTCCAATTGATACAATAATCTTCCAATTGATACAACAATCTTCCAATTGATACAACAAGCCAATTGATACAACCATCTTCCAACTGATACAACATTCCAACTGATACAACAATCTTTCAATTGATACAATAATCTTCCAATTGATACAACAATCTTCCAAGTGATACAACAAGCCAATGGATACAACCATCTTCCAATTGATACAACATTCCAATCTTCCAATTGATATAACATGTCAAAACTTCAGGGAAGACATCAAGAGCAGTTTGCATTTGGTAGGAAGTAGAGTTAGCAAAAGCCAAAAAGGCCTTTGACACAACCAGCATTGAAAAGGCTGTTTGGGGCCAGGTACGGTGGCTCACGCTTGTAATCCCAGCACTTTGGGAGGCCGAGGTGGGCAGATCACCTGAGGTCAGGAGTTTGAGACCAGCCTGGGCAACATGGCGAAACCCCATCTCTAGTAAAAAATACAAAAACTAGCCAGGCATCATGGCATGTGCCTGTAATCCCAGCTACTCAGGAGGCTGAGGTAGGGAGAATTGCTTGAACTCGGGAGATGGAGGTTGCAGTGAGCCAAGATTGCACCACTGCACTCCAGCCTGGGCAACAGAGCAAGACTCCATCTCAAAAAAACAAAACAAAACAAAACAACACAAAAAAAACAAAAAAAGAAAAGGCTGTTTGGGGTTTGGGGTTAGAGATGATTTTTTAAATCAGTGGGAGGTATGGGAAACTATCAGAAATTGCTTTTATTTTACTTATTTATTCTTTTAGAGATAGGGTCTTTCTCTGTCACCCAGGCTGAAGTGCAGTGGCACGAACACTGCTCACTGTAGCCTCCAATCCTTGTGCTCAAGCAATCCTCCCACCTCAGCCTCTCCAGTAGCTGGGACCACAGGTCCACTCCACCATGCCTGGCCAATTTTAAAATTTTTTGTAGGGCTGGGTGCGGTGGCCCACACCTGTAATCCCAGAACTTTGGGAGGCCAAGGCAGGAAGATCACTTGAGGTCGGGTGTTCAAGACCAGTCTGGGTAACATGGCAAAACCCTCTCTCTACTAAAAATAAAACAAAAAACAAAAAACAAAAAAAACCACATTAAAAAAATTAGCTGGGGATGGTGGTCCGTGCCTGTAATCTCAGCTACTCAAGAGGCTGAGGCAGGAGAATTGCTTGAACCTGGGAGGTGGAGGTTGTAGTGAGCCAAGCCTGGGTGACAGAATGAGACTCTATCTCAAAAAATTTAAAAAAAAATAAAAAAATTAATAAATAATAAATAATAATAATAAAATAAAATAACTTTTCGTAGAGACAAGTTCTCACTATGTTGGCCAGGGAGGTCCTCAAGTGACCCTCCCACGGGAGCCTCCCAAACTGCTGAGATTATAGGCGTGAGACACAGTACCTGGCCTAGAGAATGCTTTTAAATCATAGAAGATGCTTTTCAATCACTTCTTGCCTTGCAATCAATCTGACCTCTCTCTTCTGATCCCTCCCTCAGGCTGTTGGGAGCTCCCGTTCCTGGGTCCTTGCCAGTCTCTGGAGCACCTGCCTCCAGTTTTCAGGGCTGTGTCTTTCCTGGGTAGATGGACCTCAGGGCCTCTGAGGATGTCCCAAGAGGAATTCTCACCAAGAGGTTCAGGTCAGCAAAAGAAAAACGTCAGAGGGGCGGAATTCACTCCCCTGCCCCATGTCCAATGGAATCAGCTCTAGGAAGGAATTCTAAACACGTCCCTGCCTGAGCTCTGTTCCTTTCCATCCAAATGATGTCTGCATGGGGCAGTGTGGAGGCAGCAACATCAGGACCCCTGACGCAGGCTGCAGGCTCTCCAGGCACTCCCGGGCTGGCACTGGATGTTGGCCGGAGCTGTGGGCACAGCAGCAGCCCTGGGATTCCTGCCCAAGGCTCACTTTGCCCATCATTGGAGGCTTGAGGGAGTTTGTGAACCAGCTCAGAGGAGCCGAGTCATAAATCCAGGCTTGCACAGGGTACAACGGAATTACTTCCTTTCCAAAAGAACTCACTGCTGTCATCCAGGAAGGCTTCCTGGTGGAGAGAAAGGTTGACTGTGGAAAGACCCCAGAATTCTGGTGTTTTTTCCATGTTATCTTGCCTTCTCAGTCACTCTAAAGAAAGAACTCACACTTGCCACCGCTTAATAACCACCTCTCATGGATCTGGCCATCTCTGTGCAGCATCTCCTCTCTTTTTGTTTGTTTGTTTTGAGATGGAGTCTCGCTCTGTCACCCAGGCTGGAGTGCAGTGGTGTGATCTCGGCTCACTGCAACCTCCGCCTCCCCGGTTCAAGAGATTCTCCTGCCTCAGCCTCCTGAGTAGCTGGGATTTCAGGTGTGCACCACCACACCTGGCTAATTTTTGTATTGTTAGTAGAGACGGGGTTTCACCATGTTGGCCAGGCTGGTCTCAAACTCCTGACCTCATGATCTGCCTGCCTTGGCCTCCCAAAGTGCTGGGATTACAGGCGTGAGCCACCGCGCCCAGCCTGCATCTCATCTCCTATCGGCTGAATAGTGTCTCTCTAAAATTCATGCATCGAAATTCTACACCCCAGTACTTGAGAATGTGGCTGTGTTTGGAGACAGAGTATTTATTTATTTATTTATTTATTTAATTTTTTGGGAGGGAGTCTCACTCTGTCACCCAGGCTGGAGTGCAGTGGCATGATCTCGACTCACTGTGACATCTGCCCTATCATGTTCAAGTGATTTTTGTGCCTCAACCTCCTGAGTAGCTGGGATTGCAGGTATGCGCCACTACGCCTGGCCAATTGTTGTATTTCTAGTAGAGACGGGGTTTCACCATGTAGGCCAGGCTGGTCTTGAACTCCTGATCTCAAGCGATCCACCCACCTTGGCTTCCCAAAATGTTGGGATTACAGGCATGGGCCACCACGGCCAGGAGACAGGGTCTTCAAAGGTAGTAACTGAGTTGACACGAGGTTGTTAGGGTGGGCCTTAAGCCAACATGGCTGCTGTCCTTCTAAGAAGAGGAAATTTGGACAAAGTCTCATATAGAGGGAAGACCATACAGGAAGAGGATGCCCTCTACAAGCCAAGGAGACAGGCTTCAGAAGGAACCCACTGGACTGGGCATGGTGACTCACGCCTGTAATCCCAGAATTTTCGGAGGCTGAGGCAGGCAGATCACGAAGTCAGAAGTTCAAGACCAGCCCGACCAACATGGTGATACCCCATCTCTACTAAAAATATAAAAATTAGCCGGGCGTGGTGGTGGGTGCCTGTAATCCCAGCTGCTTGTGAGGCTGAGGCAGGAGAATCGCTCAAATCCGGGAGGCGGAGTTTGCAGTGAGCCTACATCACGCCATTGCACTCCAGCCTAGACGACAGAGCAAGACTTCGTCTCAGAAAAATAAACAAACAAATAAACAAATAAATAAAAATACAAAAATTAGCCAGGCACGGTGTTGGGCACCTATAATCCCAGCTGCTTGGGAGGCTGAGGCAGGAGAATCACTTGAATCCGGGAGGCAGAGGTTGCAGTGAGCCAAGACTGTGCCATCGCACTCCAGCCTGGGCAACCAAGCAAGACTCTGTCAAAAAAAAAAAAAAAACAAAAAAAAAAGAAGGAACCCACTTTCCCAACACCTTGATCTTGGCCTTCTAGCCTCTAGAATGGTGAGAAAAAATACATTTCTGCTGTTTAAGCCTCTCCATGTGGTCCTGTGTGATGGCAGCCTCTGCAAACAAAGGCACCATTTAATTCTCATGACAGGCTTACCTGAAATTGTGTGAGGCTGGAGAGGCTGCCGCTGGGTTGTTGGGGGTCTCTCTCCACCTTGACCTATGTCTGACGTGTCGTTTCTTCTGCAGCTCTTCCTGGAAGCACTGGCTGTGTCCTTGGGGCCATTTGGGTTGGATCAATGTCTTTCCTCCCAATTCATCAGCCCTAGACAGCAAGAACGATAGCAGGGCAGCCAGCCAGGGTCTGAGCCAACAGCCTTGTTCAGGGCACTAAGCCAGAGAGTCCCTAGAGAGGGCTGGACTGCTCTTGGCGATTGGTGGCCTGGCTCAAAGGCTAGAGGCCAGTGCCAGAATAGCCAGTGACACATGTCACAGCCGCCGTGCGGGTTTGCGCTGCAGGCAGTGATACCATTATGGCACAAATAGTCTGGACTGGGCTCTCTGCTGAGGAATGCCAGACTTCTGGCTGCTTGCACAATATTTTGAGACAGGGTCTCTGTTTCCCAGGCTGGAGTGCAGTGGATCACAGCTCACTGCAGCCTTGAACTCCTGGACTCAAGTGATCCTCCCACATCAGCCTCCTGAGTAGCTGGGACTACAGGTGCGTGCTACCATGCCTGGCTAATTTTAACCTTTTTTTTTTTTTGTAGAGACGAGGGGGGATCTCGCTATGTTGCCCAGGCTAGTCTTGAACTCCTGGTCTCAAGCAATGTTTCCACTTTGGCCTCCCAAAGATCTGATATTACAGGCATGAGCCACCGTGCCTGGCCTGCTTGTGCAAGGATGTCTTTCTCCCATCTGATTTCACTTGCTGTAAATAGTAAATATTCCAATCACTTTACGGTCCTAAGAAGGTTTTATTTATTTATTTTTTTAGATGGAGTTTTGCTCTCTCACCCAGGCTGGAGTGTAGTGGCACCATCTCGGCTTACGGCAACCTCTGCCTCCTGGGTTCAAGTGATTCTCCTGCCTCAGCCTCCCGAGTAGCTGGGATTACAGGCCTGTGCCACTAGGTCTGGCTAGTTGTCATATTTTTTAGTAGAGACGGGGTTTCATTTTGGCCAGCCTGGTCTTAGATTCCTAACCTGAAGTGGTCCTCCTGCCTTGGCCTCCCAAGGTGCTGGGATTACAGGCACGAGCCACTGTGCCTGGCCAAAAGGTTTCTATTGGTGTAATTTGTAGCTCACCTTAGTTTTGGGACCTCCAGTAATCATCTCTGACCAGGATCCAGCATCCTTATCCTGAGTCCTTATCCCCACAATCTCCACCTCTCCCGGAGCCCCAGGCATTTGTGTCTCCTTTCCAGAGAACTTAAAACTCTATTAGTAATCATGGCTGGGTGCGGTGGCTCACGCCTGTAATCCCAGCACTTTGGGAGGCCGAGGTGGGCGGATCACCTGAGATCAGGAGTTCAAGACTAGCCTAGCCAACAAGGTAAAACCCCGTCTTTACTACTAACACAGAAAAAATTAGCCGGGTATGGTGGCAGGCGCCCGCAATCCCAGCTACCCGGGAGGCTGAGGCAGGAGAATCACTTGAACCCAGGAGGCAGAGGTTACAGTGAGCAGAGATTGCGCCACTGCACTCCAGCCTGGGCGACAAGAGTGAAACTCTGTCTCAAAAACAAAAACAAAACAAACAACTCCGTCAGTAATCAACGCCTTCATGTGCGGGGCAGAAAGCAGGGAAATACTTTCCCTTCTTAGGCTGTGTTATTCACTATCAGTTTTTCTAGCTGTTCCCTCTGTTGCCTCCTGGAGATGGTGTCATGATACACACAGTTAGTATTCGATTTCTTTCCTGGACCCCAGATGCCAATTGGTGAAGTCAGAGATGGTGCAATATCCCCCCTTGGAGAAGAAAGAACTTGCCGGGGCGCGGTGGCTCACGTCTGTAATCCCAGCACTTTGGGAGGCCGAGGCGGTGGGTCACCTGAGGTCAGGAGTTTGAGACCAGCCTGGCCAACATGGTGAAACCCTGTCTCTACTAAAAATACAAAAATTAGCTGGGCATGGTGGCACATGCCTGTAATTCCAGCTACTTGGGGGGCTGGGGCAGGAGAATCGATTGAGCGAGGGGTGGGGGGGTGGGGAGGGGAGGCGGAGGTGGCAGAGAGCTGGGATCACTCCACTGCACTCCAGCCTGGGCAACAAGAGTGAAACTCCTTCTCAAAAAAAAAAAAAAAAAAAAAAAAAAAAAAAAAGAGAAAAGAGAGAACTCTTGGTTGAGCTGCCCTGAGAATCCGTTGTAATTCTTCAGGCACTATTTCCTTGGTGGAGTTTTGAAATGGAAAAAACTTGTCTACCCATTTATATTTCAGTCAAGTGCCGGCTGTACCTTCATCTGTAATATAATCTTCAAATAAAGAAGAGGAGAGCTAGATGTCTCTAACACACATCCCTGCAGGCAACAAGGTAATAGAAAATGCAACGGGCTGGGCCCCAGAACTACCCAAGGCTCCCCCACCTACTTGCTGTATGTATGAAATCGACTTGAGGCCGGGAATGATGGCTCATGCCTGTAATCCCCGCATTTTGTGAGGCTGAGGAGGGAGGATCGCTTGAGGCGAGGAGTTCAAGACCAGCCTGGGCAACATAGTGAAACTCCGTCTCTGCAAAAAAAAAAAAAAAAAAAAAATGAGCTGGGTATGGTGGCATGTACCTGTAGTCCCAGCTACTTGGGAGGCTGAGGTGAGAGGATCGCTTGAGGCCAGGAATTGAAGGCTGTAGTGAGCTATAATCGTGGCACTGCCCTCCAGCTTGGGTGACAAAGCAAGACTCAGTCGCAAAAACAAAAAACAAAAAACAAAAAACAAAAAACAAAAACCAGAAAAAAAAAGAAAAGAAAAAAAAACAAAAAAGGACTTGATCAAAACTGACCTGGGAATTAGCTTGAGTGGGTTTTTTGGAGGGTTATCCCTTCCCCCAACCCCCAGCAAGGCCAGGTGATTGGAGGCTGGAAGTGGGGGAGGAGGCAAGGAGCTCTAGAGGGCCAGGATCAGGTGTCCTCAGGAAAGGGCTGATCCTTACAGAACCTTCCACAGCCTTGAGGCTTTATTGATGACACTCAGAGTTAGAGTTGGATGGAAGAGCTGCGTCAGTGTCTACTCTGCTGAGTCAGGGAGGAGAGGGGAAGGATTCGGTTCCACTGGCCTCCATGTTTGGGGGAGGTATAGGAAAGGGAGGCAAGGCACTAATCCACAAAGAATGGCAGGATGGGGCCACCGGGAGCCCTAATTTAGAGGTTCAGACTCTGGGGTGCACAATGGATCTCAGAAGTTTACAAAATCCCCAGAACTGCCTGCAACAGGGCACGTGCTGAGAAAAGCATCCATGTGCAGGGTGCAGCTGGATGCCTCTATCAGAGGAGATGGGCTGTGACTCTCTTTGGGGGCTCAGAGTGAGGCTGGCACTAGTCCACTCTCCCACAAAAGACTCAGAATCGCACTTGAAGCACCCCCACTGCCACCACGGGCCTCCCTGCAGCGTCCCTGTGTGTGGGGTGTCTCTTGCAGTAGCCCCCAGACGGACCTCTCTGCCCTCTCTCTCACTCCAACACCCGTTCTCATAGAGAGCAGGCGGAAGAATCTTGGAAAAGTCACAGATCTCATCATCTTGTGCTTCTTTGTGAGAATCTCCCATGCCTCCCCTCGCTATTCGATCTAGGCTCCAAGATCCAGACCTTCTTCCGTGGGCCGCAAGACCCCTGATGATCCTGCTCCATCTCAATTTCTCTCCACTGTTTGCCCAGCACTCTCCACTCCAGGCACAAACAAATCCCCTGGGGGCTCCATCTGGAGACCGACCACCCAGGTTGCCCGGCACTGTGGGTGTTTCTCAGGACATGGGACTTTTTTTTTTTTTCTTGAGACGGAGTCTCGCTCTGTGGCCCAGGCTGGAGTGCAGTGGCGTGATCTCAGCTCACTGCAAACTCCACCTCCTGGGTCCAAGCGATTCTCCTCCTCAGCCTCCCCAGTAGCTGGGACTACAGGTGCCCACCACCACGCACAGCTAATTTTTTTTGTATTTTTAGTAGAGATGGGGTTTCACTGTGTTAGCCAGGATGGTCTCGATCTCCTGACCTCGTGATCCGCCCGCCTCGGCCTCCTAAAGTGCGGGGATTACAGGCATGAGCCACCGCACCCAGTCTTCCTTCCTTCCTTCCTCCCTTCCTTCCTTTTTTTTTTGACGGAGTCTTGCTCTGTGCCCAGGGTGGAGTGCAGTGGTGCGATCTCGGCTCACTGCAACCTCCATCTCCCAGATTCAAGAGATCCTCCTCCCTCAGCCTCCGGAGTAGCTGGGATTACAGGCGGGCACCACCATGCCCAGCTAATTTTTGTATTTTTAGTAGAGACATGGTTTTGACATGCTGGCCAGGCTGGTCTCAAACTCCTGGCTTCAGGTGATTCGTCCAACTCTTCCTCCCAAAGTTCTGGGATTACAGGCATGAGCCACCACACCCAGCCAGGACATGGAATTTTCAACACTAAAACCAAGATAGTCCCAGGTAAACCAGGACAGCTGGTCACTCTGGCTCTATCCTCTTCCTGTGCTAGTCAGCTCTGGTCCCTCCTCATCCCTGGCCACCACTTACACGGATTAGGTGGCCCTCATCTGTGCTCCCACAGTGTCCCATATCTTCTGTTTTAATGCCTACATGGCTGTGTTGCAATTGCTTTTTTTTTTTTTTTTTTTTTTGGAGAGGGAGTCCAGTTCTGTTCCCTAGACTGGAGTGCAGTGGCGCAGTCTCGGCTCACTGCAACCTCTGTCTCCGAGGTTCAAGCAATTCTCTCGCCTCAGCTTCCCAAGTACGTGGGATTACAGGCATGTGCCACCATACTTAGCTAATTTTTACGTTTTTAGTAGAGACAGGGTTTCACCACGTTGGCCAGACTGATCTCATGACCACACGTGATCTGCCCGCCTCGGCCTCCCAAAGTGCTGGGATTACAGGCGTGAGCCACCACGCCAGGCCGCGATTGCTTTTTTAACCATTTCTTTTTCTGCCACCTTGTGTATTGCAGTATCCCTGCAGCAAACATATGATCTAGATGAGCAGGATGAGGGGCGTGGTCAGGACAAGAGAGTTGGACGGTTTTACACTGAACAACCCCAGTGAGTCTTGGACTTAGCCCCCTCCCTGCCTGGAGACCTGTATTACAAGGGGCAAGACTGTGGTTCTGGTGTAAGTCAGGCATATTTGATTGCAAGCAAGAGAAAAAAAAAATCTGAATACTGTATATTAAATCTCCCCCAAAATTATTAGGCAGCTCTGGGTGTTGCTCACACTGAACAAGGTGAATATTGAAAAGGAGACAGGAGGTCTCCACCCTCATGACCTGATCACCTCCAAAGCCCTCATCTCCTAATATCATGACCCTGGGGGCTCAGTTTCAACATCTAAATTTTTAGGGGGACACAGACATTCAGACCATGGCAGCGAGTTGATCAGACACAAACTGCTCAGGCACCTCATTTGTTTTGTGCAGTAATTAAACAGAAGCTGTTTGGAAATATGATTATAGATTGGCGCATCAAAGCAAATTAAACCTTTGAAGAGTAATGGCCTCATTAGCTTCAGAATTCTGCCCTTCCAAAGATCCAAATGCTTGCTTGTCCTGAATCGGGAAATACTGAGGCCTGGCTGCAAAAGGCGTCAAAGGGACACGAATGTCCAGCAGTTGTGGATTTGGAGAGACCAAGGGGCCGCAGGTGTAGGTCCATGTGTCAAGATGAACCTGGCTGGTTTGGCTTCTGTTCTTATGAATGAATGAAATAATCCTCCCCAGGGTCCTCTCAGTAGACATTCATGTATAAACGATCCAGTCTGGGAATTCTCGGCTCCAGATGCTGGTTGAGGTCCTCTCCTCGCTGCCCCCTCCTTCTTCTCCCAGCCTGGAAGACTCAGCCTTTTTTACTTTCTATTCCTTTTTAAAACTGAGACTGTACATCTGCCTTTGTTTCCTCTTCTAATGAAAAATAAAACCCCCGGCCCCTCCGCCCACCGACAGAGCGGACCCTCTGCTTGGCCAGCCAAGGGGCATTCCAAAGAAACCCGAAACACTGGGCTCTTGGCCATGGGAGACAGGGAGAGGTTGAGCACATCCTGTCATGCCACGCACCCGCCTCCACACAGCACCTTTTTCATTTTAGACACAAGTGACCAGCATTAAGGTTAAAATAGAGATCCTAAGATGGACAGAACAGACTCTGTGTGACAATAAGATACCAAATTATAAACAGGACCTGGCCGAGCATGGTGGCTCATGCCTGTAATCCCAGCACTTTGGGAGGCTGAGGCAGGTGGATCATGGGGTCAGGAGTTCGAGACGAGCCTGGCCAACATGGTGAAACCCCGTCTCTACTAAAAACACAAAAATTAACCGGGAGTGATGGCTGGGCACCTGTAATTTCAGCTACTTGGGAGGCTGAGGCAGGAGAATCGCTTGAACCTGGGAGGCGCAGGTTGCAGTGAACCCAGATGGCACTACTGCACTCCAGCCTGGGCAACAAGAGCGAAACTCCATCTCAAAAAAGAAAAAAAAAAAAAAAAAAAAAAAGGACAGAGATCCTAAGACTGACAACACAGACTCTTTGTGGCAATAAGATACCAAATTATAAACAGGACCTGAGGCTATGCTAGGCAAGAGTTAAATCACTCCCTATAAACCATAAAATCTCAATAAAGGTGTTTTTTTTTTTTTCTTTTTTGTTCTCTGAGACAGGGTCTTACTCCGACGCCCAGGCTGGAGTGCAGTGGTACAATCATGGCTCACTGCAGCCTCGACTTCCTGGGCTCAAGTGACCCTTCCACCTCAGCCTCCTGGGTAGCTGGGACTACAGGAGCACACCACCACACCTGGCCACCTTTTTGTAGAGACGGGGTTTTGCCATGTTGCCCAGGCTGGTCTCAAATGCCTGAGCTTAAGGGATCACCCGCCTCAGCCTCCCAAAGTGCTGGTGTGAGTCACTGCACCTGGCCAGCTTAAAAAATTTTTTTTTATAACCCGGTATAACGTGGCTTACTTTTTTTTTTTTTGAGACAGAGTCTCACTCTGTCACCCAGGCTGGAGTGCAGTGTTCTGACCTTGGCTCACTACAAGCTCCACCTCCCAGGTTTAAGCAATTCTCATGCCTTGGCTTCCCGAGTAGCTGGAATTACAGGCACGTGCCACCACGTCTGGTTAATTTTTGTATTTTTCTAAAGATGGGGTTTCACCAGGTGGGCCAAGTTGGTCTCGATCTCCTGACCTCAAGTGATCTGCCTGCCTCGGCCTCTCAAACTGCTGGGATTACAGGCATGAGCCACTGCACTGGGTCAATGTGGCTTACTTTCCAACCTGACTCCTGTATAGCATCCCATGACAGATAACAGGAACTTCAGCATTCCCTTCTACGACTTCAAGTCTTTAGAAAAAGCTTGACTCGGCTGGGCGTGGTGGCTCACGCCTGTAATCCCAGCACTTCGGGAGGCCGAGGCAGGTGGATCACGAGGTCAGGAGTTTGAGACCATCCTGGCTAACACGATGAAACCCCCTCGCTACTAAAACTACAAAAAATTAGCCGGGCATGGTGGTGGGCACCTGTAGTCCCAGCTATTCCAGAGGCTGAGGCAGGAGAATGGCATGCAGAATAAACCTCTTTAAATATTTCACAGGATTTTTTTTTTTTTTTCTGTTAACACTCAGCAATGTTAACAGACTTCCCCTCACCTCAGACCCTGTGCACACTCATAGTTTTTCTGCTGACCTGCGAGATAAGATGGATGAGGTTGTGGAAGGTTCTAGAATCTTCCAGGGGCTCAAGCTCACCCCTGTCTGAGTCATGACTCTGTGGAATGGATGCCTGGAGCACTGTGGGCTTCCTGGGCTCAGCTTCTAGCAGTTGGGGCTCCCAGGGCCCTTCGAGCCTGATTTCCCCTGGGAACTGCCCTCCACTTGGGGTCCCCTTGGACTCAGCTGGTTAACCCCACCCCCTGGCCAATCAGAACATGGATGAGTGATTGGCCATCCATGAGTGATCCAGGCTTGGCCAATCAGAACACTGGATCTCCCTGGGCCGGCCTCAGCACTGCCACAGGTGTTAATGTTGGAGTTGACTCTGATTACCATCTGCTCCTAGAGATCTTCCTTCTCTCCTGGGTCTCCTGCTGCCTCTTGGGAAGTGAAGGCACTAGACTTGAGAAGGTTCTTAAGCCACCAGAACCACATAGGGAGCTTCTGCAAAACCTGCCCGGCCCTCACCCTGTAAGCGGGGGCCTGGGACCATGCACTTTGTAAAAGTCCCCTGGGTGTGACCCGTGTCTATTTCGACCCCCAGGGTGAGTCTTGAGAAACCCCACCCAGGAGAATCTTCTGATCTCACTCCCAACACCCCCACATTCCTTCCCGGCAAGGCAGCTAGAGCCAAGAAGACTTGATTTATTCATCTTGGTTACGGACGAGCTTTGGGGAAGCATTGTGGGGAAAATGGGCCGGCAGGCTGGGTTGCAAATGAAAACCAAACACATTCTGAATTATGAAAAGCACACACACACACACACACACAAACCCCAGAAACCAGGCTCTTTCATTCAGATCTGGAGCACCGGATGCTGTATCCTTGGCAGTGCAGTTGCAGAAAAATAAGTGTTTCTCCTGCCAGCCAGCCTGGCGTCGCGATGAGGAGACTTCTACCCTGGGATGGGAGACAGGGCCCCTCTCTTAGGCGCCTGCTCCTTCACCACCTCCCAATCAACCTTGGTCATGTCTATTGATTTGTAGAGTCGGGAAGGTGGAGGAAAAATTGCGTATTTCAAGTAACTCGCTGGACACAGCGTGAAAAATGCAGACCTGAGGGTCACGTTGATGTAATTTCCAGAACCGTTGCAAACCAATTCCCATTCCTCCGTTTCCTTAATCTTTTTGATAAATGAACCCTCTAATTACATTTCCTTTTGAGATGTCCAGCTACAAAAACCCTAAGCTTGGAAGATAAAACCATTGCTTTGTCATAGCATTATGCAAAGGCAGGGAGGAACACGTTCGGGATACATTTAGCTTTACGTTCAATTCACTCCATATTGATTTTCATCAATGTGACTTAAGCAATTACCTCTGAGTTAATTCTTAGTTAAAAAGGAGAAGTTAAAAGTTGCACAACATGGACTTCGAGATCTTGGAAATGGCGGGGCGGAGTGGCTCACGCCTGTAATCCCAGCACTTTGGGAGGCCAAGGTGGGCAGCTCACCTGAGGTCAGGAGTTCAGACCAGCCTGGAAAACATGGTGAAAACCCACCTATACTAAAAATACAAAAAATTAGCCGGGTGTGGTGGCACGCACCTGTAGTCCCAGCTACCTGGGAGGCTCAAGTGGAAGAATCACTTGAACCCAGGAGACAGAGGTTGCAGTGAACTGAGATTGTGCCACTCTACTCCAGCCTGGGTAACAGAGCAAGACTCCATCTCAAAAAAAAAAAAAAAAAAAAAAAAAAAAAAAAATTCAGAGCTTTATAATGGACAGAGCCAGTGCTGTAGGGATCAGGTGTCTAGCAGCCACTTGCACCCATTTTTAAGAGCATCAAGAAAATAATGTGGCATGTGCCATGCAGGCACCACAACCTTCCACAACCACAGTGTGGGGCTGAGATGTGGTTGCTTCGTTTTACACGTGGATATGCTAAGGGACTAGCAGGTTAAGTGTCCCTAGATAGGTGGGAACTGGATCTTGTGTCCCCTCTGGGAGAGGTCACAGGCCACCAAGGATGTTGCCAAGTCAGCAGTGAAAGGCACTTTCTCTTGGCTGTCATCTGAGACGTTGCTCATTCATTACCCAGGCATGGTAGCATCTGCCTGTAGTTCCAGCTTCTCAGGAGGCTGAGGCAGGAGGATGGCTTGAGCTCAGGAGATCGAGGCTGCAGTGAGCTGTGATGGTGCCACTGCATTCTAGCCTGGGTGACAGAGGGAGACTCTGTCTCTAAACCAAAAGAGCAGATATTCACGAACACCGTCTTGGTATCCGGCCTCTCAATGGACACTTACTCCCCAAGAGACAGTTCTTCCTTTGCTGTGTCCCTTAGGAGATGTGTCATCTGTGATGGAGAAGGTTCAAGGGTGAAGGATGAAAGGAGATAAAAGCTGATCAGAAAACAGAAAACAGATCGGTGGATGAGGAAAAGGAGAGCAATGAAACTGGGCAAGGCAAACCCAGGGTGGCCCACCCTGGGGGTGACTCACCTTCCGGGTGGGACAAAGGTCTCACTCTCAGCTTCTGCTTTCTCAGGACGCCCCACCTGAGGCATGGGTTGATGGAGTGTGTCCAGGACGCAAGGCTGGGAAATAGTGTTGAGTAGATTACAGGTGGCTCACACCTGTAATCCCAGCACTTTGGGAGGCCGAGGTGGGCGGATCACCTGAGATCGGGAGTTTGAGACCAGCCTGAACAATATGGAGAAACCTCGTCTTTACTAAAAATACAAAATTAGCCGAGTGTGGTGGCACGCAACTGTAATTCCAGCTACTCGGGAGGCTGAAGCAGGAGAATCGCTTGAACCTGGGAGGTAGAGCTTGTGGTGAGCAGAGATTGAGCCATTGCACGCCAGCCTGGGCAACAAGAGTGAAATTTTGTCTCAGGAAAAAAAAAAAAAATATTAGCTATGCATGGTGGTGTGTGCCTGCAGTTCCAGCAACTTGGGAGGCTGAGGCAGGAGGATGGCTTGAGCCCAGGAGTTAAAAGGCTGCAGTGAGTTATAATAGTGCCACTGCATTCTAGCCTGGGTGACAGAGTGAGATTCTGTCTCTCAACCAAAAGAGTGGGTCTTAGGGCTGGATCGCTTCCTTACCAAGAACTAGGGAGCTCATGCAGCCCGTGCTGAGCTTAGCACCCTGCGTGGGGGTATGGTTCCCTGTTTCAGACTCCACGTGTACTTTGTTCTGCTTCAGCGCATGCGTACATGGCCCCCAGTTGTCTGTATCTGAGACCCACCAACCCCAAGGAGGAGGGAGGAGGAGGGCTCCTTCCACTGCAGCATGAAGTGGGGTTCGTGCAGCTACACTGCCCATATCAGTGGTTGAGTGGCTCTGCTGGCCTTGGGGGACTGGCACATTGCAAGGGGCTGGATCATGAGCGTCCTCTCTTCTCTCTTGCTGTAAATAAATGCTACGCCACTGGGGCCTGGTGTGTGCGTTTTGTCTGTTCTAAGTGACCTTGAATCCTTACTGTTCTCTTCTCTTCCCTGGAGGACACTTATCTGCCTTTTAACCTTGTCTGCCTTCCTGTGTGATTCTGTCCTGCGGCACAACCTGGCCACCCAGTGGACGGTAAAACAAGCCACTGTATGACTGCAGTTTAAGACCTGTGTCCTCAAGGACCGTAGTGGATGGAAGTGCTCCCATTGTTCACATAGGGAAGCTGGGGTTCAGGGAGGGTTGTGGCTTGCTCAGGATAACAGGAGCGTGACTTGGACCCTGTGTATCTGATTTCGAAAGTGTCATCTCTCTAAGAAGGAGACTCAGGTCAGGCGTGGTGGCTCCTGCCTGTAATCCCAATGCTTTGGGAGGCTAAGATGGGAGGATTGCTTGAAGTCAAGAGTTCAAGACCAGCCTGGGCAACAGAGCAAGACCCTGTCTCTACAAAAAGTAATTTAAAAATTAGCAAGTAGCTGGGTGCAGCGGCTCATGCCTGTAATCCCAGCACTTTGGGAGGCCGAGGTGGGTGGATTGCCTGAGGTCAGGAGTTTGAGACCAGCCTGGCCAACATAGTGAAACCCCGTCTCTACTAAAATTACAAAAAATTAGCTGGTCGTGGTGGTGGGTGCCTGTAACCCCAGCTACTAGGGAGGCTGAGGCAGGAGAATCGTTTGAACTTGGGAGGTGGAGCTTGCAGTGAACCGAGATTGTGCCACTGCACTTCAGCCTAGGCAACAAGAGCGAAACTTCATCTCAAAAAAAAAAAAAAAAAAAAAAAAAAAAAAAAAAAAAAAAAAATCAGCAGGTGTGGGGATGCATGCCTCCAGCTACTCAGAAGGCTAAGGTGGGAGGATCACTTGAGCCCAGGAGTTCGAGGCTGCAGTGAATCCTGATCCTGCCACTGTGCTCCAGCCTGAGCCACAGAGCAAGACCCTGTCTCTAGAAAAAAAAGGGGAAGACTTGTGAATGCAGTCAGTGTTGATGAGCCTGAAAGGCAAAAGGGACCTCCAGGTAGTGAACAGGCGGGGGCTGAGCTGCCAAGAGGGCTGGCTGAAGCCAGGGGCAGCTGTGGGACTGACCAAGGGAAGACAGGGCGGGATCTGGGGCCTGTGCCCAGGTCAGGCATTGGACCTTTGTTCTCCTAATGTCCTAATCTCTCAAATACTCCAGAGGCTGAGAGCAGCCCAGCTGTGCCAGGGAGGGCCTCTGCTGACCTCCACCCTCTTCCCCCTTCATCAAACATCTGTCTCGATCTGTAGGAGTCTGATTGGCTGAGCCTGAATCACTTGACCACAGCCCAGTCCCCAGGGAACGAGGAGAGAGTGGACACTTCCTCCCTCCACTCCTGAACAGAAGTGACATTGCCACACCTGGCCTGGCACCTGTCTGTAGTGGTGCAGGAAGAGCCCACCAGGGTGGGCTGGCTTGTCTGCCCAAGGAGACAGTTCAGAGCTTTCTTTCCCTCCCTTCCTTCCTGCCTCCCTCCCTTCCTTTCTTTCCTTCTTTCTTTTCTATTATTATTTTTTGACAGGGTCTTGCTCTGTCACCCAGGCTGGAGTGCCGTGACACCAGAATAGCTCACTAGCCTCAACCTCCTGGGCTCAAAGGATCCTTCTGCCTCAGCCTCCCAAGTAGCTGAGACCACATGCATGCACCCCCCACCGTGCTGGCTAATTTTTTGTTTTCTGTAGAGATGGGGTTTTGCTCTATTGCCCGGGCTGGTCTCAAACTTCTGGCCTCAAGCATTCTCCTCCCTCAGCCTCCCAAAGGGCTGGGATTACAGGTGTGAGCCACCATGCCGGACCAGAAGGGACTTTCCTTGTCTTCAGGGGTGTCTTCTTGCCGGGAGAGGAGACGGCAAGGTGAGAGATGTTTGTTCCGCTGGTGCATTGTGGGCACGGAGCCTGTGGCTTCTTTAAGGCTGAAGAAAAGGTTTGAGAACTGGGAAAAACTATCGGCTGTGAAATATGGAAAAGAAAATTGCAAAATCATAATCAATAACAAGTTTAATTAAACATCTACAGAATGTCGTGTTATAGCTACTAGTCCACAGTGATGTGGTTGGTTATAAATGGTGTTTAATGAGGGACACAGGGTTGCTTAAAGTTGCCGGGGGTGACGTGGAAGAGAACCCGGTATTAGCCTCCTGGGGCTCCTGTATCAAATGACTGGAGACTGGGTGGTTGGAAAAACAGAAGTTTTTTCTATCACAGCTCTGGAGGCCAGACGTCTGAAATCAGGTGTCAGCAGGACACGCATCCCCCGAGGGGTCTAGGGGCGAATGCTTCCTGCCTTTTCCAACTTCTAGTGTTCAGAAAACCCCTGGTGTTCCCTGGCTTGTAGCTATGTCACTCCGATCTGTCTCCGTCACTACATGGCCTCCTTTTCTGGGCCCTCTCCTCTCCTGTTTTTTATTATTATTATTTTGTCATTTTATCTTCTATTTATTATTATTTTTATTATTTTTAGAGATGGGGATCTCGCTTTCTTGCCCAGGCTGGAGTGCAGTGGTGTGATCACGGCTCACTGCAGCCTTGAATTCCCAGGCTCAAGTCATCCTCCCGCCTCAGCCTCCTGAGTAGCTGGGACTACAGCTGCATACCACGACACCTGGCTAATTTTTATTTGTGTTTTTTTTTTGGGTAGGAATAGGGTCTTGCTATATTGCCCAGGCTAGTCTCAAACGCCTGGCCTAAAGCGATCCTCCCACTTTGGCTTCCCAAAACGCTAGAATTACAGGCATGAGCCACTGCGCCCAGCTTATCCTAGGTTCTCTTGAATGTACTAGCAGGGACATGGGCAGCTGTGTACTATTCTAGTGGGAGGTGGTTCTGGAATAACACCTGGTCCTTGTCTAGTAAGAACACTTTAAAATAGCCCGAGGCAAGAATAGCCCCTCACTTCTCCAAGAGTTCATTTGATCTTCTAACCAGTTACTCAAGGCATGAGGATCCTTGGCCATACCCAGTTTCCTTCCGGTCCTGAACCCTAACACAGCTGAACCCTGCATGGAGGCAGAGGAGGTGCAGTGTGGCAGTATCCACCACCCCTGCCAACAGGGCGGATCAGGGGCCTGTCCCCGGGTCAGATATTGGGTCTTTATTCTCCTAATTCCCAGCTAAGAATATGAATTGTGCCATTTTTTGTTTTGTTTTGTTTTTTTAGATGGAGTCTCCCTCTGTTGCCCAGGCTGGAGTGCAATGGTGCGACTTTGGCTCACTGCATCCTCTGCCTCCCTGGTTCAATTGTTCTCCTGCCTCAGCCTCCCGAGTAGCTGGGATTACCGGCATGCACCACCATACCCGGCTAATTTTTGTATTTTTAGTATAAACGGGGCTTCACCATGTTAGGGCCAGGCTGGTCTCGAACTCCCGACCTCAAGTGATCCACCCGCCTCGGCCTCCCAAAGTGTTGGGATTATAGGCATGAGCCACTGCACCTTGCCTGTTACGGGTTTTAAAGCACAGAATTCTCCCATCTGCAATAGGATGCTCTAATGATTAATACTGGCTGTCAACTTGATTGGATTGAAGGATGCAAGGTACTGATCCTGGGTGTGTCTGTGAGGGGTGGCCAAAGGATATTCACATTTGAGTCAGAGGACTGGGAGAGGCAGATCCCCCTTCAATCTGCACGGGCATCATCTAATCAGCTGCCAGTGCAGCTAGGATAAAAGCAGGCAGAGGGCCAGGCGTGGTGGCTCACGCCTGTAATCCCAGCACTTTGGGAGGCTGAGGCGGGTGGATCACCAAGTCAGGAGATCAAGACCATCCTGGCTAACACGGTGAAACCGGGTTTCTACTAAAAATACAAAAAATTAGCCAGGCACAGTGGAGGGCACCTGTAGTCCCAGCTACTTGGGAGGCTGAGGCAGGAGAATGACGTGAACCCGGGAGGCGGAGCTTGCAGTGAGCCAAGATCGCAAGATCGTGCCACTGCACTCCAGCCTGAGCAACAGGGCAAGACTCTGTTTCAAAAAAAAAAAAAAAAAAAAAAAAAAAAAGCAGGCAGAGGAACATGGAAAGACTAGAATAGTTTAGTTTTCTGGCCTCCCTCGTTCTCCTGTGCTGGAGGCTTCCTGCCCTCAAACATCTGAGTTCTTCAGCTCTAGGACTCTTGGACCTTCGACCACAGACCAAAGGCTGCACTGTTGGCTTCCTGACTCTTGAGGTTTGGGGACTCGGACTACCTTCTTTACCCCTCAGCTTGCAGACGGCCATACTGTGGAACCTCGCCTTGTGATCATGACAATCAATGCTCCTTAATAAACTTCCCTTCGTATATACATCTATCCTACGAGTTCCGTCCCTCTAGAGAACCCTAATACAGATGCAGATACAGCTGTGAAGCAATCCTCCCATCTCAACCTCCTGAGCAGCTGGGACTGCAGGAGGTGTTTGACAGAAGAGGAGACTGAGACTTGAAGAAATGAACTTGTTCAAGGTCACATGACTAGTACGTGGAAGAGTTGGAATTCGAACTCAGAACCCCAGCAGTCTGGCTCCCGAAGCCTGTCAGCATCCTCACGGCCCAACACTGCCTCCCCAGGGAGGATACGGAAGTGGCGGCAGTGGGTTGGATGGGGCGAGAGAGGAGGCCCCGTCTCCCAGTGCCTGGGTGGTGGGTTCTCTTACCCAGATGGAAAATGGTGGAGTGGAGTGGGCTCAGGGTACAGGGAGTTGTTGCCGGGCAGAGAATGAGTCAATTTCGGGCATGTTGAGTAGGAGGGGCTTGTGGGATGGTGCTTGGTCACTTGGGGCACCGCTTTGTATGTGGCTGGGTCCTCGGGGGATTAGAAGTAGAATTTGCACCGCTTGCTGGGAATTTATAGACGGAGGATCTGAGTATATCAGAGAAAGAACTCCCCCACCTCCCCCTCTGCTCATGCAAGCGCGTACTCCTTCCCTCAACAGCGAGGCCCTCGTTCCTTTTTTCCTGCTTTAATACAACTCCCCTGACAACTCGTCCTTCTCTGCTGGCGTGGACCACAGCAGCAAACGATGACTATTTTAGGACACATTTCACCCGCGTGTTGTTTCTTCTCCCACCGGTTCTATTCGCATCAGTTGTTTGGCACAAGGTTTTGAATTGTTGGTTTTTGCGCTAAATTCATTTCGCAGAAATGTCAAGCATCACCAAGGCCACCGAGAGTGGGACACACACACCGTTCTCTCTCCTTTGTTCCTGGGCTCTTCTTTTCATACGCAAATGCGTTCTTTCATTTGGCAGCTTGCAGAACCCCTGTACCTTGAACTGAGCTGAAAGCCGGGGCCTCGCCTGCCAGACACACAAGGCTGTCTCCCATTTCACCATCCCTTTGGAAAGAATTGCTGAATATTTGATGCGTGGAAAGGGGAGTGGTCGAGGTTCTCAAACCTTGTTTGAATTGTGGAGACACGATACTGGGTCTGCTCAGGCAGACCAAGTCTTCTGCAAAAACAGTCACAGGTCGGGGTGTTGTGGCCTGCGTTCCTCAAACTGGAAGGAACACAGAGCCCAAAATTGACTCATCCCCTCCTGCTCAGCTGTCCCAGGCAGATCTCAGAGCAATACACCCAGCCCCAGCCTTCTGCTCTGATTCCTTAAGACCCCAGCAGCTCAGCTGACTCAGCTCACATCTGCTCCTCTGGCGTCCTCTGGAAGCAAAACCCTGCGAACAGTTGTAAACATTACAAGGAGGCTCTGGAGGGTTGAAACTTCGATGATCGCCTCTATGGCAGAGTGTTGAGGCCGCTGGCATTTTAACGGTGAGATCATCTTTGTCCTTGTGACATTGGCAGTTTTCCTTCATGGCTTCAACTTTTTTCCTAAGCGGTTTGTGCTTCTTCCAAGTTTCTTGGAAGATTCCTTAAGATCTTCCTTTGGGGCTGTGGGCCTGGGGAGCCTAGGAAGCAGCTGTGATGAAGGATGGGAGGAAAAATGACTGGTAGGTACCCCTCCACAAAGGATACCCTCAGCTCGGTGGTGAGCCCTGGGCTATTGGAGAGAGTGAAGACCACACCTCACTATATAATAATAAATCATAATAAAAATAACAGCCCAGGAGTTTGAGACCAACCTGGGCAGCATAGTGAGACCCCTACTGTACAAAAAATTTAAAAATTAGCTGGGCGTGGTGGCACACGCCTGTAGTCCCAGCTATATCGGAGGCTGAGGGGGGAGGATCCCTTGAGCCCAGGAGTTTGAGGCTGCAGTGAGCTATGATTGCACCACGACATTCCAGTCTTAGACACAGAGCAAGACCTCGTCTTAAAAAAAAAAAAAAAAAAAAAAAATCAGCTGGGCGTGGTGGCTCACGCTTGTAATCCTAATCCCAGCACTTTGGGAGGCCGAGGCCGGTGGATCACGAGGTCAGGAGATTGAGACCACAGTGAAACCCCGTCTCTAGTAGAAATACAAAAAACTAGCTGGGTGTGGTGGTGGACACCTGTAGTCCCAGCTACTCGGGAGGCTGAGGCAGGAGAACGGCGTGAACCCGGGAGGCAGAGCTTGCAGTGAGCCGAGATCATCGCGCCATGGCGCTCCCTGGGCAACAGAGCAAGACTCCGTCTCAAAAAAAAAAAATCACCCATGTGCTATGTCCCAGGTCCTGTCATTAATGCTTTATGTGTATTAATAATTAAACTTCACAGTAGTCCTGCTGTTTTCCAGTAATGCCCTTCTCTAAGGCAGGTTCACAGACACAGGTTATGAGTTAAATTGTGTCCCCCAAAAGATGTGGAGGTTCTAACCCCCAGTACCTGTAATGAGTGACTTTACTTGGAAATAGGGTCTTTGCAGGTCATCAAGTAAAATGAGGTCATTAGAATAGATCTGAATCCGATATGATTGGTGTCCTTATGAAAAAGGGAAATTTGGACACGGAGCACACAGCAGGGAGAGGCTGCAAAGAGACAGAGAAGATGGCCATCTGTGAGACCAGGAGAAAGGCCCGGAACAGATTCTTCCTCATGGACCTGATAAGAACCTGGTAAGAAACCAGTCTTGCCAACACCCCCCTTTTTTTACTTCTTCTACAGACAAGGTCTTGCTCTGTCACCCAGAGTAAGAGTGCAGTGGTGTGATTGTAGCTCACTGCAGCCTCAAACTCCTGGGCTCAAGCAATCCCCGTGCTTCAGCCTCTGGAGTAGCTGGGATTACAGACACACACCACCATGCCTCCCTAATTTTTGTATGCATGTATGTATGTATGTATTTATATATTTTGAGATGGACTCTTGCTCTGTCGCCCAGACATTCAAGCGATTCTTGTGCCTCAGCCTCCCAAGTAGCTGGGATTACAGACAGGCACCACCATGCCTGGCTAATTTTTGTATATATGTATGTATGTATGTATTTTGAGACGGAGTCTTGCTCTGTCGCCCAGGCATTCAAGCGATTATTGTGCCTCCTCCTCCCGAGTAGCTGGGATTACAGGCACCCGCCACCACGCCTGGCTAATTTTTGTATTTTAAGTAGAGTCAGCATTTCGCCATGTTGGCCAGGCTGGTTTTGAACTCCTGATCTCAGGTGATCTGCCCGCCTCGGGCTCCCAAAGTGCTGGGATTACAGATGTGAGCCACCATGCCCAGCCATAATTTTAATATTTTTAGTAGAAACTATCTTGTTATGTTGCCCAGGCTGGTCTCCAACTCCTGGCCTCAAACAGTCCTCTGGCCTCGGCCTCCCAAAGTGCTGAGATTACAGGCGTGAGCCACCGCGGCCACCAGCTGCCATGCCCTTGGTTTCAGAACCTCCAGCTTCCAGAACTGTGGGACATTAAATGTTGCTTAAGTCCCAGCGTGTGATGCTTTGTTTTGGCGGCCCTCGCAAACAAACAAAATGGCAAGTGTTTTATTAAGAAAGGGCTCCCATGGGAGACCGGTGAGGATGTGGGGGAAGCAGAAAGGAAGAGGAAAAACAGAGAGCAAGGTGTGATTTCAGTCTTGCTTGGGAAGAGGTGGGTGACAAGGGTATGGGTCCCAGAAACAACCTGTGGCTCATTTTTGTGATATGAAGTTGATCTTAACAGAGCTTAAGTTGCGATCAGAGTAGAGACATCTCAGTGGAAGGGAAGACAGGCTCTCCCTTATGTCATTTATTCACTCACTCACTCACTCACTCACTCACTCACTCAAAGAAGCATTTATTAATTGAGCGTGTATTATGGAATGGGTTTGACAATTAAATAAGCTTGAGGGAATTTTTTAAAAAATTGTATTAACACCGGGCACGGTAGCTTACGCCTGTAATCACAGCACTTTGGGAGGCCGAGGTGGGTGGATCATGAGGTCAGGAAATCGAGACCATCCTGGCTAACACGGTGAAATCTCGTCTCTACTAAAAATACAAAAAATTAGCTGGGCGTGGTGGTGGGCGCCTGTAGTCCCAGCTACTGGCGAGGCTGAGGCAGGAGAATGGCGTGAACCCAGGAGGCGGAACTTGCAGTGAGCTGAGATCATGCCACTGCACTCCAGCTTGGGCGACAGAGCGAGACTCTGTTTCAAAAAAAAAAAAAAAAATTGTATTAACTACTTAAAAAAAAATTCTAGCCCAGTGTGATGGTGTGTGCCTGTAGTCACAGCTGCTCAGACGGCTGAGGCAGGAGGACTGCTTGAGCCCAGGAGGTCGGGGCTGCAATGAGTTATAGTTGTGCCACTGCATTTCAGCCTGGGGGACAGAGTTAAACCCTGTCTCTACACAAAAACAAACAAACAAACAAACAAACAAAAAATAAAAAATTGGTGGCTCGTGCCTGTGGTCCCAGCTACTTGGGAAGCTGAGGGAGGAAGATGGCTTGAGCCCAGGAGTTCGAGGCTGCAGTGAGCTATGATCGTGCCACTGCACTCCAGCCTGGGCAACAAAGTGAGACTCTATCTCAAAATAATAATAAAAATAATAATTCTCTGCTATACGGTTGTGGTATCCATTTGATATATATTTAGGTCCATTTATTTATGTTCTTAACCACTTTGAGGCATTTTCCCTCAACCTTATTAATTTTTGATACAAAAGTGAGAACTATATAAAAAAGGCGTAGTCAAATACCCTATCCCTACCCAGCCCCCACAGGTAACCGATTTCATTAATTTTTTTTTTTTTTCTTCACTCTTGTTGTCCAGGCTGGAGTGCAATGGCACGATCTCAGCTCGCCACAACCTCTGCCTCTGGGGTTCAAGTGATTCTCCTGCCTCGGCCTCCTGAATAGCTGGGATTACAGGCACGTGGCACCACGCCCAGGTAATTTTTTGTATTTTTAGTAGAAGCGGGGTTTCACCATGTTGTCCAGGCTGGTCTCGAACTCCTGACCTCAGGTGATCCACCCGCCTTGGCCTCACAAAGTGCTGGGATTACAGGCGTGAACCACTGTGCCTGGCCATGATTTCACTAATTTTAAAGTTATCCTTCTAGTGTTTCTGTTCACAAAAATCAGCAGATATATGTATATATATGTACTTTTCTTTTTTTCTCATACAAAAAATTGCCCCACAGTAAATACTTTTTTATACTTTTTTTTTTTTTTCACTAAACAATATATCCTGGAAGTCACTCCATATCAGTTCCTAGAGATCTTCATTTTTTTTTTTTTTTTATTAACTGCACAGCACCTTCTGTGTGTATGTACCACCATTTACTCAACTTCCCTCTTGCCGGCAGTGGGGCGAGTGAATTTATCACAGATAACACTGTAAAGCTTAGCACGTGCGTATCTACTCAGTATTGTTGGAAATTTATCTTCCGAGTGGATCCCTGACATGAGATTGCTGGGTTAGGGGTAAATGCATATCGTTTTGTTGGCTATAATCAAATTTCCCTGCAGAGGAGGGTTGTGCGATTTTATTCTTCCACCAGCAATGTATGAAAATGCCTGTGGTTTTTTGGAGGGGGGAGGCGGCGAACCTAACCAGCAGCTCGGCATAGACCCTCATTCTGTGATGTCCCTCTAGCACAGGGACGTCCATTGAAGGGCAAAGGGAGGGATGAAAAGCCGGTGGATGGACGTTCATGTCATACCTGCAAGAGGTTTCTTCTTGCGGCCAGGTGCGGTGGCTCACGCCTGTAATCCCAGCACACTGGGAGGCCGAGGCAGGCAGATCACCTGACCTCAGGAGTTCAAGACCAGCCTGGCCAACACGGTGAAACCACATCTCTACTAAAAATACCCAAACTGGCCGGGCATGTTGTTGTGTGCCTGTAATCCCAGCTACTCGGGGGCTAAGGCAGGAGAATTGCTTGAACCCGGGAGGCAGAGGTTGCGGTGAGCTGAGATTGCACTACTGCACTCCAGCCTGGGTGACAGAGCAAGACTCTGTCTCAAAAAACAAAAAGAGAGGTCCCTCCTTGTAATTAGGCAGGGCAGGGGCTCTAGAAAAGGGGAAGTCAAGCAACTCACTAATCTTCTGCACAGGAGACCCTGTCTCTTAGAGACAGGTACTAGGGTAACATCCTCCGTCAGCCCGCTCACTGTCTGTTGTCCCCTCTTGAGGGGTCATGGCTGGGAGGGAAAGTTCGTCCATCTACCCTGGCATCCATCCATCTATCTGTTCATTCGCCACTTCTGGTCTATACCTGCAAGGCCACTGTGCTGGACCTAGACCCCACTGTTGGTGAGCTCACAGCCTAGAGCATAGCTTCCTATAGGATAGTCTCCATCATCAGTGGCTGTTAAGTGCTGCCCAATGCACTGATCAAAGAGTACAGGGAACGCATGGGAGCAGGTTGAGGTAAGATGGCAGTTGGAGGCTGTGGTGCTGTTGGGTGGGCCTGGGGCCTGGATAACCAGGTGAGTCTTCTCATTCCTGAAAGGCAGCATGACCGAGAGACAGTGTTCTGGAGCTGGAGGACCTGGGTTCAAATCCCCACTTCTCCATAAACTCACAAACAGCACTCCCTTGGACAAAACCATAGCATCTCTGTTCCTCACTGTCCTCATCTGCAAAGTAGGGGTTCATTCGTTCATTCAAAATTTCACCCGGATGCGGTGGCTCACGCCTGTAATCCCAGCACTTTGGGAGGCCGAGGCTGGATCACTTGAGGTCAGGGGTTCGAGACCAGCCTGGCCAACATGGAAAAACTCCATCCCTACTAAAAATGCAAAAACTAGCTGGGCATGATGGTGTGCGCCTGTAATCCCAGCTACTCGGGGGGCTGAGGCGGGAGAATCACTTGAATCTGGGAGTTAGAGGTTGCAGTGAGCCACAGCCTGGGCAACAGAGTGAGATTCTGCCTCCAAAAAAAAAAAAAAAATCTACTTACTGAGCACCTACTATGTGCCAGGACCTGTTCTAGGCTGTTGGGATACATCTGTGAACAACAGAGACAACCATTTCCATCCCTGTGGAGGAGCCTGGATGATGCCGGGGAGAAACAAGCCATAAACAACAATATTGTAAACGGGTAAAAAACATGATAAATAGGTAATAAATAAATATAGAAATCAATCAGTAAATTAGAAAGTGATGAGTATTATGGGACAAGAAAAAGCAGAACAGAATAACAAGAACGGGAAAGAACAGTTTAAAATTTAAAGAAGGCGGACAATGTTCTATATCGTGGTTTTGGGAGTGGTTCCCTGGATGCCTTTGTCGAAACTCATTGAACTACACGCTTAGAATCTGTGCATGTTTATGATACCTTGATAAACTTAAGGCCAGGCAGGGTAGGTCATGCCTGTGATCCCAGCACTTTGGGAGGCCAAGGCAGGAGAATCGCTTGAAGCCAGGAGTTTAAGGCCAGCCTCGGCAACAAAGGGACACCCCCATCTCTGCAAAAATAAAAATAAAAAAATTAGCCAGTCATGGTGGTGCACAACTGTAGTCCCAATTACTTGGGAGGCTGAAGTGGCAGGACTGCTTGAGCCCGGGAAGTCGAGACTGAAGTGAGCTGTGGTGGTGCCACTGCACTGCAACCTGGGCAACAGAGCAAGACCCTATTTCTGAAAAAAGATAAGACCAGACATGGTGGCTTACACCTGTAATCCTAGCTCTTTGGGAGGCCAAGGCAGACAGACTGCTTGAGCTCAGGAGCTCAAGACGAGCCTGGGCAACATGGCAAAATCACATCTCTACAAAAAATACAAACATTAGTTGGATGTGGTGGCCCATACCTGGAGTCCCAGCTACTTGGGAGGCTGAGGTGGGAGCATCATTTGCGTCTGGGAAATTGAGGCTGCAGTGAGCCATGATTGCACCACCGCACTCCAGCCTGGGCTGCAGAGTGAGACCCCATCTCAAAACAGAAACCAAAACAAAAAACAGATAAACTTAGTATTTGAAATACGGCTGCCAAATCTCCTTGAGACAGTGAGGTTTCTACAAACTGAGAAGGGGTGGGGACACAGTCAAGTGGACCCCTAAGGCAAAGGTGTGCCTAAAACAGGAAGCGGCTGGAGTGGAGACCTTGAGACTAGAAGAGTCTAGAAAGCCATCTTTCTAGTGCTGTGAAGACTGGTCATACTCACTTGGTTATGAATGGGTTAGCTTTGACTAAAGACGACAGAATGATGGTGTAGTCTCCTGTCCCTCACTGGGCATAGAGGAGGACATCTGGATTTACCCAGCCCTTTGGTCCAGCTGAAGGTCTGTATCCGTCAGTTTCCATTGCAATAACGCTGTGTAACAAGCTACCTAAAAAAACCTCAGTGACTTACAGCAACACGTATTTATGATTCCTGTGCCTGGATTTGCAGGTCAGATGTGTGTCGGCTCAGCTTGGTTCCACTGGGTCTGATCCATACCATACGTTGAGCTCAGGTTTTTATTTTTTACTTTAAAAAATGTTTTAAATTTTTATTATTGCTGTTTTTTTGAGCTGGAGTTTTGTTCTTTTTGCCCAGGCTGGAGTGCAATGGTGTGATCCACCTGCCTCAGCCTTGTGAGTAGCTGGGATTACAGGCACACACGCCTGGATAATTTTGTGCTTTTAGTAGAGATGAGGTTTCACCATGTTGGCCAGGCTGGTCTTGAACTCCCAACCTCAGGTGATCTGCCTACTTCAGCCTCCCAAAGTGCTGGGATTACAGGTGTGAGTTACCGCGCCCGGCCGAGCTCAGGTTTTTAGCAGGAGCCAGCTCCATGTGTCTTTTTTTTTTGTTCTGGGATCATAAGCACATTTCTGATCTCTGTTCGTATCATATCCACTGAAGCAAGTTAGGTGGCAAGGCCAATGTCAATGGGGCCGGGATGTGTACCTGACTACCAGCAGGAAGTGCTTTGAGTCACAGGGTAGAGAGTGTAGATGTATTATCCAGTTCCGGGAAGGGACACATTGGGAACAAGAATCTAATTGGCTCCAGGATCTCTGATCAAGGCAGGGAGTTCTGACATCCCCCACTCCCGCCACCTCCCAGCAAAGAAGAGCCCTCCAAAGCCCTTGCTTGAATGAGTGATGGAGAGGCATGCCGGGCACCCCAGTGACTATTCTTGCTCCTGCTAAGGGTGCCGGGGTGGGTGGGAACAGGGCTGTACTACTTTAGAGACATGGCACTACCTTTATCCGCCTCCCTGAGTATGGCCTGGATATTCCAAGAGTCCTTCCTACGTTTTCCGGGTGTGGAATATTTTATGGACATGAGAGGAAGAAACTTTTATCATGTGATGTTGTGTGATCTGACACAGTGGCTTGGATTTAGAGTTCCAGCCATATCCCTAGCACAAGCAGCTTTCATTTCTAAGCTTTATTGAGCATTGTTTTTTTTGTTGTTGTTGTTTTAAATTTTAAATAATGACCCATCTACAACTTCTGAACAAAGTGTAATAAAAGTGACAAATATTGGTACACCGTACATGGATTGTCACCTTGGATTTACTGCCCCCCAACATTTTCTGGGAAGTCACACTAGATTTATGTTTTGGGTCTTAATTCATCACTCTATCTTTTAATGCAATATCTAATCTCACTGCTTCTTTTCTTCCTTTAATACGATTTCTCTGGAGGTGCATTTGCAGAACTGATTCTTATCATTTGCAACGTGTTTAAAATAACGCATTAGCTATAAATCAGAAGACTTTATTGGGAAACTTGAAAAGTTGCTTTAAACACAATAAATTTAGTACCTTTGATTCATTCTGGGAAATCTGACAGTACGAAGAGGAACTGAGGCCCCTTTTAACTCTGGGGACTGGGGAATCATCCTTTCAAGGTGAAAACGGAATACTTTTTTTCCAGCAGAGCCAGGTAAATCTTTTTTTTTTTTTTGAGACAGAGTCTTCTTGCACTGTCACCCAGGCTGGAGTGCAGTGGCGCAATCTTGGCTCACTGCAAACTCCACCTCCCAGTTCAAGTGATTCTCTTCCCTCAGCCTCCCAAGTAGCTGGGATTACAGGTGCCTGACACCACGCCCAGCTAATTTTTGTATTTTTAGTAGAGACAACGTTTTGCCATGTCGGCCAGGCTGGTCTCAAACTTCTGACCTCAGGTGATCCACTCGCCTCGGCCTCCCAAAGTGCTGAGATGACAGGAGTGAGCCACTGTGTCTGGCCTGGAGCCAGGCAAATCTCAAATCTCAGTTCACGCACTTCCATGCTCTGTGACCTTTGGCTAGTCACACAGCCTCTCTGAGCCTGTTTCCCCTCTGTAAGCGGAACTGCCTACCTTCAAGGCTGTTGTGAGAATGAATGAGGAGGCCCAGAATACAGCAGGTGTTCAATACATTTTTGCATACTGAGGTGGGCCCTCAGGGAATCAAGACCTCCCTCCCTAATTGGCTCTGGGACTCGGTTCCTCCTGGAGGGAGTGAGACAGCCTCATACTTTTGCCAGGCAGAAGCGTCTGGGGTCTGTGCTGCAGCCCTACGCTCCTCCTGTAGAATGGAGGGGTCCACATTCCACCTCCTGCCACATTTCAGAATCTACTGCTGGGGATGGCAAGGCTTCCAGACCCCTGTCCCTGCCGCTAGTGTCTTCCCTAGGGTGACCTTAGAACTTCCCGGGGTTTCCAGGCAGGTTCTTGCCACCCTTAGTCTCACCTGGAAGAAAACACATCCCACCCCCCAGGGCTGGTTAAAAATCCAGGCTCTCTGGCCGGGCGCGGTGGCTCAAGCCTGTAATCCCAGCACTTTGGGAGGCCGAGATGGGCGGATCACGAGGTCAGGAGATCGAGACCATCCTGCCTAACCCGGTGAAACCCCGTCTCTACTAAAAAATACAAAAAACTAGCCAGGCGAGGTGGCGGGCGCCTGTAGTCCCAGCTACTAGGGAGGCTAAGGCAGGAGAACGGGGTAAACCTGGGAGGCGGAGCTTGCAGTGAACTGAGATCCGGCCACTGTACTCCAACCTCGGCAACAGAGAGAGACTCCATCTCAAAACAAAACAAAACAAAACAAAACAAAACAAAAACCAGGCTCTCTCTGAGGCCTGTCTTCCATCTCCACTTCTGACCTGCAAGGAAACTCGAGAGCATCCCCGCAACCTCCTCACTGTACAGAGGAGGAAACTGAGGCCCCCACGCTGGGAGGGAGGGGTGCCCGTGTGCAAGGCAGGCAGGGGCCATACAGAGGGGGAAACTGAGGCTCCCACGCTGGGAGGGAGGAGTGCCCGTGTGCAAGGCAGGCAGGGGCCATACAGAGGGGGAAACTGAGGCCCCCACGCTGGGAGGGAGGGGTGCCTGTGTGCAAGGCAGGCAGGGGCCACCAGCCTGAAGTCATCACTAGGGTCCTGATGCCCAGCTCCTGACAGCCTCGTGGGGACCCAGCCAGCCAAAGGCAGGATCCAACAACCATCCTCCTGCTCACAGCACATGGCAGCAGGTGCGTTTCAGGTCTACAGCGCAATATAGTCACAGTAAAACCTGGGAGGGGGTCTTCCGCCCTGCACATGTGATGTGTGCATGTGTCTATCCCCTTCCCCTCCCCATCTTTTTTTTTTTTTTTTTTTTTTTTTTTTTGACAGAATCTCCCTCTGTCGCCCAGGCTGGAGTGCAGTGGTGCGATCTCAGCTCACTGTACCCTCTGCCTCCTGGTTCAAGCGATTCTCCTGCCTCAGCCTCCTGAGTAGCTGGGATGACAGGCGTGCGCCACCACGCCCGGCTAATTTTTGTATTTTTAGTAGAGATGGGGTTTCACCACGTTGGCCAGGCTGGTCTTGAACTCCTGACCTCAAGTGGTCCTCCCACCTCTGCCTCCCAAAGTGCTGGGATTACAGACGTGAGCCACTGTGCCCGCCACCCCCCGCCCCACCATCCTTAGGGCTCCTACTGTGTGCCAGGCTCTGTGCTGAGAGTGACATGGCTCAGACACAGTCCCTGCCACTTCTGCCTCTGGTCTCCTGGTTGTCTGAACACACGAGGTATGTGGGACCCTGGGACCCTTGCACTGGCTGTTTCCTCTGCTGGATAGTTCTCCTGATACCCACATGGCAAGGAAGTGTCCAGTCTAGAGGAAGGCCAGTCTGGACACAGATGCTCCTAGCCCAGTGGGGACAAGGCTAGTAGTGTCTATGTTCAGAAGTTGTAGATGAGTCATTATAAAAAACAAAAAACAAAAAATGATGCTCAGTAAAGCTTAGAAACAAAAGCTTCTTGTGCTGAGGACACAGGCTAAATCCCTAAATTGAAGCCACTGTGTCTCATCACAGACAGTCACATAATAAAGGTTCTTCCCATTATGTCTATAAAACACCCCACAGCCAGGAAACGTGAGAAGGGCTCTTGGAAGACCCCAGACTGCACCTGGGAAGGCGGATCAAGGTAGTGCCACGTTTCTAAAGTAGGAGAGCCCTGGGGGTTAGGAAAGGTTTGAACTGACAGAGACAGGGTATGGGGAAGGTGGGTTAAATATGGAAGGTGGCTCCCAACACACATGTGAACCCTTAGATCCCTCCATATTTAATCTGTTCATATTTAACCCCGATGGGATCCATTAGATCCCACCATGTCTAACCTGTATGGGATCGTTCCCTTTCCCCTACCCTTTCCTTCTTGCCTCTCTCATCTTTTCTGTGGAGATGCTCCTACAGTCCCCTCAGCGGGAGCACTGGCAGCCTCTTGTCACCTTCCCAAAGCCTCTGGCTCTTGGGGACCCACTAATGTCACACCTGCTTTGGGAAGGAACTCCCAACTGCCCCGGCCCAGGGCCCCTCCTTCTGTCCTCTCCAACTGTGAAGTCCAGAGGGCAGCCTTGTGAATGGCTCCATTACTGCAGATCCTCACATCTCTCCTGGGAGCTGTGTCAGCTTCTCACCCTGCCCTGGGCCAGGAGAAAGTACAGGAAGAGGCTCACAGGTGGCCGCCCTGCCTCCAGGGCCGCTTTTCACACGGGCGGCTGGGAATGAGGCCACGTTAGGCTGGGAGCTCCTTCCAGAAACAACACAGATGAAATTAAAGGGGGTAAATGGCTCCCGGCATTGTTACCAGCAAGACATTTGGGGAACATAAATTTCACAGGGAATTAGTCACTCTGAACTGCTTTATTTGGTTTCAACTTAGAATAGCACTTAAATTATTCAGCTAGGGAGGGGGAGGAGGGGGGCAGGAAGGAGTTGCCAGGCCCTGTATCAACCTTAAGGAGTCATGGGCGGAAAAGCAGTGACATCTGTCTGGGGGTGGCCGTTGGTAGCTTGTGGGACGCCTGGATTCCTTCTGAATTTGGTAAAAGCCCCCAGGATGTGAGACGCAAAGGCACGACTTCGCATCAGTAACACACGAGTTTCGTTTTACTCCACGCCCGTGCAGAGGCCTGGGAGAAGTGATCCTGTTATTCCTCCTGTCTTATGAACCTCTCTCTTGACCCCCTGCCTACTCCAGCCACTGCCCCGTATACTGTTTTGCTTTGCAACAAAACTCCTCCCTGTCTCCAATGCTCTCTTGCCCTCCACCCACAGCTCCCCCTTCTTAACTCCCTCCACGAAGGCTTTGCCTGCTCCACTCCAAGGAACCTGCCCCCCACAAGGCCCCATGACCTCCAAGGTAGATTCTTGGTCCTCAGCCCATTTGACTTGGAAGCCACATCGGGCATAGTTGCTCTCTCTGTCCTCCCGGGAACACTTTTTTCCCTCAGTTTTCTGGCCCCCAAATCTGCTTTGCCTCGTAACCTGCTGGCTGGTTTCTCCTGATTCCTCCCAGCCGCCACCAACCTTCTACTGTTAGGCCCCAGGGCTCGGACCCTGGACCTCTTGCTGTTTCTACTCTCCTTCCCATGGGGAGCTCGTCTGGTCTGATGGCATTAAAACCATCAATTCACCAATGACCCCTAAACTGATATCTCCAGGGTAGATTCCCCTTAAGCTGCAGACTCGTACATACAACTGCCTTTTGGACTTCTGCACCTGGATGTCTAGTTAGGCATCTGAAACTTACCATCTCCCAGAAGATGAATTTCTGGACGTCCTCCCTGAACTCGCAAACTACCCCAAGGGACTTCTTCATGTAGTTAATAGCAACTCCACTCTTTCAGTTGCCATCCTGGGCCCAATCCTGGGTGATCTCTTTGATTCACTTCTTCCTCCATATCTAATCCACATGGAATTCTTTAAATCTCTCCATCTCCAACCAATGGGAGCCATTAGATCCCTCCATATTTAGCCCACATGGGATCATCAGTTCCCACCATATCTAATCTGCACAGGATCCATTAGATCTCCCATATCTAAGCCACACGGAATTGATTAGATCCTACCATGTCCATTCCGTATGGGATCCACTGGATCTCCCCATATCCAATCTGCATGGGACCCATTAGATCCCCCACATCTAACCCACATGGAATCCATTAGATCCCCCATATCTGTGTGGAATCCATTAGATCCACCATACATCTAACTTATATGGAATCTATTAGAGCCTTCCATATCTAAGCCACATGGAATCCATTAGATACCTTCATATCTAATAATACAGAATCCACTAGATCCCCATATTTAACCCACATGGAATCCATTAGATCCCTCCATATCTAACCCACGTGGAATCCATTAGATTCTTCATATCTAATCTGCATGAATTTCATTAGATCCCTCCATATCTAACCTATATGGAATCCATTAGATCCTTCCATATCTAACCCACATGGAATCCATCAGATCCCCCATATCTAACCCACATGAAATGCATTAGATCTCCCCATGTCTAACCCACATGGAATCCATTAGATCCCCCATATCTAATGCATATGGAATCCATTAGATCCCCCCATATCTAACCCACATGGAATCTTTTAGATCCCTCCATGCATAAATATATAATCCATCTGCAAGTCCCACTGGCTGCACTTTCAAAATGTATCTAGAATCCAACTTCCTGTGCTCCCACCCTCATCCAAGCCACCACCATCTGTCCCCTAGACTGTTGCATTAGCACCCCTATGTCCACCCCACCTCCACAAACTAATCCCAGGAGAATGGCCCAAGGAAAAGTCTATGGGGGGTGGGGTTCATGTCTCTCCTCCTCTGTTCAAAACCCTCCAGAGACTCATGTCACAGAGCAAAGTCCTTTCCAGGACTGGCAGCCCCCACTTCTGACCTCTCTCCTCTGTGCTCAAGCCACTTCTTCTGCTACCAGTCTCCTTGATGTCTGAACACATAGAGGCATGCTCCACCTCAGGGCCTTTGCACTGCTATTCTCTCTGCTGGATGAGGCTCCCAGACACCCATGTGGCTCATTCCCTCATCTTCTACAGGTCTTTGCTCATCTGTTACCTCTCAACGAGGCCTGCTGTGGTCATTCCAACTTTAAATTCAGCCTCCAAGCCCTGTACACTACCCCTCCTACCTCCATCAAGCTTTTAGTAGCATGGACAATCTTCTAATATACCACATGGTTTAACCTAAATAGTATGTATTTGAAAGTTATCTCTGGCTAGGTGCGGTGGCTCATGCCTGTAATCCCAGCACTTTGGGAGGCTGAGGAAGGCAGATCACCTGAGGTCAGGAGTTTGAGGCCAGTCTGGGCAACATGGCGAAACCCTGTCTCTACTAAAAATACAAAAGTTAGCCAGGTGTGGTAGTGGGTGTCTGTAATCCCAGCTACTAGGGAGGCTGAGGCAGTGAGCTGAGATCGCACCATTGCACTCCAGCCTGAGCAACAAGAACAAAACTCTGTCTCAGAAAAAAAAAGAAAAAAAAAAAAAAAAAAGGCCGGGTGCGGTGGCTCACACCTGTAATCCCAGCACTTTGGGAAGCTGAGGTGGGCTGACTACGAGGTCAGGAGATCAACATCATCCTGGCTAACACGGTGGAAACCACGTCTCTACTAAAAAATACAAAAAATTAGCCAGGCATGGTGGTGGGTGCCTGTAGTCCCAGCTACTCGGGAGGCTGAGGCAGGAGAATGGCGTGAACCCGGGAGGCAGAACTTGCAGTGAGCCGAGATCGTGCCACTGTACTCCAGCCTGGGTGACAGAGCGAGACTCCGTCTCAAAAAAAAAAAAAAAAGAAAGAAAATTATCACTTTCCTCCACTAGAATATAAGTTCCATGAAGCCAGGGGTTTTTTACTTCTTTTGTTCTTTCATTTTTTAAATTTTCACTCTGTCACCCAACCTGGAGTACAGTGGTGTGATCATAGCTCACAGAAACTCCTGGGCTCAAGTGATCCTCTCACCTCAGCCTCCTGAGTGGCTGGGACTACAGGCATGCACTACCAAGTGTGGCTTTATTTTTAGTAGAGATGGGGTCTCACTACATTGCCCAGGCTGGTCTCAAACTCCTGGCCTCAAGTGATCCTCCCATTTCGGCCTCCCAAAGCACTGGGAGCTCCCAAAGCGCCATCATGCCTGGCTGACTTATTTCCTTGCTCCCTGCTGTGTCGTCGGTTCTTAGAACAGTGCCTGACACCTAATAGGTGCTCAATAAACATGTGCTAAATGAAAAAAGCCATACCATGAGGTGTTGGATAGACTTTAGCACCTGTGATGTGGTTCTATCTCCAGCTCCTCAGGCAGGTGGCCATGGGCTAGTTTTTTTAACCTCAGGAGCCTCTGTTTGCCATTATCCACAATGGGTGGAGCTCCAACAGGCATCTGCAGGGTGGTGAGATGAAATAGGCAAAGCGTATAGCATTGTACTTGCTGTGTGGCAATATCTCTAGAAACGTGGGGGCCATGGCGGTGGCTCATGTCTGTAATCCCAGTGCTTTGGGAGGCCGAGGCACGAGGACCGCTTGACCCCAGGAGTTTGAGACCAGCCTGGGCAACATAGTGAGACCCTGTCTCTACAAAAAACTAAAAAAATTAGTCGGACATGGTGGCACATGCCTGTATCTAATCTGTATGGGATCCATTGGATCCCCCCATATCTAATCTGCATGGGATCCATTAGATCCCCACATCAAACCCACATGGAATCCATTAGATCCCCCCATATCTAATCTGCATAGGCAGCTACTCAGGAGGCTGAGATGGGAGGACAGATCTCTTGAGCCTAGGAGGTTGAAGTTGCAGTGAGCCATGATTTCTCCACTGCACTCCAGCCTGGGTGACAGAGCAAGGCTCCATCTCAAAAAAAAAAAAAAAAAAAAAAAAAAAAAAAAAAAGGTTTGTAAACTGTGAAGTGCTGGACAGTGATGTGTGGATGGTGACCAGCAGGTCCTTATTTTGGGAGAATCTGCTTGGGTCTGGGCAAGTGAGCCAGGATTAAACCTGCCGGGGAAGCGGGAGATGCAAGGAATGTAGTCTGGGGTCCAGAGCTAAAGTGAGGTCAGCCAGTTCCTGTGCTGTTAGCTGGGTACCTTGGGGACCCCCGCATCCAACACCAGCCCGAACATGCTCCCTTCCTCCCTTATGCCTTGGGTTTTACAAATATCCCTGCCCAGACGAGCGCTCCTTCTACCAGGAGTCTGCAGCTGGATTTCTTGGTGAAATTAACAGGAGATTCTCGGATGTTCCGAGAACCCCAAGCTGGGTCCTCTGTGGGAGTCAGGGATGCCTGGGGCTGTGGGATCCGGAGCAGCTCCGCGAGGCATTCCCAGCAGGAGGCCCGATCAGACGCTCAAGTTGGAGAGTAATTAACTTGCTTAATTAAAGCATGCAGGCATAGGGCTCCTGCGGGGACACGCCGGGGGGCTACGTGACCCCCGCCCTAGAAAGAGTTTCTTGTGCTGTGGTTATGGCACCATCAGGGAGTGGTGGGGAAAATTAATTAAGAAGCAGTTTTGGGGAACACAGCCCCTGGGAACCATAGCCTGGCAGGAGGGCTGGGGCCCCCGATGCTGGTTGGGGCACTGGTTGCGGCACGTGGGAAGGTGCATGTCCCTGGAATGTCCCGGCCATGTGGGTTTGGGATTGGAGAGGAGAGAGGCAGTGCCTGCTGGGCTCTGTGGAGCGGGCAGACTGTCTGGCATCTGCTTCATCAAATTCTGTTCCTTGAAATGCCAGGGCAGCCCTCCTTCCTCCTGAACTACAGGACAAGGCGGCTGAGCTGCCTGTGGGAGGTGGAGAAGGCATCTGGGTATGCCGGAGCCTCAGGGTGTGACAGTCACTTCCCTGGATCAGGAGGGTGGCTCCAGAGAGAGCCACACAGCAGCTAGTCCCCACCCAGCCCCGGACTCCTGCCACTGGCCACGTGCCCTGCCGGCTCCACCTTGAGACCTTGGTCCCACTCGCCCCTGCACTGTGCCTGCCCTTCTGCCTCCCCACAGAAGCCCTGACCACTGTCCCATGCTGCCATCTGCTGCCCCCCAGGGCCCTTCCCTCAGTGCTCTGCACACCAGGGGCTGGCTGGGGCAGTGTCTTCTCATGCATAGATTGTAGCCCCTGGGGATGCACCTGCCGAGGTTGGCTGTCAGTCATGCACTCAGCAACTGTCCAGCATCTGCAGTGTACCCGGCTGTCCTTGGGTGCTGCAGATGGCAGTGAGGAAAACTGTTTCTCCTCCCACAGGAACTCCATCCTCATGGGCTGGGAGGGGCGGGAGAGGGGAAAGGAGAAGGCTGTGTCTGGTAGTGCCACATGCCACGTTAGGGTAGGAAGGTGGCATCAGGAGTGGTCAGGGAAGACTGTTCTGTGCAGGGGACTGTCATGAGCTGAACTGCATCCCTTCCAATTCATAGGTTCAAGTCTTAACCCCCAGTACTTCAGAATGTGGCTGCATTTGCAGATACGATCCTTAAGGGATAATTAAGTTTCAATGGGGGGTCATTAGGGTGGGTTCTAATCCAACAGGACTGGTGTCATTATAAGAGGTGAGGACACAGACACACATAAAGGGACGACCATATGAGGACACAGAGAAGATGGCCATACGCACACCAAGGAGAGAGACACCAGTCCTGTTGTGTTGATCTTAAATTTCTGGCCTCCAGAATGGTGAGACCAAACATTTGTGTTGTTTAAGCCCCACAGTTTGTAGGGCTTTGTAAGGGCGGCCCCAGAAAACCAACACAAGGATCTTTGAGTACAGGCCCTGGGGAATGGGAGAATGAGCCTGGCTGTTGCCTGGGAAGTGTTCCGGGCAAAGGCCCGAGGTGGGAGCTGCTGGAGTGTTTGGGGACCAGCCAGGAGGTGACCGAGGCTGGAGCTGCAGTCAGGCAGCAGGGAGGGGAGTGGAGGCTGTGACCTGCCTGATGGGTTCCTGGCACCTCGGGATTGCAGGGGCCAGGACCCAAGCAGAGGGATGCAGTCCAACAAGCAGGTGAAGTAGGCAGGGCTCAGACACTGTACCAAATTGAGGACTACCTAAAACAGGTCCTGGGCAGAAGCTACTTTCTATAAGACATGCCCATCCCTGTGCCATGTCAGTTTACTGTTGCCATGGCAACACCAGGAAGTTACTGCCCCTTTCCATGGCAACAGTCCTGACAACCAGGAAGTTGCCACCCTTTTCCTAGAAATCTCTGCATGAATTGCCTGTGAATTTGCATATAATTAAAAGTGGATATAAATATGACTGCTGCACTGCCTCTGAGCTGCTGCTCTTGGCACACTGCCTATGGGGTAGCTCTGCTCTGCAATACAATTTGCTGTCTAGGCTGTGCCTGGTGGCTCACGCCTGCAATCCCAGTACTTTTGGGAGGCCGAGGTGGGCAATTCACCTGAGGTCAGGAGTTCCAGACCAGCCTGGCCAACATGGCAAAACCCTGTCTCTACTAAAAATAAGAAAGAAAGAAAGAAAGAAAGAAAGAAAGAAAGAAAGAAAGAAAGAAAGAAAGAAAGAAAGAAAGAAAGAAAGAAAGAAAGAAAGAAAGAAAGAAAGAAAGAAAGAAAGAAAGAAAGAAAGACAAGAAAGAAAGGAAGGAAGGAAGGAAGGAAGGAAGGAAGGAAGGAAGGAAGGAAGGAAAAGAGAAAGAAAGAAAGGAAAAAAAAGAAAAGAAAAGAAAAGAAAACTTAGCGCGGCTGGTGGCATGTGCCTGTAATCCCAGCTACTCAAGAGGCTGAGGCAGGAGAATCCCTTGAATCCTGGAGGTGGAGGTTGCAGGGAGCCGAGATCACGCCATCGCACTCCAGCCTGGGTGACAGAGCAAGACTCTATCTCAAAAAATAAAAATAAAAAACCCAAACAACAACAACAACAAAAGTTGCTGTCTAACGCCACTGTTTTGCCCTTGAATTCTTTCCTAGTCCTAGCCAAGAATGTTGTCAGTCATTTACTCAGTAGCCGTCTAGCCCTTGCAGCGTGCCTGGCTGTCTCGGGTGCTGTGGACGGTAGGGCTAAGCCCCAACTTTGGAGCTCACCTGCCCTGCATCACGGGGAGAATATTCCCGGGGGACCTCCAGCACGAGGCCACTGCTTCATGCCTCAGGTGACTGTGGGTGGTTGAGGCAGCAGTGGCCCTGCCTATGTGAAGCCAGGTTCTGCCCGGAGTGTGTGCCTGTCTACACATGCACCGCTCAACCTCACAAAATCCACCCGCTCACGTTCATGGCGAGCCCTACCCAGTGGAAGAGCTGGGCTCCATGGAAAGGGAGCTCCTTGGGGCAGGAGCTATGCCAACACAGGCCCAAGGTGGGGTGCAGGTTGGAGGACTGGGGAGCTGGGCAAAACAGAGCCTGGTACAGGACAGGGCTAGGCCAGCGGGGTCTACAGACAGGTGCTGGTTTAATCAGATTAAACCCTCTTGAACTGCTTCCTTCCAGCCACAGACTGTTCTGTGTCCACACTGACCTGAGGCTCGGGTTCACCTTCTTGCCACGGTGGAGAGATGCTGGGGGCACCTAGGTCTGCATGGCAGCTGTCTGTGACCAGGCCTTCTGAAAAACCCACCTTGAGAATTGTTAGTCCACACTGCACCTTTTTTGTTTGTTTGTTTTTTGAGACAGAGTTTCGTTCTTGTCACCCAGGCTGGAGTGCAGTGGTGTGATCTCAGCTCACTACAACCGTTGCCTCCCGGGTTCAAGCGATTCTCCTGCCTCAGCCTCCTGAGGAGCTGGGATTACAGGCACCTGCCACCACGCCTGGCTAAGTTTTTGTATTTTTGGTAGAGATGGGGTTTCACCGTGTTGGCCAGGCTGGTCTCGAACTCCTGACCTCAGGTGATCCGCTCGCCTCGGCCTCCCATAGTGCTGGGATTACAGGCGTGAGCCACCGCATCACCCGGCCCAAACTGCACCATTTTGTAAGCCTCCTGCCATTTCGCAGACTTTGATCAAAGTGAAACATCCCATGGGGGATGGGGCGGTGAGGTGAGACACAGCCTGCCCAGCTGCCTGACTTGATCACATTCTGTCGGGAAAAAGTCCAAGGACCATCACTATCTCATTCTGTGGGAACAAGGGTCAAACTGCCTCATCATGGGAACGTCTTATCAACATCTTCCCAGGCTGCAAGCCATACTGCCCAGACCCCTCCCGCCCATACCTATAAGTACCCCAGCCTGTAAGTGACGGTGGGCACTGGCATTAAGCTGATGTCCCACCTCTGTAGGTCTTATGCTGGACATAAAGCCTGCATTTGCTGTAGAGCTGCCACGCTCTTTCTTTAACCCTCACCTTCCCTTCAAAATCTAACAACAATGAGTTCCCAGGAACCTCCCCACCACACTGGCCTTCTGGTCCCTCTTGTGTGCTGGGCAGTTCTGGGCTTGGGGTGGTTCAGAGCCCTCCCGACTGGCTAAGCATTTCCCCTCATCTCTATCACACTGTCAACTCCTAAACAGAATCCGGCTTCTCCGGGAAGAATTGGCAACTGACTGGATGGGAAAGCACAGCTCAAGTCTCAGCTGCATCTGGGAGGCACCTTGTCTGGGCCTGGATGTCTCTTCCCTGCCGTTCCTTGGAGCCTGCCCTGGGCTGTTGCCTGCAGGGATCCTGAGTGGCTGAACCAGGAGGGAACTCTGTCCGGATCCTCCCTGGGGGCCCTGGAATGCAGCTTTCATCAGCAGCCCCAGCCCTGCTCATCACCACTTCCCTCCACACACATTGTATCTCCACTTATTTGGTCTCTGGTTTCTCTCAATAATATTTCACAGTGTTCTGAGTAGAAGTCTTATGTCCCTTAGCTCTTAAGAAATTGCCAGACAGCCGGGCACGGTGGCTCACGCCTGTAATCACAACACTTTGGGAGGCCAAGGCGGGCGGATCACATGAGGTCAGGAGTTCAAGACCAGCCTGGCCAACGTAGTGAAACCCTGTCTCTACTAAGAATACAAAAAATTAGTCGGGCATAGTGGTGGGCACCTGTAATCCCAGCTACTCAGGAGGCTGAGACAGGAGAATCGCTTGAACTTGGGAGGCAGAGGTTGCAGTGAGCTGAGACTGCACCGCTGCACTCCAGCCTGGGTGACAGGGTGAGACTCCATCTTGAAAAAACAAAACAAAAACAAGACAAAACAACAATAAGAAATTGCCAAACTATATTCCAAAGTGGCTGTGCTATTTTCTGTTCCCACTAGCAGCGTATGGGAGTTAGAAAGGTTCCATATCCTGGCCAGGCGCGGTGGCTCACGCCTGTAATCCCAGTATTTTGGGAGGCTGAGGCGGGTGGATCACCTGAGATCAGGAGTTCGAGACCAGCCTGACCAAAATGGTGAAACCCCATCTCTACTAAAAAAAAAAAAAAATTAGCCAGGCATGGTGGTGCATGCCTGTAATCCCAGCTACTCGGGAGGCTGGGGCAGGAGAATCACTTGAACCCAGGAGGTGGAGGTTGCAATGAGAGAAGATCATGCCATTGCACGCCAGCTTGAGCAATAGAGTGAGACTCCATCTCAAAAAAAAAAAAAATAAAAATAAAATATATATATATATATATATATATAGAAAAGAAATGTTCAAATGCTTGTCAACACTTGCTTTCTGTTGTTTGTTTGTATTAGAGAAAGGGTCTTGCTTTGTCACCCAGGTGGGATGGCAGTGGCATGACCGTAGCTTGCTACAGCCTCAAACTCCTGGGTTCAGGTGATTCTCCCACCTCAACCTCCTGAGTAGCTGGGACTGTAGGTGCACACCATCATGCCCATCTAATTTATGTTAATTTTTTGTAGAGACAGGGTCTCGCTATGTTGCCCAGGCTGGTCTCAAACTCCCGAGATCAGGCGATCCTCCCACCTCAGCCTCCCAAAGTGTTGAGATTACAGGCGTGAGCCACCACACCTGGCCATCAACCCCTGTTAATGTTCATCTTTGTCATTACCTATCCTAGTGGGTACGAAGCGTTGTCTTGTTGGTAAGTATCTCTAATAGTCTAATGACTAAGCATGGCGAGCATCTTTCCATGGGCTTCTTGACTATGTGTATACCTTCTTTGGAGGAGTATCCATCCAAATCTCTTGCCATTTAAAAAATTGGGTTAGCTGTCTTCTTTAGGTTGAGTTGTAAGAGTTCTTGTATTCTGAATTCTAGACTTTTATCTAGATATATGATTTGCAAACATTTCCCCCATTTTTTAGGTCGTCTTTTCAGTTTCTTGATGGTATCCTTTGAAACACAGAAGTTTTACATTTTGATGAGGTCCAATTTGTCTGTTTTTTTTTCTTTGGTTGTTTTGTGCTTCAGGTGTCAGATCTAGGTATGTTCCTTTACTTTTAACCAAGCAGAGTTTCTATATTTAAAGTGGGTGTGTTGTAAATAACATATTGTGGGGTCTTGTTTTTTCTTTTTAGCCACTCTGACAATCTCTGTTTTTTAAATGATACATTTATATTATTTGCCTTTAAAGTGATGATTTCTATAGTTGGATTAATATCTGCCGTGTTTGTTGCTGTTTTCTAGTTTTTGCAATTTCTTTTCTTTCTTTCTTTTTTCTTTTTTTTTTTGAGGCGGAGGAGTTTTGCTGTTTGGTCCAGGCTGGAGTGCAGTGGGCGCGATCTCGGCTCACTGCAACCTCTGCCTCCTGGTTCAAGAGATCCTCGTGCCTCAGTCTCTTGAGTAGCTGGGATTACAGTTGCCCTCCACCACCCCGGGCTACTTTTTGTATTTTGAGTAAAGATGGGGTTTCGCTCTGTTGCCCAGGCTGGTCTCACACTCCTCTGGGCTCACGTGATCCTCTCGCCTCTGCCTCCCAAAGTGCTGGGATTACAGACGTGTGCCACTGCACCCAGCCTGCACTTTGTTTCTTATTATTCTGCCTCCTGTAGTTTTTTTATTTTTATTTTTATTTTTATTGATGGGGTCTTACTCTGTCACCCAGGCTGGAGGGCAGTGGCATGATCTCAGCTCACTGCAACATCTACCTCCCGGGTTCAAGTGATTCTCCTGCCTCAGCTCCCTGAGTAGCTGGGATTACAGGCACCTGCTACCACACCCGGCTAATTTTTGTAGTTTTTTTTTTTTTTTTTTTTTTTTTTTGAGATGGAGTTTTGCTCTTGTTGCCTGGGCTGGAGTGCGATGGCATGATCTCAGCTCACCGCAACCTCTGCCTCCTGGGTTCCAGAGATTCTCCTGCCTCAGCCTCCCGAGTAGCTGGGATTACAGGCATGCGCCACCACACCTGGCTAATTTTGTATTTATTTATGTTTTTTCTTAGTAGAAACGGGGTTTCACCATGTTGGCCAGGCTGGTCTCGAACTCCTGACATCAAGTGATCCTCCCACCTTGGCCTCCTAAAGTGCTGGGATTACAGGAGTTAGCCACTGTGCCCGGCTGTATGGTTTTAATTAAGCATTTTACTATTTCCTTTTGTTTACTCTCATAGCATCTCATTTATACTTAATATTTTTTTCTTAGTGGTTCCCCTAGAGTTTGAGATACACAGATGCTCTTTGACTTAGGGGGGTTAAGCTCCAGTAAGCCCATAATAAATTGAAAAAAGCATAAACAGAAGATTCATTTAATACACATTAACCTACCAGACATTTCTGCTTAGCCTTGACCACCTTAAAAGTGCCCAGAACACTTCTCTCAGCCTCCAGTTGGCAACATTACCTGGCAACACAGAACACTATAGGGTACGGGTTGTCTGCCCTGGTGATCACGTGGCTTCCTGGGAGCTGCAGCTGCTCAGCGTTGAGAGAGCACTGGACTGCATAGCACTAGACCCAGACGAGATCGAAATTCAAAGTACGGATTCTACTGAATATGTATCACTTTCGCACCTTTGCAAAGTCGAAAATTGTAAGTTGAGCCACTGTGACGTGGGGACTGTCTGAACATTTTCCCTCCCTCCCTCCTTCTCTCTCTCTCTTTCTTTCTTTCTTTCGAGAGAGTCTTGCTCTGTCACCCAGGCTGGAGTTCGGTGGCACGATCTTGGCTCACTGCAACCTCTGCCTCCCAGGTTCAGGCAATTCTTTGCCTCAGCCTCCTGAGTAGACCTGGCTAATTTTTGTATTTTTTGTAGGGACAGGGTTTCACCACCTTGGCCAGGCTGGTCTTGCACTCCTGACCTTGTGATCTACCTACCTTGGCCTCCCAAAGTGCTGGAATTACAGGCGTGAGGCACCGTACCCAGCCCTCTCTTTTTCTTTCTTTTTCTGTTTCTCCTTCCTTCCTTCTGCACTTTCCTCTCTCCCTCCTTTTCTCTCTCTCCCCTTCCTTCTTTCTCTCCCTCTCTCCCTCCGTCTTTCTCCTTTTTTCCTTCCTTTTCTCTTTCCCCCACTCCTTCCTCTCTCTCTCCCTGCTTCTCCTTTTCCTTCCTTTCTTCCCTTTTTCCTTTCTCTCCCTCCATCCCTCTACTTCCCTCTCTTTCTCTTCCTTCTCTCCTTCCTTTCCTCTCTCCCTCCCTCCCTCTCCTTCCTTCCTTCCCCCTCTCTCTTTCCCCCTCTCTCCTTCCTTTTCTCCCTCTTTCTCTCTTTTGTTTTTTTTTGCAGCAGGGTTTCACGCCATCCAGGTGGGACACCATGAACACAGCAGTTACATGGAACATAGGCTGGGGATCGGCCAGAACTGAGCGTGAGTTGCAACATTGACCTTGAGATTGGACCTTGGCCTTAGGCAAGTCACTTAACGTCTCTGTTTCCTCATCTGCCAGGCAGTATTAATATGTACCTTGCAGGGAGGTTGTGCAAAGTGAAGGAGATGAGAGAGTGCTCAACCTGGTACAAACCTGCAATAAATTGCAGCGATGATGGTAGTAACTCTAAGCTCTCTGAGTGGCATTGCTCTCTCATTGTTCACCCTCTACCCACCCACTCTAACCCAAATGCAGAACAGCTGCTGCACACGTCCCCTCGGGCCCACGTCTGCCCTTGACCTAGTATAGGCAGTTGCTAGTTTGTTTGTTTTTTCTTTCTCTGAGATTGTCTTTCAGCCTCATCTCTATACCTCAGGGTAGCGTTAACCCCACCAGACTTGGGGACAGGCTGTGTGGCTTGCTCCCTTTCTCACAGTAAGTCCTCAGGACCCACAACCTTGAAGGAGCCCTTCGGATGCAGCCAGGAAGCCTGGCTTCAAAGGCACGAGGTGTGCATGTTTGCCTTTGCTTGAGAATGAGTAGTCTGGTGCACCTTTCTTTAATTTAGATAGGAGCCCACAATTTGTCAAGAGATAAATGGATGCGGGGCGTGGGAGGAACACAACTGGATGCTCTTCAGGTTTGGATGCTGAACAGGTGTGCAATTCCTGGCTCTTCCAAGCTGTTGTCCACAGACATGAGAATCGCCTGCATACTCTCCACTTTGCATAATGAGAAAGAACAAGGTTGGAAAAGACCCAGGGGATGTGCCCACAGGGTGTGGAACCTTCTGAGTCACCTTCAGAAAAGGCTCTGCCTAAAGAGAAGAACTGTATTGCTGAGAGCAAGGAATTGATATCTGGCTGGATTGTAAGAGCCACAGGCTGGCCACCCTGGTGACCCTCCTGCTCTGCTAATGTGTCCCCACGTAACTGCCCCCTCATCCAAGCAGGTCAGATGATCACAGACACCGTCCCCATCCCAGCTGGCAGCAGATGGGGCCCCTGATTACAGGAGACGTTTGGCTGAGGAGAGGCTCAGAGGGGAGGGCTGCAGAGAAGGTATTAGAGGCACCATCTGCAGCAATGTCCTGGGTCAAAGCCCCTGCCTCAGGGTCCAGTGGGGAGGCTACCTCTCCAGGCTCAAACTAGAACCACTTTGAAGGGAGACAAGGGCCTTGTAGGGGAGACACTTCCATGGTAGAAAGGCCCCAGCCCCTGGCAGGGGAGGCTGTGATCCAGGCCTGCGCAATGCTATGTCCTGGGATCAACTGTCTCTCATACCCAGATCCATATGTTGAAATTCTAAACCCCAGGACCTCAGAAGGTGACTTTGTTTAGAAATGGGGTCTTTAGGGCTGGGCGCGGTGGCTCAAGCCTGTAATCCCGGCACTTTGGGAGGCCGAGACGGGCGGATCACGAGGTCAGGAGATCGAGACCATCCTGCCTAACACAGTGAAACCCCGTCTCTACTAAGAAATACAAAAAAAAAAAAAAAAAAAAAAAAAAAACTAGCCGGGCGATGTGGCGGGCGCCTGTAGTCCCAGCTACTCAGGAGGCTGAGGCAGGAGAATGGCCTGAACCTGGGAGGTGGAGCTTGCAGTGAGCTGAGATCATGCCACTGCACTCCAGCCTGGGTGACAGAGTGAGACTCCGCCTCAAAAAAAAAAAAAAAAAAAAAAAAAAAAAGAAACGGGGTCTTTCCAGAGTTATGAATGAGGCTGGGTGTGGTGGCTCACGCCTATACTTCCAACACTTTGGGAGGCTGAGGTGGGAGGATCGCTGGAGCCCAGGAGTTTGAGACCAGCCTGGGCAACTCTACAAAATAAATAAATAAATAAATAAAATAAATAAAATTAAAAAGTTAGCTGGGTATGGTGGCTCCCACTTGTAATTTCAGCACTTTGGGAGGCCAAGGTGGGAGGATCACTTGAGTCCAGGAGACAGAGACTAGCCTGGGCAACATAGTGAGGTCCCATCTCTAAAAAAATAAAATAAAATAAAATTAGCCGGGCGTGGTAACACACGCCTGTAGTCCTAGCTACTCGAGAGGCTAAGGCAGGAGGATTGCTTGGGTCTGGGAGGTTGAGGCTGCAGTGAGCTGTGATTGTGCCACTGCACTCTGGCCCGGGCAACAGAGCGAGACCTTGTCTCCAAAAAACAAGACAAAACAAAAAACAAAAAAACACACCAAAAACCTGAGGGTGGTTTTGAGAAACCACTGAACGTATATAGTTGGGGTCTTGCAGTTCAGCTAACGCTGGATACAAGCCCACACCACCAGGGGGCGCAGTGGAGAGGGCGTGAGCCTGGCTCAGGTGAGAGTCTCCTCTTGGAACAAATGAGAGTTCTTTCCCCATATAAGAGGAGACAACTCAATATTAGGCATCTCATTATTAGCTCATATGCCTTTCCTCTCCTTTTTCTGAGCTGGAACTAGGAGCCTCTCCACTCTTCCATGGCAGACGGCTGACAAAAATGCACTGTGAACCCCCGCCGGTGAGAACAGAGCGTCTCCACCTCCGCCATTGTTCTCCTGAACTCCTTCAATTCTTCCTTTTAAAATATTTATGAAAGGAGTGTTTCTAGACCCAAAATGTAGTTTTAGACCTGAAGACGCCCGCATGGTAGAATGTGTCACTGTATTGCCAAGAGCGATTAGAATTCATGAAGCCCTCAGGATGATCCCTGCAGCTGATCCGCCTTTTCAGGGTCATTATTAAGGAACTGGTTTTGGGGAGGGAAGGACGTCCTGTTTTCTCTTTCCTGCATGGCTTGGACTCCTGACAAGGACACGTGGACAATTCCCTTTTATTGCATCTGAACCTCCTCCAGCTTTCTACAGTTCTGTGGTCATTAAAATAACATGGAAGGCCGGGCGTGGTGGTTCACACCTGTCATCCCAGCAATTTGGGAGGCCGAGGCGGGTGGATCACCTGAGGTCAGGAGTTCGAGACCAGCCTGGCAAACATGGCAAAACCCTGTCTCCACTAAAAATACAAAATTAGGCTGGGCATGGTGGCTCATGCCTGTCATCCCAGCACTTTGGGAGGCTGATGCAGGCAGATCATGAGACCGGGAGTTCAAGACCATCCTGGCCAACATGGTGAAACCCCGTTTCTACTAAAAATACAAAAATTAGCCGGACATGGTGGTGGGCACCTGTAGTCCCAGCTACTCAGGAGGCTGAGGCAGGAGAATCACTTGAACCCGGGGGGCAGCGGTTGCAGTGAGCCAAGATCGGGCCACTGCACTACAGCCTGGGCAACAGAGCAAGACTCTTTCTCAAGAGAAAAAAAATAAGTAATATGGAAGACTAAGGATACCCCAAAATCACCACATAGGAAAACTAACTTTCTCATTGTTTGAAGACAATCTTCAGACTGTTTCCTTGTCAGGGCAGGGCAGCCTTAAACCTTTGATTGGGTTTCCTTTCATCCTGATTCATCTGCCTAATTCTTGGGAGGATTCCACTTTGAAAATGTAATTGACCATACGCGAAACAAAGGCCACTGATGGCTTCGTGTGAGAGAGCGTGTATACAGTATTTGATGGGCTAATTTTACCGTGTTTTAATTACAACCCTGGATGGCATAATAAATTTGTGTTCAATTAGGCTCAAGTCATCAACTGCTGAATACATTATACATTTTGTTAAATCAGCCCAACTGATGTTATAAATTTCACTGTTATATCAAGCAAAGATGCTGTTGTCAGATGAACTTAGCCTCCCAATCCCTATTCAAACATCTAGGTGTAGACATAGAATTGGTTAAAGAAATAACAACTTTATCATCAATATGAATGTGGACATAAAATCCAAGCATGAAGCGTAAAGCAAAGTCCACAATAGATCTGTCATGCTCTCTGCCTGCACGTCTGTAAGCTACAGAAACAGGGGGGTCATTCAGGCAAAACTCACTCTCCTACTGAACAGGAGGAAGCAGAAAGGTTCAGGCTTGATCACCACAACTTTGACCCATAGCATAGCGGCAGCAGATATTTTGAATGAAGTGCAGATTAAATATTCTAGCTTTTGGGCCGGGCGCGGTGGCTCATGCCTGTAATCCCAGCACTTTGGGAGGCCAAGGTGGGCGGATCACGAGGTCAGGAGATGAAGACCATCCTGGCTAATACGGCGAAACCCCGTCTCTACTAAAAATACAAAAAATTAGCCGGGCATGGTGGGAGGCGCCTGTAGTCCCAGCTACTCAGGAGGCTGAGGCAGGAGAATGGCGTCAACCCGGGAGGCGGAGCTTGCAGTGAGCCGAGATCATGCCACTGCACTTCAGCCTGGGTGACAGAGCGAGACTCCGTCTCAAGAGAGAAAAAAAAAAAAAAAAAGTTTTTTTTTTTTTTTTTCTAGCTGGAAAAATAAACCAAAATGGGGATTAAGAACTGGGGTGGACATCACTAGTGTTCACCAGTATCCCATTCTCCTCTCTTTCCTAGCACAGGGATGCCACATCCTTGCCAGTAAGCCAGTGTGTGCAAACTAGATCTGGCCAATGATATACAGTGTAAGAAGTGTCATTAAAAAACAGAAAAACAAAAAACAAACAAAAGAAGTGGCATGTGTCCCTTTTGGGCCGAGGCACTGAACAGATGGCTCGATTCTCCAGTCTCTCTTCTTCCCTTGTCTTGATGATTGAGAAGGCTTCCATCAGCCTGGATCCCTGAGTGACTGTGTGGAGGAAAGCATGTCCCGACTTTCCTCCTGGCCCTGTCTACATGTGCTGGATATACACGATGAATGAGAAGAAATCATTGTTGTATTAAGTCACTCATGTGCTGGCTATACATGATGAGTGAGAAAGAAATCATCGTCGTATTAAGTCACTCATGTGCTGGCTATACATGAGGAGTGAGAAAGAAATCATTGTTCTATTAAGTCACTGAGATGTTGGAGTTGTTAATGCACAAAGCTTCTCTTAATGACTAATGTAATAATTAAAAAATAATTGAGGCTGGGCACGATAGGCTCATGCTTATAATCTCAGCACTTAGGAAGCTGAGGCAGGAGGATTGCTTGAGCCCAGGAGTTCAAGACTAGCCTGGGCAACATAGTGAGATCTCGTCTCTATCAAAAGTAAAAAAAGAAAATTAGCCAGGCATGGTGGTGCACACCTGTAGTCCCAGCTACTCTGGAGGATGAGGTGGGAGGATTGCTTGAGCCCAGGAGGTTGAGGCCACAGTGATCTGTGATCATGTCATAGCACTAACATTTTCTAAAAAAAAAAAAATTGAAATACGATAAAATACGGTAAAACGCAAAGAGAACATCAGCTTGGGCCATCAATTCATCGTGTCTCTGATGAGAGAGCATTGGTGAAACCAGAACAGTCTCTTGGAGGACTTGGGGTCATTATTTGGGCCATTAATGGTTAGAGTACACTAAGGTACCACTATGTCTCACAGTCTGTCTCTTGGTACCTGGGCCATTGTTTCGACCTGACCTTCTGACCTTCTTGGGTCCTATATTTATAAAATGAGCCTAGAACTTCTTTCATTCATTCGTCCATTCATTCATACATTCTGAGCATCAGGGTATGTTAGGGACTGTACCAGGAGCTGAAGGGGGAGTCACTGGGAGCTCAACACGTGGTAGGCGCTGTACCACATGTTTTATGCATGATCAGGCTCAGTGCTCGCCCCACTACACGTGGCAGGAGCCATCCTCATCCGCATTTTAGGGAACTGGAAGAAGGCAGGAACTTGTTCAAGGTGCACCTCCAGGGAGCTGCCAAAGTAGAATCTGAGCCTGACCTTTGGACCTAAGAACCTGCATTTTAGCCACTGCCCAGGGGTCGCAGGATGACCGCCTGCCAGCCACGTTTCTGAAATGCCAACCTGTTCTTGTCACTCCTCTACTCAAGCCCTTCAAAGACTCCCTACTGCTCTTGGGATAAAGTCCCATGTCTTCAGCCTGCCCTCAAGGTCCCTGCAGGCAGGATCCTGCCTGCCTCGGTCACCCCACCCCAAACATAAAATCCTGCTCTTTTCTGTCTCAGTGGGTTGAGGGCTGTTTGCTTTGCTGTATTCACTCTGCCCCAGCAGTGTGACATCTGTGTCCAGCTGCGAAACCTTTCCTCTTTCAGGAGCCGACTCCCAGGCTCTCTCCCATCCACGTGGGTGCCTGTCACATGATTCTCCCACTGGACTCACTGTGAGGCCATGAGCTCCTCTTTTCCAGGTAAAATTATTTGCAGGTCACCTGGGGAAGATATTCCTGACATCCCAGGAAGGTGTGAATTAAACCTCACGGAACACATAGATTTTAAGAGGAGCTGAGTGGCAGGGCACGGAGGCTCCTGTCTGTAAATCCCAGCACTTTGGGAGGCCAAGGTGGGTGGGTCACGTGACGTCGGGAGTTTGAGACCAGCCTGGTCAACAAGGTGAAACCCCGTCTCTACTAAAAATACAAGAATTAGCAAGGCGTGGTGGCTCACACCTGTAATCCCAACTACTCGACAGGCTGAGGCACAAGAATCACTTGAACCCAGGAGGCAGAGGTTGCAATGAGCTGAGATTGTGCTACTGCACTTCCAGCCTGGGTGATAGAGCAAGACTCCATCTCAAAAAAAAAAGTGTCAGACTTTTAGTTATCACCACTTACCCCTCTCTTTCTCTTCCTTGGTGTCCATCCCTCCTGTAGCATTGACGTGGTTCACTCCTGGCTGGACACCCACCTTGGACGAAGGTCCCTCAGCGTTGTCTCCGGGGCTCAGCTTAGTACCTGCTGCGTAGCAGGACTCAGAATATCCAAACACGTTTCATGTGGGGTGACTCCGGCAGATCTGAAATGACAGACAGCCCCTTGGTGGGGCAGCTGCGAGTCCCAGCAATGCCAGCCCTGGCTCCGAGAAGCAGAATTCATCCCTCAACAGCTTCCTGGAGACCCTTCTCCTGTGAATAGAGGGTTGTGACCGCCTGCAGCCGATTAGGCCCTTTTAATCCTGAATAGCAGGGATACGCACTCACGGGCCTTCGTGGTTAAAGAGGACACAGCTGAGGGAAGAGCTGGAGAGAGCCACCTCTTTCCGCCTAAACTCGGCCCAACTCCTGAATCTCGAGAGCCCGGATGCGTTGCAGCTGGTGTATTGATCTGAACAAAACCTCCACCTCCCAGGGCCACCCTAGCTACTTGATCGGAACCTGGAGGTGACACCTGTCATCTCCAAACGTTCCGCCCATGGCTGGGGTGATGCCCAGATTCCGGAACTGAAGACCAGACCAGTGCACATCCTCCTTTTCATCCTTATCTGCCTCCAGCACCAAAGTGGTGGGTGTTTCCTGGAGGTCCGGAAGCTGCCATATTCTTCCCAGATGTACCCATCTCTCCCCAGGGCAGCTGTTCCCAATCCTGGCTGTGCATTTCAATCACAGACTCTTCAGGGTGGGGCCCATGCATCAGTGTTTATTTTTTGTTTGTTTGTTTGTTTTTTGAGATGGAGTTCACTCTGTTGCCCAGGCTGGAGTGTAGTGGTGCCATCTCAACTCACTGCAACCTCCACCTCCCGGATTCAAGCGATTCTCCTGCCTAAGCCTCCCAAGTAACTGAGAATATAGGTGCCCACCACCACGCCCAGTGCATTTTTGTATTTTTAGTAGAGACGGGGTTTTGCCATGTTGGCCAGGCTGGTCTCGAACTCCTGACCTCAGGTGATCCACTTGCCTCGGTCTCCCAAAGCTGGGATTACTTTTGTGTGCCACTGTGCCCGGCCTCTGCATCAATGTTTTTTTAAAGCTTGCAAGTAAGTCCAGTGTGCAGCCCAGGTTAAGACCCACTCCCCCGGCTGGGCACGGTGGCTCATGCCTGTAATCCCAGCACTTTGGAAGGCCAAGGCGGGTGGATCAAGAGTTCAGGAGATCGAGACCATCCTGGCTAACACAGTGAAACCCCGTCTCTACTTAAAATATAAAAAATTAGCCAGGCGTGGTGGTGGGCACCTGTAGTCCCAGCTACTTGGGAGACTGAGGCAGGAGAATGGCGTGAACCCGGGAGGCGGAGTTTGCAGTGAGCTGAGATTGCACCACTGCACTCCAGCCTGGGCGACAGAGCAAGACTCTGTCCCAAAAGAAAAAAAAAACACAAAAAAACCCCACTCTCCTAAGGAGAACTGGGGGAGGCAGACATAGACTTCCAGGCACAAAGCAGGAGGAGGCCAGGCCGGATGGAACTGGCACTTGAGCCTTTGGAAGAGGGTCCTGGTGCCTTCTCTATCCCTGCCTCCCCAGTGTCCAAGTGTCCAGACACCAAAGATGCTGCAATCATGTTGCTCAAGAGGCCAAGGTGGGAGGATCAGACTGGGCAGCACAGTGAGACCCAACTCTACAAAGAATTTAAAAATCAGCCATGTGTGGTGGTGCGTGCCTGTAGTCCCAGCTACTCGGGAGGCTGAGGTGGGAGGATCACTTGAGCCCAAGAGGTCAAGACCAGCCTGGGCAACATGGTGAGACCCCATCTCTACAAAAGATAAGATAAAATAAAATCAGCCAGGCATGGTGGCGCATCCCTATTATCCCAGCCACTTGAGAGGCTGAGACTGGACAATCACTTGAGCCCAGGAGTTCGAGATCAGCCTGAGCAACATAGTGAGAACTGCCTCTACGAAAAATAAAAAAATTAGCCATCCATGGTGGTGTGCACCTGTAGTCGCAGCTACTTGGAAGGCTGAGGTGGGAGGATTGCTTGAGCTCAGGATGTGGAGGCTGCAGTGAGCTATGATGACGCGGCTGTACTCCAGCCTGGGTGACAGAGCAAGACCCTGTCTCTGGAGGAAGAAAAAAAAAAAAAAAAGATGCTGCTCTCAGAGGAAGGGGACAGAATATTCTGCAGTTATAGGAGAGGTCTGGAAGATAAGTCGTCTCTGTAGAATCTGTCTGTTAATTCCGGGAGGCACTAACCAGTGGCTGGGTGACTTATCCTGCTTCTCCACCTTGCTACAACCTCCTGAACTTCAACCAACCGTCTTCTCAAGTCCACCCTCGTCCATTCTGGTTTTGTTATGACATACAGGAAAAGGTCCAGGACTCGGCCTAAACACACCTGGGTTTTGATCATTAATTACTGACTCTGTAATAATGCGACATTTACTGAACCTATCTGGACCTCAATAACCTCATCTGTAAAATGAGGATAATAAATAATACCTCCTTGGTCAGGCTCAGGTGGGACTGAGTGTAATCCTGTTTCTGAAAGTGCTCACAGACAGCACGGGACACAGCTGTCATTCATTATTATTTGTTCATTTGGCAAATGTTTTCTTCTTCTTTTCTTTTCTTTCTTTCTTTTTTTTTTGAGATGGAGTTTTGCTCTTGTTGCCCAGGATGGAGTGCAGTGGAGAAATCTTGGCTCACTGCAACCTCTGCCTCCCAGGCTCAAGTGAGTCTCCTGCCTCAGCCTCCACAGTAGCTGGGACTACAGGCACGTGCCACCATACCCTGCTAATTTTTTGTATTTAGTAGAGACGGGATTTCACCATGTCGGTCAGGCTGGTCTTGAACTCCTGACTTCAGGTGATCTACCCACCTCGGCCTCCCAAAGTGCTAGGATCACAGGCCTGAGCCACTGCGCCCGACCCGTCTTTTGTTTTTGTTTTTGTTTTTGAGACAGAGTTTGGCTCTTGTTGCCCAGGCTGGAGAGCAGTGGTATGATCTCAGCTCACTGCAACCTCCGTCTTCTGGGTTCAAGCAGTTCTCCTGCCTCAGCCTTCTGAGTGGCTAAGAGTACAGGCATGCACCACCACGCCTGGTTAATTTTTGTATTTTTAGTAGAGACAGGGTTTCGCCATGTTGGCCAGGCTGGTCTCGAACTCCTGACCTCAGTGGCAAACGTTTTCTGTGTGCCCCTGTCGACTAGGCACGGGGCTGGCGGCTGGGCATTGAGAATCACAAGTGTCCATCACATGATTCTTCCACTGGACCCACTGTCAGGCCATGGACTCCTCCTCTCCAGGTAAAATTACGTTCCCCAGCTGGGGAAGATGTTCCACGCATCCTAGGAAGGTGTGAATTCAACCTTGCGGAACACATAGCCTTTAAAAGGAGTTGAGTGACGGTGCAGTGGCTCACACCTGCAATCCCAGCACTTGGGAGGCTGGGGTGGCAGGATTGCTGGAGTCCAAGAGAGTTTGTGACCAGCCTGGGCAACGTAGTAAGACCCTGTCTCTACGAAATATCAAAATAAGTTAGACAGACGTGGTGGTGAATGCCTGTGTTCCCAGCTACTCAGAGGGCTGGGATGGGATCATCGCTTGAGCCCAGGAGGTCAAGGCTGCAGTGAGCTGTGATCGTGACACTGCACTCCAGCCTGGGTGACAGAGGGAGACCCTGTCTCAAAAAAATAAAAATAAAAACAAAGATAAACTGAGCGTAGGGTGGTTCGCTCGATTTTAAAATTAAATGTCAGACTTGTAGCTATCACCACTTACCCCTCTCTTTCTCTTCTTTCTTTCTGCCTCTTTAAAGTGTTTTGTTGTTGTTGTTTTTTTTTTTTTTTTGAGATGGAGTCTTGCTCTGTCGCCCAGGATGGAGTGCAGTGGTGCTATCTCGGCTCACTGCAAGCTCCGCCTCTTGGGTTCACGCCATTCTCCTGCCTCAGCCTCCCAAGTAGCTGGGGCTACAGGCATCTGCCACCACGCCCAGCTATTTTTTTGTATTTTGTACAGACAGGGTTTCACCGTGTTATCCAGGATGGTCTCGATCTCCTGACCTTGTGATCTGCCCATCTTGGCCTCCCAAAGTGCTGGGATGACAGGAGTGAGTCACCGTGCCTGGCTGTTTTTGTTTTTTTTTTTTTCTTTTTGTGACTACAGAGACCACTTTAGTGTTAGCAGCATAATTTCTTTTTTTTTTTTTTTTTTGAGACGGAGTCTCGCTCTGTCGCCCAGGCTGGAGTGCAGTGGCCGGATCTCAGCTCACTGCAAGCTCCGCCTCCCGGGTTCTCGCCATTCTCCTGCCTCAGCCTCCCAAGTAGCTGGGACTACAGGCGCCCGCCACCTCGCCCGGCCAGTTTTTTGTATTTTTTGGTAGAGACGGGGTTTCACCGAGTTAGCCAGGATGGTTTCGATCTCCTGACCTCGTGATCCGCCCGTCTCGGCCTCCCAAAGTGCTGGGATTACAGGCTTGAGCCACCGCGCCCGGCCAGCAGCATAATTTCTTATTCCGTTTTCTTTCCAACAATAAAACCCTACTTGGAGTCCCCATTTATGAAGATACCTGAAGTTCTTTATACTCTGACAGCTTAAATCAAATATTTGAAAACTGGTCACGGGGCCGGGTGTGGTAGCTCACACCTATAATCCCAGCACTTTGGGAGGCCAAGGCTGGCAGACCATTTGAAGTCAGGAGTTCGAGACCAGCCTGGCCATCATGGCAAAACCCCGTCACTACCACAAATACAAAAATTAGCTGGGCGTGGTGGCGTGCGCCTGTACTCCCAGCTACTTGGGAGGCCGAGGCAGGAGAATCACTTGAACCCGGGAGGAGGAGGTTGCAATGAGTCAAGATCGTGCAACTGCAATTCAGCCTGGACAACAGAGCGAGACTTTGTCTCCAAAATAAATAAATAAAATAAAATAATAAAATAAATAAAACTGGTCACAGGAAAAGCAGTAAATCCATGACTGGACTTAAGACCGAACAAATAATAATTTAAAAAAATCTCACATCGACGTAATAAACAAGAGTAATTCGAGTGACTCATTGGAGTTCAAGATGCCTTATCATAACAGAGAAGTATTTTAATAAGAAGGGAGAGGAAGAGGAGAAACCAAAATGTTTGTTTTTTTCTTCTTTGGAGTCAGTGTTTTCTCTTTATTTGAATCTCCTCATTGTGATTTTAGCTGATTAGCTCTTGGAGTGAAAGTCCTGCAGCGTTCTGGTTTTGATGAATGAACGCGAGAATGTATTTGGGGAGGCAGAAGCCGAAGGAAAATAAACGCCATTGTAAACAATCATTAGGTGTGTTTGAGTGGTGACAAAAAAAACCTCCCACTCCCTTTTCTTGCTAGCACCCTACCTTGTTTTTGGGCCTATACAGAGTGCCCTTGACATAACTAACTCTATCTTAGAAAACCCACTCCATTTTATATTTCTTTCTTTCTTTTTTTTTTTTTTTGAGACAGAGTCTTGCTCTGTCACCCAGGCTGGACGGCAGTGCTGTGATCTCAGCTACTTTGTTGTGAAATAGCCTATAACATTTATGTATTGGCCAGGTGCAGTGGCTCATGCCTGTAATCCCAGCGCTTTGGGAGGCCGAGGTGGGTGGATCACTTGAGGTCAGGAGTTCGAGACCAGCCTGGCCAATATGGTGACGCCCCATCTCTACTACAAAGACAAAAATCAGCCGGGTGTGGTGGCGGGTGCCTGTAATCCCAGCTACTCGGGAGGCTGAGGCAGGAAAATCAGTTGAACTGAAGGGGTGGAGGTTGCAGTGAGCCGAGCTCACACCACTGCACTCCAGCCTGGGCAACAGAGCAAGACTCTGTCCCAAAACAAAACAAAACAGAACGAAATACAACATTTATGTGTAAATTAAGTACACTCTTATGCCTGGTTTATAATATTGACTGACTTGAGAAACGGCTTGACCCTGTGTGCCTACAGGCTTGGCCATGATTGTGCCACTGCACTCCAGCCTGGGTGACAGAGCGAGACCCTGTCTCTAAAAAAATTAAATAATTACAATTTTAAAAATAATAATAACCGAAACCCTCCAAGAACGCGTAAAGGTGGAATTATTCAGGTAACAGTGAAGATGGGCAGCTCGGAGCACCGCCCCCTCCGCTACCACACCTCCACTGAAACTCCCCCTGGGCCACCACAAAGGTCCCTACGGTGACTCCGCTAGGGTTCCATCAGGGGCAGTTTGGAAATCAGTGGTTTCCCCATTGCTCCCACTTCATAGCTGAAGAAGCAGTACAAGGGAGAGGAAGGGGTTTCTCAAGATCACAGCGAGTATGGGCTAGTGGCTTGGTTCGCAACCTTCAGCCTCCGGGCGGCTGTTGCTCAAATGCAGGTGTTATCTGGGGAGGTTAAGGTGCGAACACCCTCGCATGGCCGGTCCTGTGCCTGGCAGACTGTCTCCCTCGAAGGAGGACCTGATGGACAGGCAGGCTGTGATGGGGACCAATGCCACCAGGGCTAGTAGCAAAGGTGGCTTTTTCCTTTCCCTCCCTCCACTCTCAGTGTCCTTAATGTGTGTGCACACCTACATTTATGTCCTAACTCATAGGACAGAATGCCATCGTTTTTTTGTTGTTGTTGTTTTTGTTGGTTTTTTTTTTTGAGACGGATTCTCACTCTGTCACCCAGGCTGGAGTGCAGGGTGCAGTGTGATCTCGGCTCACTGCAACCTCCACCTCCCGGGTTCAAGCAATTCTCTGCCTCAGCCTCCCGAGTAGCTGGGATTACAGGTGCTTGCCATTACGCCCAGCTAATTTCTGTATTATTATTATTATTATTTTTTCAGTAGAGATGGGATTTCATCATCTTGGCCAGGCTGGTCTTGAACTCCTGACCTTGTGATCCACCCACCCCAGCCTCCCAAAGTGCTGGGATTACAGGTGTGCGTCATTGCGCCTGGCCTTTTTTTTTCTTTTTCTTTTTCTTTTTTTTTTTTTAAGAGAAAGAATCTTGCTCTATCGCCCAGGCTGGAGGCTGGAGTGCAGTGATGCAATCATAGCTCACTGTAGCCTTGAGCTCTCCGGCTCAAGCAATCCTACCACCACAGCCTCCTGAGTAGCTGAGACTACAGGCACACACCACCACACTTGGCTAATTTTTGTATTTTTGTAGACACGGGGTCTTCCTATGTTGCTCAGGCTGGTCTTGAACTCCCAGCCTCAAGTGATCCACCTGCCTCGACCTCCCAAAGTGCTGGGATTACAGACGTGAGCCACCACGCCCGGCCTGGGGATTTTTAAAAGCCTAATGAGAAAGTGTTCAAAGGATGTCGTTACCTTTTCCCTCCCTGGCGGAGTTAAAGCACCAGGCTGGGCTCCCGCGCAGCTCCTGCCACAAGCTAATTTAGCTGTGATTTGTAGAGAGCGTTTATGGTTTAATAAAGTGACTTTCCAGTTGCTGTGTTTATCACAACTCAAGCAAGGAGTCTCACTGGGGAAGCATCTGGTGCTGATTATTATTAAAATAAAAAACACTTTCATGAGCTATTTCCTCAAGCTCCTTCAGAGTGACTCAACCTCCCCAATCCCACATGGAAGAAATGCATTGAGAAAGCTCATGGAGCGGGAGGCTGAAGCCCAGAGTGGGGCTCTGTTGTCAAGGGTCTCGGTGGGGCAGGGGAACAGGGAGGACAGGACCCTGGAGCTGACACACCGGGACCTGAGTAAGGAACTTTGCGTCTCTAGGTGGTGACTCAGGGGTGATCCCACGTGCCACTTCCTTAGGCCACAGAAACAACACCACTGTCATGGCTGGCGTGGACTCCTGAGCACACTGTTTGCAGAGAATGTGGAAAATGACTTTGGTTTACTTTTGTGAGCTCTAGCAGACCACAGTAGCCCTGCGCACTGTGGTTTTCGGGTATAGGTTCCATTCCAGCAAACAAGGACCCACAACTCTTTGGAAATCATACATTTCTTTTTCTTCTTATGTCCAGCAACTACAGAAGAAAAGTATAAATTAATGTATCCCTCCCCTCCCCTCCCCTCCCCTCCCCTCCCAAGATAGGGTCTCCGTCTTTCACCTAGGCTGGAGTGTAGTGGTGCAATCATAGCTCACTACAGCCTCAGCCTCCCAGAGCTTAAGCAATCCTCCCACCTCAGCCTCCCAAAGAGCTGGGACTACAGCTGTGTGCCATCATGCCCACCTAATTTTTTGTTTTGTTTTGTTTTTGGTAGAGATAGATCTCACTGTGTTGCCCAGGCTGGTCTCAAACTCCTTGCCTCAAGTGATCCTCCCACTTTAGCGTCCCAAAGTCTGGGATTACAGGTGTGAGCCATTGTGCCTGGCCAAAGGTATTCTTAGAGATGAAGATGCTAACTTGGACCCAAGACTTATTGGAGGATGCCCAAAATGCTCAGGCCCAAAGAATATTTTCCCAAGATCTAAGGTAGAAAAATACTTGAAAGGGCAGGAGTGGTGGCTCACGCCTATAATCCCAGCACTTTGGGAAGCCGAGGCTGGCAGATCATGAGGTCAAGACATCGAGACCATCCTGGCCAACATGGTGAAACTCCATCTCTACTAAAATTACAAAATTTAGCTGGCATAATGGCATGTGCCTGTAGTCCCAGATACTCAGGAGGCTAAAGCAAGAGAATCACTTGAACCCGGAGGTGGAGGTTGCAGTGAGCTGAGATTGCACCACTGCCCTCCAGCCTGGCAACAGAGTGAGACTCCGTCTCAATAAAAAAGAGAAAGGACTTGAAAAATAATACTAAATGTTGAAGACACCAAGTTTTCCAGGTCCCTGAAGACCCCAAAATTATTGTTGAAAATAAAATAAAATAAATAAAAATATAATGTGGCCACATTGTACAAAGGTAGAATATATCTAACATGTGATAAATGTATGATCCCTTTATCTAGAATACGTCTAAAAGAGACTATTTTATATGGAATCAGTATAAAAAACTACCACCGAGGCAGGGCATAGTGGCTCACGCTGGTAACCCCAGTGCTTTGGGAGCCCAAGGCAGAAAAATTGCTGGATCCCAGGCGTTCAAGAGCAGCTGGGCAACAGAGTGAGACCCCCATGTCTAAAAAAAAAAATTAACACGGTGTGGTAGCACAGGCCTGTATTCCCAGCTACTCGGGAGGCTGAGGCAGGAGGATCGCTTGAGGCCAGGAGTTCGAGACTCCAGTGAGCCATGATTGTGCCACTGCACTCCAGCCTAAATGATAGAGGGAGATCCATCTCAAAAAAACACTTAAAACCAAAAAAATTATGATAGAGACCTTTCACGTTCTTTTTCTTGTAGTAAGTCTTCAAAACCTGGCATGCGTTTTACACTTATATCTCAGTTTGGACTGGCCACTTTTCAAGTGCTTGGTATCCACACGTGGCCAGTGGCTATTGTATTTGAGCACAGAGCTCCTCACAATCAAACATGGAAACCAGAGAAGCAGGGCGTGAAGTGTCAGCAGACAAACACGATCAAGGGGAGCAGAAAGGGAGACCTCCACTTTCCCCACCCCCATGGACAAAGGCAGAGAAGAATCATGTAGGCCTGTGGTGGGATGGGACCTTACCACAGAGGAGGGCCAGGACTAGGGTAAGAGAAGTAAGGCACTCACCTCGGATTCACACTTCAAAGGGTGCCAAAAACTCAGCAGTCAAGATAAATAATATTTTATTGCAGCAGGGCATGGTGGCTCATGCCTGTAATCCCAGCACTTTGGGAAGCCGAGACAGGTGGATTACCAATCAATTACCAATCAATTCCTGATTACGAGGTCAGGAATTCGAGACCAACCCGGCCAACGTGATGAAATCCCGTCTCTACTAAAAATACAAAAATTAGCTGGGCATGGTGGTGGGTGCCTGTAATCCCAGCTACTTGGGAGGCTGAGGCAGGAGAATTGCTTGAACCCAGGAGGCAGAGGCTGCAGTGAGCCAAGATGGTGCCATTGCACTCCAACCTGGGCAACAGAGTGAGACTCCATCTCAAAGTAAATAAATAAATAATATTTTAATGCAATATGCAAAAATAAAAAAACCCACAAGGGAAAAAGTATTAATATTTTAAATAAAGACAAAACCCAACTCTGCATGTGCACAGATTCACTCCTATCTCCTTCAGTCTTGGCCCCTTTGGCTCCATCTGCATAACAGTCCCATTTATTTTCTCCCTTCCAGGCTTGGGGTTGGGTAGGATGACCCCAAACCTGGCTATGGGGCTGAGTTTTGTGACCCAAGACTTTCCAATTAAAGTCAGCATTTGTATTCATTATCTAATGCCATGTAAAAAGTTACCTTAAACTTAGTGGCTTAAAAGGCCAAAAACCTTCATTATCTCCTAGTTTTTGTGGGTCTGGCATTTGGGAGTGGCTTAGTTGGATAGTTCTGGCTTTGGAACCTTCCATAAGGTTGCAGTCATGTGGTTAGTCAAGCCTGTCATCATCTGAAGGCTCAAACGGGGCTGGAGGTGCCACTCCCAAGATGGCTCCCTCATGTGGCTGGTGCTGGTACTGCTGTTAGTGGAGGCCCCAGTTCTCAGCATGGGCCTCTCCACAAGGCTGTTTGAGTGTCCTTGTGACATGGTGGCCGTCTTTGCCCAGAGTGGGAGATCTAAGAGCACACAAAGTAGAACTCCAATGTCCTTTCTGACTGGTCCTCAGAAGTGATGCTCCATCATTTCCAAAACATACCCTGACCACACAGGTCAGCCCTATTCATGGAGAGAGGGAACTCCAGAGTATGAATACCAGGAAGCCAGAAAGACTTGGTACCATCTTAGAAGCCAGCTATCATATTGTTTTAGTTTCAGGGGTGGGTGGGTGTGGTCCATGATTGTTCTAGAACCTTCTTTGAAATCCCTGGAAAAGAAGTAGTGTCCTTTACAGCAAGGCTGGTAACTGGGTAGAAAACCTGCATAGCATTGACTCAAGAGAGTTTTCTCAGGCCCTCTCATGCCTTATGTATTTATTTAACATGAATTTTTCTGATTATAAAAATAATAGATATCATTTATAGAAATACTTGAAGATTCCTCCCAATCTTGCCTCTTAGAGAAAACCCTTGCTAACATTTTGGCATATTTCTTCTTTTCTTCATCTTGATCTCTTGTCCATCCATGTCTGTATGACTTTCTCTCTCTTCCCACCACCCCCCACCCATCATCCTTTTTATAGCAAGACATTTAAGCTGGTCTCATTACTGCACATCTTCTGTGGCATAAAACTAAAAATAAAAGCTAATGAGTCATGGTATCTTCAGGCTCTGGCTCCCCAGGAGCCTGGATAGTTGGGGGGCTTGGAGCAGCCTCGGGTGATGGCTCCTTAACAGCCACCTGGGCCGAGGTTACCTGCTTCTCCAACAGGGTGGCAGTACAGTTGTAGGTGCTTCTGCACCTGTTGGGGGTCCATGTTGGAGCTCAGAGGCCCCCATCTGCATTATTATTATTCTTATTATTTGAGATGGAGTCTTGCTCTGTTGCCCAGGCTGGAGTGCAGTGGTGTGATCTTGGCTCACTGCAACCTCTGCTTCCTGGGTTCAAGCGATTCTCCAGCCTCAGCCTCCCAAGTAGCTGGGATTACAGGTGCACACCACTGTGTCTAGCTGATTTTTCTTTCTTGTTTTTTTAGTCGAGATGGGATTTCACCATGTTGGCCACGCTGGTCTTGAACTCCTGACCTCAAGTGATTCACCTCTCGGCCTCCCAAAGTGCTGAGATTACAGGCTTGGGCCACCACGCCCGGCCCCCATCCTGGATTATTACTGAGGAAGTGGGATACCTATATCCAGGCCTTTGGTGAGATGGCTGTGGGCCTGCCCAGGGGAGGTCTTGGGAGGGGACAACTGTGACACCATGAGCCCCTGGGCCTGGGCCAGGCCCACCTTCCAGGAGAGTAGGGCTCTTATTTGCCCTTTCTTGGGGTCAACTATAATGTGGGGACCCCTGGCCCATACTGGTTGCCTCTGATGGCAGCCAAATTGACCGAATTCCCTCACCCTGCATCTCATGATGCTGCTTTCTCAGTTCCAACTTCCAGCAGCTTCCAACCTGTGGCACGCCTCCCCCGGCGCACGGCCAAACTGACACACACACACACACACACACACACACACACACACACACACACACCCCGCTTTGGGTCCTACCAAGGCAGAAACAGGCAGAAGGGGGGACTCTCTGGCATAGGTGGAGCCTGGGGCTCCTGGTCTGGCCAGCTCTCCCAGCCTCTACTCAACCCTGTGCTCCCTCCTCCTCCTCTCTCACAGTGGGTGCCCAGTCACACCCTGCTCAGGCCCCTCCAGCTCATGTCCTTGCCCTGGACAACCAAATCACTCACTCCTGCCCCTCCGGCTGGTCCCAGGAGCCCTGCTCACTAAGCACCATAATAGTTGTTATCAAAGCTCACTGTCATGGAAAGCGCGATCTCAGCTCATGGCAGCCTCGACCTCTCAGGCTCAAGCGATCCTCCTACCTCAGAATCTTGAGTAGCTGAACTACAGAAGCACTACCATGCCCAGCTAATTTTTTTCTTTTCTTTTCTTTTCTTTTTTTGAGACAGAGTTTCGCTCTCGTTGCCCAGGCTGGAGTACAGTGATGTAATCTAGGCTCACTGCAACCTCTGCCTCCTGGGTTCATGCCTCAGCCTCCCGAGTAGCTGGGATTACAGGCATGTGCCACCATGCCTGGCTAATTTTGTATTTTTAGTAGAAATGGGGTTTCACCATGTTGGTCAGGCTGGTCTCGAACTCCTGACCTCAAGTGAGCCACTTGCCTCTACCTCCCAAAGTGCTGGGATTACAGGTGTGAGCCACTATGCCCAGCCCTTTTAAAGTTTTTTTTTTTAGAGATGGGGTCTTGCTATGCTGCCCAGGCTGGTCTTGAACTCCTAACTTCAGACGATCCTCCCACCTCAGTGCTGGGATTCCAGACGTCAACTACTGTGCCCGGTGTATTTATTGCTTTTAATGACTCCACAGATGTATGAGAAGCCCTGTTTCATAGAGGAGGGAACCAAGGTTAAGTAACTTGCCCAGCTCACCATCTAAGTACTGGGACCTGTATTGATCTCATCCTGACTCCATTGTCAATGCTCCTGTTAGATGTAACACGATGCTGCTTCCCACAGAGCCTGACCCAGCGACCACCTCCTCCAGGAAGTCCACCCCCCATCCCCGGAAGCCTGACCCCATGAACCTGTCCTGCTGCCTCGTTCCTCTGCTGTATCTTCCTCCATCCTGTTTGTCCCATTTTCCCCTTTGGTGACCTTCATCTCCCTTCCTCTGTCTCTTTCTCCTGCAAGCGAGGAATAACACCATGTTTGGTGTTAGGGGCTGAACTGTGTCTGCTGCAAATTCACATGTTGAAATCCTAATCCCTGGCACCTCAGAATGTAACCTTATTTGGAAATTGGGCCTTTGAAAAGGTAATTAAGGCCAGGTGTGGTGGCTCATGCCTGTAATCCCCGTACTTCAGAGGCCAAGGCGGGAGAATTGCTTGAGCCTAGGAGTTCAAGACCAGCCTAGACAACATGACGAAACCCCATCTCTACCCAAAATACAAAAACTAGCTGGGCGTGGTGGTGCACACCTGTAATCGCAGCTATTCGGGAGGCTGAGGCACGAGAACTGCTTGAATCTGGGAGGTGGAGGTTGCCGTGAGCCAAGATTGCGCCACTGCACTCCAGCCTGGGCGACACTGAAAACTCTATCTCAAATAAATAAATAAATAAATAAATAAAATAAAATGAAAAAGAGGGAATTACATCCAAAGGAGGTCTTTAGGGTGGGCCGCAATCCCACCTGACTGGCGTCCTTGTAGGAAGACGAGATTAGGACACAGAAACATGCAGAGGGACAGCCATGCAAGGACACAGGGAGAAAACGGCCGTCTGTAATAACTCCAGAAGTTAGTGTCAGGCTAGGATTGAATTGTAGGAAACCCATTTGGTGTGGGAGGATTGAAGCATCAACTGGTGTCAGAGAAGACACCGCATGTTTGGTGTCAGGGAAAAAAAAAAAAGTCAGGCAGCTTCGGGGAATTAACCCCTTAAGGAAGGATATTAGGGTTAGGATATGAGAATAGAGGGGAGATCTGGGGGCTCCGACATGCAGGGTCCACCCCACTCCTATGCCCCATTCTTCCCAGCTCTGCACCTCTGCACCACCCAGCTCTTCCTAGAAAGGGCTGAGGCCATCTGCACTGAGAGGTGGCCTCATGGCATGTGAGGGACACAGCTGGAAATACTGATGCTTTATTGGCAGATGTCTTGACTCGATCCATCTTGCAGCCCAGCCTCGGGGCGGCCCGAGCCACCCTCTCCCTTTTGTTGCTGATGAGTTTCTGATGCGAACTTTACCGAATGTGTCTCACGTTGCACATATTTGGAAACTGGCTTTTTTTCTGTTGCTCATTTAAAGCAGATTGAAGCCTTTCTTGGAACACAGGTTGCAATTATTAACTCACAGCCAAGGAAACATGGCCAAGATCTCGAGTTTGCAAGGAACTAGGAGCTAAGCTATTAATTTGGAGCCTAGTGTATCGAGGCTCGTGGTGACCCCACCACTCCGTTCCTGCCATAAGACCCCATTCCTGCTCAAGTGGGGATCCATTTTTCATCCACATAAATTCTCGGCTCCTTCAGAATAGTCATATAACCTTCCCCCATCTCAGCGTGAGTTCTGGCCAGGAAAAGCAAAGAAATTTCTGCTCTCAAATTCTTCCCTTGAGCTAAGTAGACCAGCATTCATCAGGAAGCACACAAAATTTGTTTCCTTAAAAAAATTGGTTTGCTTTCCTTCTTGTTTATTTGCAGAAATAAGTTGGCTGCTAAAGGAGAAAGGAAAGAACGAGGGAGAAGAAAAAAGGAAGGAAGGAGGGGAGGGAGAGGGGAGGGAAGGAGAGAAAGGAAGGAGGGAGGGAAGAAGGAAGGGAAGGAGGAGCGGAAAAAGACGAGAGGGAGGAAAAGAAGCAGAGGGAGAGGGGAGGAAGGAAGGAGGGAAGGAAGGAAAGAAGAATCTGGAAGAGGCAAAACTGTAGGAGTAGCAGAGAACATATCTTTGGTTGCCAGAGTGGGTGCACAGAAGGGGTTAACTACAGAAGGGCCACAAGGGAATTTGTTAGCGTGATAATTATGTCCCCTCTCTTGACTGTGATTGTTATATAATTGTATGTGTTCGTCAAAACTCATAGAAATAGCAGGGAATAGTGGCTCATGCATATAATCCCAGCACTTTGGGAGGCTGAATCATTTGAGGTCAGGAGTTCGAGACCAGCCTGGCCAACATGGCGAAACCCCGTCTCTACTAAAAATAGAAAAATTAGCCAGGCATGGTGGTGGGCACCTGTAATCCCAGCTACTCGGGTGGCTGAGGCAAGAGAATCACTTGAGCCTGGGAGGCAGAGGTTGCAGTGAGCTAAGATTGTACCGCTGTACTCCAGCCTGGGCAACACAGTGAGACTCTGTCTGAAAAACAAAACAAAACAAAACCTCATAGAAATGAACAAGAAAATAAAAAATTTTTTCATTTTTATTTTTTATTTTTTATATTTTTTAAGTGACAGGATCTCACTCTGTCATCCAGGCTGGAGTGCAATGGCACAGTCATAGCTCATTGCAGCCTCAACCTCCTGGGCTCAAGCTATCCTCCTGCCTCAGCCTCCCAAGTAGCTGGGATCACAGACACATGCCACATACCCAGCTAATTTTTAAAATTATTTTTACAAAGATGGGGTCTCACTATGTTGCCCAGGCTGGTCTTGAACTCCTGGGCTCAAGCAATTCTCCTACCTCAGCCTCCCAAATTGCTGGGATTTCAGGCATGAGCCACTGTGCCCTGCCTTGAGGAGTGAATTTTATGGTATGTAAATTATGCTCCAATAAATCTGACTCCCAATAAAGGAAAAGAAAGCAGGAAGAGAGAGAAAAAGAGAGAGAGGAGAGACAGAGAGAGAGGCAGAGAAAGGATGAGAGAAAAAAAGAGAGAGAGATTGAAAATCCTTTTAGCTAGTGCAAGGGTGGCAGTCAACAAACTGAAGCTCTTCAAATCATCACAGTCTTCAATTGCAGGCAGACAGGAAGACAGAGACAATAGGTACATTCATGATCTGACCAGGCCCAGCACTGGGCCCTGGTTTAGGGTGGGAAGGTGGGGGCAGCCTCCAGGAGAGATGCAGGGGTCAGGGACATTGTTGCTGGGAGAGAGGGAGAGTGTCTGCTCCCTCACTCCTTGGTCTCTGTCCTCCCCACTCCTGAAGATGTTTCTGACACAGTGCACCAAGGAGGCAGAGTTCTGGAAGATGAATGTCAAAGAGGCGGAGTTCTGGGAGGTGAATGTCAAGGAGACAGAGTTCTGGGAGGTGAATGTCAAGGAGGCGGAGTTCTGGGAGATGAATATTAAGGAGGTGGAGTTCTGGGAGGTGATTGTCAAGGAGGCGGAGTTCTGGGAGGTGATTGTCAAGGAGGCGGAGTTCTGGAAGATGAATGTCAAAGAGGCGGAGTTCTGGGAGGTGAATATTAAGGAGGCGGAGTTCTGGGAGGTGATTGTCAAGGAGGCGGAGTTCTGGGAGGTGAATGTCAAAGAGGCGGAGTTCTGGGAGGTGATTGTCAAGGAGGCAGAGTTCTGGGAGGTGAAGGTCAAGGAGGCGGAGTTCTGGGAGGTGAAGGTCAAGGAGGCGGAGTTCTGGGAAGTGAAGGTCAAGGAGGCGGAGTTCTGGGAGGCAAAGGTCAAGGAGGCGGAGTTCTGGGAGGTGATTGTCAAGGTGGCGGAGTTCTGGGAGGTGAAGGTCAAGAAGGCGGAGTTCTGGGAGGCAAAGGTCAAGGAGGCGGAGTTCTGGGAGGCAAAGGTCAAGGAGGCGGAGTTCTGGGAGGTGAAGGTCAAGGAGGCGGAGTTCTGGGAGGTGAAGGTCAAGGAGGTGGAGTTCTGGGAGGTGATTGTCAAGGAACCCTTCAAGATGCGAGTGCCCCCCACCAGGTATTCAAATGATGACATGGCAGAGTGGGCTAGGGGTTTTTCAGGGCAGACAGTGTCAAGGACTGCAGCCCAAAGGCCACCAGACCCTGAATTTCTTTCCCTCTTGCTGCATCCAGGGCTTGGATTTCCGTTCCAGCAGGGTGGAAGTTGTTGTCCTGCCTGCACCTGCCTCCCCATGGTGAGGGCCCTGAGGACAGGAGACCCACTGTACTTTTCTGGACCAGCGTATAAGCCCATTGCTGATACATAGGTTGTGGAAGTTTAGTATGTGTAAAATTATATCAAAGTTTTTAGAAGTTATATTGTAGCAGAATTGCATCAAGGTTTGAGGGTAAGAGTGTATTAGTCCATTCTCACATTGCTATAAGAAAATACCCGGGCTGGGTAATTTATAAAGGAAACAAGTTTAATTGACTCACAGTTCCACATAGCTGGGGAGGCCTCAGGAAACTTACAATCATGATGGAAGGTGAAGGGGAAGCAGGTGCCTTCTTCACAGGATAGCAGGAGGGAAAAGTACAAGCAAGGGAAATGCCAGATGCTTATAAAACCATCAGATCTGGCCAGGTGCAGTGACTTATGCCTGAATCCCAGCACTTTGGGAGGCCCAGGCAGGCAGATCACTTGAGGTCAAGAGTTCGAGACCAGCCTGGCCAACATGTTGACACCCCATCTCTACTAAAAATACAAAAATTAGCTGGGCGTGGTGGTAGGTGCCTGTAATCTCAGCTACTTGGGAGGCAGGAGAATCACTTGAACCAGGGAGGCAGAAGTTGCAGTGAGCTGAGATCACGCCATTGCACTCCAGCGTGGGTGTCACACCAACACTCTGTCTCAAAAACAAAACAAAACAAAACAAAACAGAAAAAAAACAGCCATTAGATCTTTCATAAGAGCAGCATGGGGAGGGTACCCCCATGATATGATCACTTCCTACTGACTCCCTCCTAAGACGCATGGGGATTATGGGAACTACAAGATGAGGTTTGGGTGGGGACATAGCCAAACCATTTCAGAGTGCGTCAGGTTACAGATTATAGCGGTACAATTAATTTTTATTTTTTTAAACAGGATCTTGCTGTCTCCGAGGCTGGAATGCAGTGGTGTGATCATGGCTCACTGCAGCCTCAACCTCCTGGGTGATCCCCCAACCTCACCCTCCCAAGTAGCTGGGACTACAGCTGTGCACCACCATGCCTGGCTAATTGAAAAAAAAAATTTTTTTTTAAGAGATGGGGTCTTGCTACATTGCCCAGGCTGGTCTCAAACTCCTGACCTCAAGTGATCCTCCTGCCTTTGGTGCCTGGTTCAGGGCCTGGCACACAGATAGTGAACACCCACTGAATGCTCCATGTTCTACCTGTTTCATGAGTGAAGAAATAAATGCACAAATAAGGTAACCAATAGATGACATGGGTTTCAGCTCTACTGATGGAAACCTCTGACTAAAATCTGTTGGAAATCCCTTGAAAACCTGAGCAAAGTGGCAGCTGGCACCATGAAAGCCAAGTCCATGGGGCCTCCCCGTGTTTGGTTGTTAGCTTGAGCGTGGCGTAGTTAGAGCCTTCGTGGGCTTCCTGGACAGTGACCCTCACTATCAGAACCATCAAGGCCCGAGCCACAGCCACCAGTGCATTGACCTACACTGGTCCTTGGAGATATCCACTGGGCAGGCCCTGGGGACAGAGCAGAGAGAAGACCAGGCAAGGCCTTCCCAGGGAGTTGATATCCTCTTCGTGCCAGGCTGTTGCCCAACAAGCACTTGGTTAAGTGCTTCAGGCTAAGCTCTGGGAGCCCCTGGCATCACTCGTTTTAGCTGGGATATAAGAGTTTCAATCTCCCGTAACAGATCCATCTGAGAAGGCAGCTGCAATCGAGATTTTCCTTGGCAGCCTTTGTTTCCTTCCAAGAATTCTGTTATCCCATTTCACAGAAAAAATAAAGTAAAAACTATCCTTATTGTCTGGGCACTGTACTTTACGCCTGTAATCCCAGCATTTTGGGAGGCCGAGGTGGGCAGATCATCTGAGGTCAGGAGTTCAAGATCAGCCTGGCCAACATGATGGAACCCTGTCTCTACTAAAAATACAAAAATTAGCTGGGTGCGGTTACAGGCTCGCACCGGTAATCCCAGCACTTTGGGAGGCTGAGGCAGGTGGATCACGAGGTCAGGAGATTGAGACCATCCTGGCTAACACAGTGAAACCCTGTCTCTACTAGAAGTACAAAAAATTAGCCAGACATGCTACTTGGGAGGCTGAGGCAGGAGAATGGCATGAACCCAGGAGGCGGAGCTTGCAGTGAGCCAGGACTGCGCCACTGCACTCCAGCCTGGGCGACAGAGCGAGACACCGTCTCAAAACAAAACAAAACAAACAAACAAACAAACAAGACCAATGGAAGTTTTCTTGATGATAGATCATTATGTGAATCTGGGCACCTAACTCTGAAAGACTGCAAATAATTGAGGGGTGCTGCTCTAACAAAACCCCTTCCATGTGCCCATCTACTTATTTTACGAATGGTATCTTTTTAATACTTGCATTAAAAAAATACACAGAAGCTGGGTGCAGTAGTTCACGCCTGTAATCCCAGCACTTTGGGAGACCGAGGCAGGCAGATCACTTGAGGTCAGGAGATCGAGACACTCCTGGTCAACATGGTGAAACCCCATCTCTACCAAAAATACAAAAATTAGCCAGGCATAGTGGTGGGCACCTATAATTCCAGCTACTTGGGAGGCTGAGGCAGCAGAATGGCTTGAACCCGAAGATGGAGGTTGCAGTGAGCCAAGATCGCACCACTGCACTCCAGCCTGGGCGACAGAGAGAGACTCTGTCTCAATAAAATAAAATAAAAATAAAATAAAAAAGAGAGGAAAACTGCTGCTGAATTTGGGTTCATTGAGGAGAGAGACACTCAGCTATGGATTCATGGAACCAGTGTGGAAAAACAGACACCCCCATCGATCTCATTAAGAGATGTAAGTCTCACAAAAGTTTATGTTTATGCTTAATAATTATTTACAAAAATGTATAATGAGTTGGTTTTGACAAATTGGGTACTCATAATTGTATTGTTAGCTCAAACAAGAAGAATTTAACTCTAGAGCTTTCTTGTCACAGGTAATTAAAAAATGTAATTTTAACTGATATATTTTTTTGTTGAGAGAGTTATAATAGGACGATTAATAAAATAGTTTCAAGCATAAAAATAGATTGGGTTAGAATACAATTCTGTGGGGGAAATGGAATGGAACTATGAGATCAAGGAGAGCAATGAAAATTACAAAATTCTTGACTATTAAAAAGGAGCTTGTCTGTGTATCTTCTAAGCAAATGATGATGGATATCAAATTACTGTGGCATGTGGATTTCAATGGACACATTTAAGAGAGCGATGTGACAGTTTTATTTTTTAAATGTCAATATTTACACCAGAAATATTGTCCTTTGCAACCATTTGCACTGAGGAAAAGTTTCAGATGCCAATTTAAAAAGTCAGAAGATAGAAAGTGTTTCAGTGTCTTTGTGGTGGTGGAGGAGGGCATATAATCAAACAATAACAACATGAGACAAAGCAATAAATAGAATAACTCATGTTTACTTATTTTTGCTTTTGGTATAATTTTATAAGATCCTTGGTTTGTGGCCAGGCATGGTGTCTCATGCGTGTAATCTCAGTACTTTGGGAGGCCAAGGCGAGCGGATCACCTGAGGTCAGGAGTTTGAGACCAGCCTGGCCAATATGGTGAAACCCCGTCTCTACTAAAAATACAAAAATTAGCTGGACGTGGTGGTGGGCGCCTGTAACCCCAGCCTCTCAGGAGGCTGAGGCAGGAGAATCACTTGAACCGGGGAGGTGGAGGTTGCGGTGAGCTGAAATCACGCCATTGCACTCCAGCCGGGGAGACAGAGTTGAGAGTCTGTCTCAAAGAAAAAGAAAAAGAAAAAAAAAAAAAAAAAAAAAAAAAAAAAATATATATATATATATATATATATATATATATATATCTCCTTGGTTTGTGACAACATACAATTTTTTGGAAAGAAAATAGAGTCTTCCTAACTATATAAAACAATCAACATTAATCTTATAAATACAACCAGCACAACCAGTAATTCACGACCAAATAAAACACTTGGGAAATGAAGTAACAAACAAAAGAAACCATGCTTGTTCATTTCTGTTCGTAGCAGAATTTCACAGGGCCCCTGACTCTGGGACAACGTGTAGCTCTCCAGAAAGATGATACTTTGAAGACAAAACAGGACAGAGTACATGGTCCCTGATGTCTCTTGCCTGAGTCACTACATTCCTTAAAAGATAAATGACCCTGATCCTTGCCTTTTCCTATAAATAATATGTGACAGCATTAGTAATGTAGGGGCTGGGTGTGGTGGCTCATGCCTGCAAATCCCAGCACTTTGGGCGGCCAAGGTGAGACAATAGCTTGAGGCTAGGAGTTCCAGACCAGCCTGCGCAACATAATGAGACCCCATCTTTACAAAAAAGAATTTAAAAATAAACCGGGCATGGTGGTGCCTGCCTGATAGTCCCAGCTACTTGGGAGGCTGAGGTGGGTGGATCACTTGAGGTCAGGCGTTCAAGACCAGCCTGGCTAACATGATGAAACCCCGTCTCTACTAAAAATACAAAAATTAGCTAATTGTGGTGATGGGCGCCTGTAATCCCAGCTACTCCGGGGACTGAGGCAGGAGAATCACTTGAACCCGAGAGGCAGAGGTTGCAGTGAGCCGAGATCATGCCACTGCACTCCAGCCTAGGTGACAGAGCAAAACTCTGTCTAAAAAAAAAAAAAAAAATGGAGCGGGAATTGGGGGGTGTAAGGCAGAAGAGATGGGGATGACTGTTTGCAAAAAGGTTCCTTGCAGGTGAGAAGCATGGATACCCTGGCAGAAGGGAGGAACAGGGAAAGCTGCAAGTCACACCTGTCACATGTACATGGCACTTTCAGCTTGGAGCAGATACCCTGCCACCTCTGCTTGTATCAAGCGGCTCCAATATCAGGTGCACACAGCAAGGACCAAGTCCCCACTATGGCTGTGTCAGCTCCAAAAGGCTTACGGTTTGCACTGGGACACTGTTGGGGAATATGTCATCCATTTCAGGGACATTTCCATAAAAGATCCAACACGTAGACATTTAAAAAGGCGAGCTTCAGGGTTTCCGAAAAAATGTACTCCAACGAATTCCAGCAGACAAGCTTGGTGGGAATGCTTACTGTAGGGTAGGCACTGGGTATCTGTGTGTGAGATGGACCTTCCGGCTCCAGGGGCTGCGGAGAACAGGCTCCACTGGACAGGGGTCAGGCTTCCAGCCTTAGAGATCACGGGGATCATGAGACAAGCATGTGGAAGGAGGTGTTGGGGGAAGTTCAGAGCATGGTTTCAGGTCCAAGCTAATGTATCGGATGCCAATTCCCTGGCCTCCTGGGACAATGGGGACAATATTGCTTTCCAGGCACCAGGCGCAGTGATACAACTTGGCTGTGTCCCCACCCAAATCTCATCTTGAATTGTAGCTCCCATAATTCCCACATGTTGTGAGAGGGACTGGGTGGGAGATAATTGAATCATGGGGATGCTTCACCATACTGGTAGTGAATATGTCTCACAAGATCTGATTTTTTTTTTTTTTTTTTTTTTTTTTTTTGAGATGGAGAATCGTTCTTGTTGCCCAGGCTGGAGTGCAGTGGCTCAATCTCAGCTCGCTGCAACCTCCACCTCCTGGGTTCAAGCGATTCTCCAACCTCAGCCTCCCTAGTAGCTGGGATTACAGGCTCCCACCACCTCACCCAATTAATTTTTGTATTTTTAGTAGAGACAGGGTTTCGCAAGGCCAGGCTGGTCTCAAACTCCTGACCTCAGGTGATCCTCCCGCCTTGGCCTCCCAAAGTGCTGGGATTACATGTGTGAGCCACCACGCCTGGCCGATGTGATGGTTTTATAATTACAGGTGTGAGCCACCGCTCCCGGCCAATCTGATGGTTTTATAATTACAGGTGCGAGCCACCGCGCCCGGCCAATGTGATGGTTTTATAATTACAGGTGTGAGCCACCATGCCGGCTGATCTGATGGTTTTATAATTACAGGTGTGAGCCACCGTGCCCGGCCAATCTGATGGTTTTATAATTACAGGTGTGAGCCACCATGCCCAGCTGATGTGATGGTTTTATAATTACAGGTGTGAACCACCGTGCCCGGCCAATGTGATGGTTTTATAAGGGGTTTCCCTTTTCACTTGGCTCTTATTCTCTCTGGCCTGCCACCATGTAAGACGTGCCTTTCACCTTCCACCATGATTGTGGAGACTCCCCAGTCACATGGAACCGTGAGTGCATTAAACCTCATCTTCTTTATCAATTACCCAGTCTTGGGTATGTCTTTATCAGCATGAAAATGACCTAATACACGCAGTGTCTGAGAACTTTACATATATTCCCTCAAGGAATCCTCTCTACTATTTTATGGGATCATGTAGTAGGTTGATAGGGTGGCTGCCCATGGTCCTAATCCCTTGAACCTGTACATGTTTCTTCATAAGGAAAAAGAGGTTTTGCAAATGCAATTAAGTGAAGGATATTGAGATGAGGGAATTATCTTGAAAGCACGTGCATCTGGTACTTTCAGCTTGGAGCAGACACCTCACCACCTTTGTACCTCTCAGGCCGGTCCAATAACAGCCAGCTGGGCCTTAAATACAATTATAAATGTCTTTATAAGTAGGAGATGGAGGGACGGCTTCAATTTGACACAGGCAGAAGAGGTGGTGACGTAAAATCAGAAGCAGAGATTAGCCAAGGGATACCAGCCCCTGGAAGCTGAAAAGGCAAGGTGTGTGTTGTTCCCAGAGCCTATGGAGGGGGTGTGGTCCTGCCAACACTTTGATTTCAAGCCAGTGAAACTGATACTGCGCTTTGGGCCTTTGGAATGATGAGAGAATACATTTCTGTCACTTTCAGCCTTTGTGGTCCTTTGTGAGGGCGGGCTTAGCAAATGAATACACGTAGGTCGTTTTACACCCATTTTACAGACAGGGAAACTGAGGTTCAGGAAGGCTAAGTGTCAAGGCTGATGTTTCTCCCCTCCACCAGGGTACTTCTGGGTTCAGGTTCCTTCTGAAGCAGCTGTCTTGACTCACAGCGTGGGGTCTGCAGGCCCCACCAGGCACCCACCACGTGGTTCCCTGTCTAGTTCCAGGAGGGGCTCCTGCTGCCCGGGCTGCCCCTGATCTGTGACGCAGCCATGGGTACTCGGGAGAGGCCAGCAGCAGAGGACCGTTGGGACCTCAGGAGGTGCCCATGACCTCAGGACTCCCACGAGGGCAGAGTCAGTGAGGTGTGGCCCGTGTGCTCCAGGGTCCCTGGACCAGGCTGGAGCTGCTGGCACCAAAAGTCCTGAACTTCAGGGTATGTCTTTGAACATTCAAGGAAAGCCCTTTTATTACACACAATACAAAAATCCGGACTCCTGGGGACCCGGGTGAGGTTGGCCTGATGAATTGAACAGACAAATAGGTCCTAGGGAACACAGGCTTCCAGACCAGAGCAGCAGTGGCTTTCGGTTTCGGCCTATCCTGTAAATCGAGCCTGTGGGGGAACGACACGTCTCGACCTATTAGTCGTTCTCCACAGCAACGGCTTCAATAAATGTAAGACTCATATATAATCCACACCTTCAAGAATCAGGAAAACTATTTTAATTAGCAAAGCCATGGTCTCCAGGGGAGTCATTGGGCTCTGCGATGACACAGAGGGGTTGAAGGGAAGTGAAGGACAGTCAAATGCAAAAGTTTGGAATGGGTGCCTAAAAAGTGGCTGAGAGGTCTGGGCTTGGTGGCTCACGCCTGTAGTCCTAGCACTTTGAGAGGCTGAGGCAGGTGGATCACCTGAGGCCAGGAGTTTGAGACCATCCTGGCCAACATGGCAAAACCCTATCTCCACTAAAAATACAAAAATCAGCTGGGTGTGGTGGTGGGCGCCTGTAGTCCCATCTACTCAAGAGGTTAAGGCAGGAGAATCGCTTGAACCCAAGAGGCAGAGGTTGCAGTGAGCCGAAACCATGCCACTGCACTCCAGCCTGGGCAACAGAGTGAGACTCTGTCTCAAAAAAAAAAAAAAAAAAGTGGCTGAGACATCTGGACAGCTGCTGGCACAGGGACCCTAGTGGGGCCAGCAGCATTCTAGAACAATGATCCCTAAGGTGGGTGTATCAAGGTCCCCAAGCTGGCTGCATATATATTACTATTTTATAAACATAAAATATTACACATCTTTTTTTTTTTTCTCCTGGAAAAAAAACCTCACTTTTTTATTTTTATTTTTTTTTGCAGAAAAAACAAAAATCTGTTGATCAGAGATTTTAGCTACCCAACGAAAACGGTAACTTCTGAACTGGATTAAAAAGTCATCGTAGGATGGGCACAGTGGCTCATGCCTGTAATCCCAGCACTGTGAGAGGCCGAGATGGGAGGATCACTTGAGATCACTTGAGACAGCCTGGGCAACACAACAAGACCCCATCTCTACAAAAAATTTAAAAATTAGCTGGGTGTGGTGGAGCACAGCTGAAGTCCCAGCTACTTAGGAGGCTGAGGCAGGAGGATCACTTGAGTCCAGGAGGTTGAGGCTGCAGTGAGCTATGGTTGTACCACTGTACTCTAGCCTGAGCAGCAGAGCGAGATTCTGTCTCAAAAAATTTTTTTAAATAAAAAAAAAAGTCAATACTAGTCTGTGGCTTTCACTGTATCTTAAATTGCTTTTTTTAAAAAAAGTTTTATGATGGAATATTTCAAATCTAAACATAAATAGAGAAGGTGAACCCCTATATATTCACCTTCCGGCTTCCATAAGTACCCAGTTCAAGGCCAGTCTTACTAGAACTCTGCCCAGACTACACTCCCTCCTCCTGCCCACCCTGGGTTGTTTAGAAGTGTGATCCAAAAGACCAGGCCGGGCGTGGTGGTTCACACCTGTAATCCCAGCATTTTGGGAGGCCGAGGCAGGTGGATCACCTGAGGTCAGGAGTTCGAGGCCAGCCTGACCAACATGGTGAAACCCCATCTCTACTAAAAATACAAAAAATTTGCTGGGCATGATGGCATGCACCTGTAATCCCAGCTACCCAGGAGACTGAGGCATGAGGATCGCTTGAACTCAGGAGGTGCAGGTTGCAGTGAGCTGAGATCACGCCATGCACTCCAGCCTGGGAACAGAAAGAGACTCCATCTCAATAGTAATAATAATCATAAATAAAAAATAAAGCAAAAGACCAGCAGGATGGCTGAATCACAGGAAAAAGAGCTTTATTGGTGACATCAGCTGGCAAACCGAAAGAGAGACAGTCTCCCCGTGTGCTAAAGGTGCCCTCCTTTGAGAAGCAAAAGGGCAGATTGGGATTTATGCCTCATAGGTTCCTCATTAGACCGTAGAGTCATGCATATTCAGGAGGTTTGGGGGGAAGCTATACATATTTATGAGAGGAGCTGAACGCGTGGACATCGGGTAAGCATATACGTCACATACATTGGTGCTCACTTTGGCGTGGAGTTTTGGAATTAAAATGAGGTGGCGTTTGGCTTTTTACACAAAAGGTGAACAATAGGACGCAAAGACAGTTTGTGAGCAATATCTATGAGCGCTGAAACTGGCTTAAGGTCTGCAGTTGCTTATCAGCAAAGTGTGTTTGTTAGGGCTGGTCCTCCATCCAATCAGAATTGCAGTGGTCCGGGTTGTAAATTAGAGGTAGGCTGGGCACAGTGGCTCACGTCTATAATCTCAGCACTTTGGGAGGCTGAGGTGGGAGGACTGCTTGAATTCAGGAGTCTGAGAACAGCCTGGACAACATAGCAAGACTTTGTCTTTACAAATAATAATAATAATAATAATAATAATAATAATAAAAAGCCAGGTACAGTGACTTATGCCTCTAATCCCAGCGCTTTGGGAGGCTGAGGTGGACGGATCACGTGAGGTCAGGAGTTCGAGACCAGCCTGGCCAACATGGTGAAACCCTGTCTCTACCAAAAATACAAAAATTAGCTTGGTGTGTGGGGGTGCACACCTGTAGTCCCGGCCACTTGGGAGGCTGAGGCAGGGAATCGCTTGAACCCAGGAGGCAGAGGTTGCAGTGAGCTGAGATCGTGCCACTGCACTCCAGCCTGGGCAACAGAATGAGACTCCATCTCAAAAAATAAAATAAAATAAAATAAAAAGAGTTAGAAGGGGTCTGATAACTCCTATTGTCAGGGAGGTTAGCAAGTGTGGTTTTACTTGCAGCTATAGGAATTTAGAAATTTGCCATGTCAGCCAGACCCTGAACACTTGACCTGCAGGTAATTTTGTTTCCTTAGAGTCCATCTAAGTTAATATAGAGGCATCTATTTTGGTCTCTCTGATGACAAAAGTAAATCTCAGACATCATCTTTCATCTGTAAGCACTTCAGTAAACATCTTTAAAAGATAAGCGCATGTTTTTCCAAAAAAAAAAAAAAAACCGCACATAACCACTATTTTATTATTACACTGAAAAAAATGAACTCTGAGCCCTTGATCTCTTCCAATATCCTGTGTTCCAATTTCCCCACTTCCCCAATTGTCTTATAATTGTACATATTTACATATATATATTTTTTTTTTTAATTTTTTTTTTGAGACGGAGTCTCGCTCTGTCACCCAGGCTGGAGTGCAGTGGCGCGATCTCGGCTCACTGCAAACTCTGCCTCTGGGTTCACACCATTCTCCTGTCTCAGCCTCCCTAGTAGCTGGGACTACAGGCGCCCGCCACCTCGCCAGGCTAATTTTTTTGTATTTTTTTTAGTAGAGATGGGGTTTCACCGTGTTAGCCAGGATGGTCTCGATCTCCTGACCTCGTGGTCCGCCCGCCTCGGCCCCCCAAAGTGCTGGGATTACAGGCGTGAGCCACCGCGCCCAGCCTATATTTTTTTTACACTTTGAATCACAATCCAAATAAAGTCCACACATTGCAATTGGATCATACCTACGTTTCTTTTATTCTGGGGGATTTTCCCTCCCACACTCTCCCTCTTTATTTTTCCCACCCCGTTTGTGATTTATTCATCAAAGAAACTAGGTTGTTGATTCTGTTGGGTTTCCCACTGCCTGGATTTTGCTGCTTGCAGCCCTGAGATGTCCTGAAATGTATTTCTCTGTCCTCTGCATTTAATCTAATCGGGAAAGTCTGAAGACCTGTCAGATTCAGGCGGCGTTTTCGGTAAGACCAGTTCATGGATGACCGTGTGTCTTCCCTTGGGGACATGTTATGTCTGATGGTCCCTTTCTTAGATCGTATCACTGCTGAGTTTGCAATCTGATGACACCCTAAATCTAAGATTTCTCCTGTGTTTATGAGCTGGAAGAATTCTGCAAAGAGAAAATGCTCCCAACTATTTGGTTATTCTGAGGAAACATTTATTCAGAAAATACAGGATGAATGTTCCATGTCCAGCCTGGGCGACAGAGTGAGACTTCATCTCAAAAAAAAAAAAAAAAAAAGCAGCTTTTTCATTAGGGTCTTGAAAAAGGCACCAACCAAAGGCACTGGCCAGGATGCGTTTAGTGGAAAAGTCCCTTGATTCTTCACAGGAAGCATTCATTTTTTTTCTTTTATTGAGACAGGGTCTTCCTCTGTCAGCCAGGCTGGATCACCCAGGTGATCATAGCCCACTGCAGCCTTGAAAACCCAAGCTCAAGCAATCCTCCCATCCCAGCCTCCAGGATAGCTGGGATCACAGGCACGTGCCATCACACCCAGCTAATTTTTTTATTTTTTGTGAAGATGGGGTCTCGTTATGTTGTCCAGGCTGGTCTTGAACTCCTGGGCTCAAGCGATCCTCCCGCTTCAGCCTCCCAAGTCACTGGGGTTATAGGCACAAGCCACCATACCCAGCCAAATGTAATACTTGAAATACTGGTTAGGTCAGCCTGACCTAACTAATTATTGATGTGTTAAACACCCTCAAGAGAGAACTCAGAAAGCCTCTTAAACCTCAAATGGTTGATCCTAGTTTTGAATCAACCTCAGAGTAAAGCAACTCACCTTTTATACTATAATTACCCTGCCGTGTGAAATTCAGTAATTTGCATGAATAACTTTCTAATAAGAAAAAGGAGTGGGGATTGTATGATTTTAAAAGCCATGTTAGTTTATCACATGTTGAGCTTGAATGGTATATATTCTATGTATGCTAAGCTTGTTCCAGAAAACCTGTGCTGCTCTAGTTTAAAAGACGGTTGACTGGTCCTTCCTTAAACTGCCACACAAAATTGTGCTTGGATTTGGTATTCAAATGATATCTCTGTAGTGAAAATGACCACTAACGTAATACGTAACTCTAACAAAAAAGCTGACTTTATTGCATTACAGTTCTGATTTTATTAGAACTGGATCATTTTGCCAAAACGGTATACTTTGGCGAAAGGGTCCAAATATCTCTATAATTCGAAATGCTGTAGTATGGGCTGGTTCTGTTATTTTTTGTAATTTGATTCTAAGTAGAACACAAAAGTCATTTCCTGAATTTTGAAATACTATAAATTTAAACTGAGAAACAGCTGTTCATATCTTTAATGCATTCTCTTTGCCATCTGATGAAATCGTGCCTCAGTAATTGCTAAAACACTGATCATTTTATTTAATTTAAATAGTGTACTTAACTACATTTTCCTTTTTGAAATAGATGGGACCGCATGAAATCTTTCTTTGTACATGATATGACTAATTTCCTGCCTTGATATGAAACACAAATCCCAGCTATTAATAATCTGGTGACATGGAAAAGAAATCTCTAGCCACTAAGTAGAATTGCCCTAAAGCTTTTCTTATGGGAAATCCTTCCTTCTGGTGTCCAAGGGTGAGCTGGATTCTACAAAATATAACCTAATAAAAAGCATTTCGTTTCACCACAGAACACCATTTGCTATTAAACAGTATTTCTGACACAATTATTTCTGTAATTTTGAGGTGGTATCTAGAGTATTTTGCTAAAAGGAAATTATCCTTTTCCTTTAATTTGCAATGCTTAATGTAAGCAATAAACTGCTACTCCAGTTTATTATGGGATGGCTCATGGGTGCTCTGAGCCACTAAGATGGATGATCACTCAACTCAGTGAAAATTAGTCTTTTCCTGCTTAAAATACTGCTTGCTTTGACTTTTTAAAGACGTTTGAAAAAGAAGCTCAAATCGACTAAGGCCTGTGATTCTTTTTTGTAACTGTAATGACATTTCAGCTAGATGCAAGATTCCCGCTTGGTTACAGTTGATGTAAGGTTGGCTGGTTGACGTACGCTGTGCTAAGCCTGTTTCAGGAAAGGCGTGATGCTCTAATGGCAGTGTATTTCAAAAACTTCCTGTATTGTGTTGAATTTTCAAACACGTGGTAAGTGGCAAATTGCATAGATACTTTTTATTGTGAAGCACAGTCAGCTTTTCTTCTTCTTCTTCTTTTTTTTTTTTTTTTTTTTTTTTTGAGACAGAGTCTCGCTTTGTCGCCCAGGCTGGAGTGCAGTGGCACAATCTCAGCTCACTGCAACCTCCACCTCCTGGGTTGAAGTGATTCTTCTGCCTCAGCCTCCTGAGTAGCTGGGACTACAGGTGTGCGCAACCATGCCTAACTAATTTTTTTGCATTTTTAGTGGAGACGGAGTTTCACCATTTTGACCAGGCTGGTCTCAAACCCCTGACCTCATGATCCACCTGCCTCAGCCTCCTGAAGTGCTGGGATTACAGGCATGAACCACTGCGCCCAGCCCAACTTTTCTTCTTGTAAGGACCCCAGTTAATGAATTCATTCAAATTTAATAACCTCTTTAAAGCCCGTATTCAAATATGGGCACTTTCTGGGGGTGCTGAGGGTTAGGACTTCAACATATGAATTTTAGGGGAACAGAATTCAGCCCCACCACCTATGGTCAACCTCATGTTGTATACACAGTCCCAAGTGGTTCTGCTGGTTGGATCCAGTGCTGACTAACACAACAGCACCTTTTTGGTGTCTTTTCGTTTTTACCCACCAGGCATAGCTTCTACTAGGCGTGCAACTTGAACAGGATCCGTGGATTAATTTTCCTATAATAGCGTGAATGATTATAGGAAAGACAGAAGAAGTCAAACACCTGCAGGAATTGAGATCCTAGGACTCCAGCATTGCGATGGACTCCATCTCCACCAGCTGTACGTCGGCGGCCCTGCGGCACCTGTTGGCCTAAGAGGTGTCACCTGCGGGGCTGCCCTTTGCAACCACCCACAGAAGCCCTTGCACTGCTTTCCAGGAAACTGATGGCTCCCGGTGGACCCAGTGCCCTATCTTACCGTGGGGAGGCTGTGCTATGTCCCTCTGGATAGCTAAGCTCTGTGTGCCTGGGTAGCCAGGTCTGGCAAGCAGGCCTGGGGGTGTGCTTGGCAAAGGTGGAGACTGTCCCCCAACTCCAGCCACCACACCTCAACCCACCTTCATACCACGAGCCCCGGGGCACTGAGCTCTTCAAGGAAGCGTGTCAACTTTCACGCCTCCATGGGTCCCACACTCCACGGAGAGTCTCACTTACTGTCCCACTTCTGCCACCTCATATTCCACTCTTGCCTGTCCTGCCAGAAGCCTGGGGCCCTCGATGACAATGACAGAAGGGTGAGGCCTAGTGTATTATGAGTTTCCAGGTGCTACCACGACAAAATACATAGACTGGGCGGCTTCAACAATGGAGATTTATTTTCTGTCAATTCTGGAGGCTGAAGTGCAAGATCGAGGTGTCGGCAGGGTCGATTCTTTCTGAGGCCGCTTTCCTTGGCTTGTAGACACTGTCTTCTCCCTGTGTCATCACAGGAGTGTCCTTCTGTGCGTGTCTCCATCCTAATCGTTTCTTCTTATAAGGACCCCAGTCATACTGGAAGAAGGGATATTCCAATGAATTCACTCAAACGTAATCACTTCTTCAAAGCCCCATCTTTCTGGGGCACTGGAAGCGAGAACTTCAACATATGAATTTTAGGGGAACAGAATTTGGTCCACACCACCTACTAGTACAGACAGAGAGTAAGCCGCAAACAAATGACTAAACACAATAACTTCAGATAAAGGTGAATGATTCGAAGACAGAGGGAGTCAGGAGGGTGAAGATTCTGGGTGTGGCCAAAAACAGCAAGACACGGGAGCCCTGGGTGATTCCACAGGGGCCTTATGGTTCAGAGTCTAGGCTTTTTTTCTTTTCTCTGTTTTTAGAGACAGGGTCTCACTCTGTCACCCCGGCTGGTGTGCAGTGGTAAGATCATGGATCACTGGAGTCTCTTTCACCAACTTTCAGCTTCAAGGGATCCTCCTGTCCTCAGCTTCCCGAGTAGCTGGGACCACAGGTATACACCACCAGCTAACTTCTAAATTTTTTGTAGAGACGGGGTCTCAGAATGTTGCCCAGGCTGGTCTCAAAGTCCTGGGCTCAAACCATCCTCCTGCCTTGGCCTCCCGAAGTGCTGGGATTGTAGGCGTGAGTCACTGTACCTGGCCCAGAGTTTAGATTTTATTGTAAGAGATATGGGAAAAAATCAGAGGGCTCTCGTATCTGATTTGTACTTTTAAAAGGTTATTCTGAATGGATGATATAGAGTTTCAGTTTAGCAAGATGAAAAATTCTGGAGATGGACGGAGATGAGGGTTGCATAGCAATGTGAATATACTCACCGCTACTGAACTGTACACTCAAAATGGTTAAGATGGTAAATTTTATGTCTGTATATTTTACCACAATTTAAAAAATCTAAACGTGAACTATACCCATATATGTATTTGGTAAGTTTTTTTTTCTTCTTTTTTGAGAGAGGGTCTCGCTGTGTTACCCAGGCTGGACTGCAGTGGCACAATCACAGCTCATTAAAGCCTCAGCGTCTCTAGGCTTACACCATCCTCCCACCTCAGCTTCCCGAGTAGCTAGGACTACAGGTCCACCACCACGCCTGGCTAATTTTGTTCTTTTTGTTTTTTATTTTTGTAGAGACAGGATCTTGCTATGTTGCCCAGGCTGGCCTTAAATTCCTAGACTCAAGCGATCTTCCTGCCTGAGCCTCCCAAAGTGTTGGGATTACGGGCATGAGCCACTGCACTCAGCTGTGTGTGTGTGTGTGCGCGCGTGTGTGTATGTGTGTTTTTCCTCTGATTTTGTGGGTGAAGAGAATACATGAGACAAAGAATGACTTAAAGACAATTGGTTTGATATATGCAGAAAATGATTAATTCTCCATCCATGATAAGGAGTAATAGGAGTATTTTCATTATCCTGAAAAAGATCAAGATACCAACTGTTCCAATTATGAAAATAAATGTAGGGCCTAAGCTCATTTTAAGAAGCATGTCTAATTTAGATATTTTAGTTAGATAAGTGACATGTGATCCACTGGTACTTTTTGTTTGTTTGTTTGTTTGTTTGTTCTGTTTTGTTTTTTGAGCCAGAGTCTCGCTGTGTCTCCCAGGTTGGAGTGCAGTGGTGCAATCTCAGCTCACCGCAACCTCTACCTCCCGGGCTCAAGCGATTCCCCTGCCTCAGCCCCCCAAGTAGCTGGGATTACAGGCTCCCGCTACCACACCCAGCTAATTTTTGTATTTTTAGTAGAGATGGGGTTTCGTTGTGTTGGCCAGGCTGGTCTCGAACTCCTGATCTCAAGTTATCCACCCGTCTCGGCCTCCCAAAGTGCTCGGATTACAGGCATGAGCCACCGCACCCGGCCTTAATGTTGGTAATTCTTAAAGAAGAGTGTTATTTTGATGTTAACATAAGGAGAAGCTGAATGAAAAGGATACAGGAGCCATATCTGCAACTTTTCTACAAATCTGTAGTATTTGCAACATTCTACAAATCTACAATTATTCCAAAATAGAAAGTAGATTTTTAAAAAACGATGCTGCATATGCCCACTAGAAAGACTAAAACGAAAAGGACAGACAATACCAAAAAAGGATGTGGCACTAGAAATCTCACTTTATTCTTTCCAGGTCTCTAAAGAAGCACTAAAATTACGTGCGCATTAACGCATGCAGATACTGTTGCTAGATGTTAGGCGCGTACTCTAAGGCAGAAAAAGCAGTTTCTGTTTTGAAATGTCAGTGGATCTAAGTCACTGCTTTGCCTACACTCAGACTTTATATAGCAGCAAATGACTGAAAGTCCTAAACTGCTAGAAATCTCACTCCAACTCGGTGAGAATGTTGATTGGTGCAGTCACTTTGGAAGGGCGTTTGGGGGTATTGACTGACGTCACTCATGCTATGTGCTACATGCATGTAACATGCTACACCGCTTACTACATGCAACATGCTACCAGTAAGTTCAACCCTGAGTGTACCCCCAGCAAAAATGAGTGTGATGTTCGTGAAAAGATCCTGTCTGTGGATGTTCACAGCAGCAGTATTCTTTTTAAAACGATTTGATATGTACATATATATATTTATGTATTAAATTAACAAATAAACATGGTATATTTTATCAGGTATACATTTTAAAATATATATACACATTGTGGAATGGCAAATTCAGCAAATTAACATATGCATTACTTCACATACTTTTTTTTTTTTTTTTTTTTTTTTTTTTGGGACGGAGTCTCACTCTGTAACCCAGGCTACAGTGCAATGGCATGATCTTGGCTCACCGCAACCTCTGCCTCCCGGATTCAAGCGATTCTGCTGCCTCAGCCTCCCGAGTAGCTGGAATTACAGGCGCCCGCCAACACGCCCAGCTAATTTTTGTATTTTTAGTAGAGACAGGGGTTTCACCACACGAGCCACCACACCTGGCCTACTTCACATACATTTTTTTTTTGTGGTGTGAGCACTTAAATTCTACTCTCTCGGCAATTTGCAGGAATACAACACCTTGTTATAAAACTATAGTCAGGTCTCTTGAACTTATTTATTTACGTATTTTGGGGGACAGGATCTCGCTCTGTCACCCCAGCTAGAGTGCGGTGCTGCTATCATAGCTCACTGTAGCCGCGACCTCCCAGGCTCAAGCAATCCTCCCACCTCAGCCTCCCAAGTAGCTGGCACCACAGGTACATACCACCACACTGGCTCATTTCTTTTACTTTTTTTTTTTTTTTTTTTTTTTTTTGTAGCAGTGGGGTTTCGCTATGTTGCCCAGGCTGGTCTCAGCCTCCTGGTCTCAAGTGATCCTCCTGTCTCGGCCTCCCAAAGTGCTGAGATTACAGGTGTGAGCCACCATGCCTGACTTAACTTATTTCTCTTAGCTAACTGAAATTTTCTAACCCATATCTCCCCAAGTCCCTCTCTCCTCACCTTCCCAGCCCGTGGTAATGACCATTCTACTCTCTGCTTCTCTGAGATCAGCGTTTTTAGATTCCACATGTAAGTGAGATTACACAGTAGTCATCTTTCTGTGCCTGGCTTATTTCATCGAACATACATCCTCCAGGTTCATCCATGTTGCTGCAAGTGACAGGATTTCCTTCTTTTATTTAAAGCTGAATGGTATTTCATTGTGTGTGTGTTTATTTATTTATTTATTTTAATTTTCTTGAGACAGAGTCTCGCTCTGTCACCCAGGCTGGAGTGCAGTGGCACAATCTCTGCTCACTGTAACCTCCGCCTCCCGGGCTCAAGTGATTCTCCTGCCTCAGCCTCCCAAGTAGCTGGGATTACAGGCATCTGCTACCATGCCCGACTAATTTTTGTATTTTTAGTAGAGATGGGGTTTCACCATGTTGGCCAGGCTGGTCTCCAACTCCCAATCTCAACTGATCTGCCCGCCTCGGCCTCCCAAAGTGCTGGGATTACAGGCGTGAGCCACTGTGCCTGGTCCCTTTTACCCATTAAAGAAAATCGAGTTCCTTGTTTCCTTCTTATTGAGTTATTTGAGTTCCTTATAGCAGAATTATTCTTAATAGCCTGTTATAGACTGAATTGTCTCCCCAAAATTTGTATATTGAAGCCTGAACCCCTAATGTGACTGTGTTTGGACTTTAAAGAGATAATTACAGGCCAGGTGCAGTGGCTCACACCTGTAATCCCAGCACTCTGGGAGGCCGAGGCAGGCGGATTGCCTGAGGTCAGGAGTTCAAGACCAGTTTGGCCAACATGGTGAAACCCCATCTCTACTAAAAATTCAGAAAACTTAGCAGGGCGTGGTGGCGTGTTCCTATAATCCCAGGCTACTAGGGAGTCTGAGGCAGGGGAATTGCTTGAACCAGAGAGGTGGAGGTTGCAGTGAGCCGAGATTGTGCCACTGCACTCCAGCCTGGGTGACAGAATGAGACTCTGTCTCAAAAAAATAGAAAATAAATGAAAATAAATACATAATTACAATAAAATGAGGACATAAGAGCGAAGCTGTAATCCAGTATGACTTGTCTGTATAAGAAGAGGAAGAGATACCACAGATACACACACCCAGAGAAAAGGCCATGTGAGGACATCATGAGAAGACATCTGCAAGCCAAGAGAGGGCTCAGGAGAAACAAACTTGCTGGCACCTTGATCTTAGACTTCCAGACTCCAAAACTGTGAAAAATAAATTTCAACTGTTTAAGCCATGCAGTCTGTGATACTTTGTTGTGGCAGCCTGAGCATATGAATACAGAGCCCAAACTGGAAATAGACCAAATCCCTGCCAAAAGGAGAATAGATTAAATGCATTGCACTAATGTTGCAGTGGAATACTATGTAGGCATGAAAAAGAACAAATTATTGATGTGTGCGACCTTATGGATAAATTTAAAAATATATGGAGTGAAAGATGCAGACATGCTATAAAGTTCCATTTATATAAAGTTTAAGACTAATTGGCTGGGTGTGGTGGCTCATGCCTGTAATCCCAGCACTTTGGGAGGCCAAGATGGGCAAATCACTTGGGGTCAGGAGTTCGAGACCAGCCTGGCCAACATGGTGAAACCTCATCTCTACTAAAAATTCAAAAAATTAGCTGAGTGTGGTGGCACATATCTGTAATCCCAGCTACTCAGGGAGCTGAGGCAGGAGAAGTGCTTGAACCTGGGAGGTGGAGGTTGCAGTGAGCCAAGATCGTGCCACTGCACTCCAGCCTGGGCAACAGAGTGGCACTCCGTCTCAAAAAAAAAAAAAAAAAAAAATACTAATCTTGGTGAAAGAGGTCAGAACAGCGGTTACCTTTTGCGGCTACTGACTGGGAAGGGCCATGGGGGACCCTCTGAAGAAACAGAATGTTCTAGATCTTGACCTGGTAGAAATGACAAGGGGCACGTGCACAGAAATGCATTAGTCAGTGCCCTTAGATCTTAGGCCTGTCTGCTTTTCTGTAAGTTATCTCTCTCTCCCTTCCTTCCTTCCTTCCTTCCTTCCTTCCTTCCTTCCTTCCTTCCTTCCTTCCTTCCTTCCTTCCTTCCTTCTTTCTTTCTTTCTTTCTTTCTTTCTTTCTTTCTTTCTTTCTTTCTTTCTTTCTTTCTTCTTTTTCTTTCTTTCTGAGACAAGGTCTTGCTCTGTCACTCAGGATGGTGTGCAGTGGCAGAGACATTACTCATTGCAGCCTCGAACTCCTGGGCTCAAGCGATCCTCCTGCATCAGTCCTCCGAGAGTAACTGAGACTACAGGTGCATGCCACCATGACCCCAAGCTCAACTAATTAAAAAAAATTTTTTTTGTATAGATGGGGAACGCTATATTGCCCCAGCTGGTCTCAAACTCCTGTCCTCAAGTGATCCTCCTGTCTTGGCCTCCCAAAGTGTTGGGATTACAGGCGTGAGCCACCGCAACCTAGCCTACTGTAAGTTATATCTCGATTAAAACGTGGAAAGAAAGGAGAAAGAAGAAAAGGAGGGAAAGAGACAGAGAAGGAGGCAGAAGAAGGAAGAAGAGTCAAGCCGTCCTGAATTAACTCTACACTTTTCGACAAATATCTTGGCCTCTGTGAGGACAAACTTTAAGTGCCTCATACCTCCATGTCAGAGGGATCCACTCACTGACCTCTCAGGGACTGTGAAATTCTCTCTTCGAATGCAATGAGTCCCCAGTTCTTGTTCCCTGCCTCTTGTGAGACCAAGCCCCTGAAAACTCTTTGGGCTTGTAAAACTTGAAAGGCAATAAATTAAAATATCAAGGCAGTAGAAATGAGTATTTAAAGCACGAAGTGCAGCCAAACATCAGTTTGAGGCTGAAAAATCGAGTCCGACTTTCTTGAAAACTGATGTTAAGAGCCTGGATAGCTCCCTTTCATGAAAGGACCGTTTAAATATTGCATGCAGGCCCCATCTCCCAGGGATTCGCCGCTCCGCGGTTCACGTTTCATCTTCTGCCTCCATCAAAGGCGGGACAGCTTCATCATAGATTCAGAGGGTGTGTGTTGCCGGCTTCCTGGGGGCCAGCCCAAGGAATTAGCATTTTCTACTCGCAACGGATGAAATGTAGAATAAAATAAGGTGGACTCGATGAAGACAGGAATGAGGGCTGTGGCGAACAAGTGCTGTGGCTTTGTAGGAGAAGGTGGTCCCTGGGGTGGGTGCAGCCAGGGAGGCTTCCCGGAGGAGGTGGAAGATGAGATGGATCCCATTTAACAGTAACAATGATAATAATGACAATAACTTTGTTTGAATTCCTGCCGGAAGCATTTCTGAGACAAGGGTTCAAATGCACGTGGTTTATTTGTGGGGTACTGGGGACACCAAGAGTGGGGAGGGAGAGCGGGATGAGAAGGCGTTCAATAAAGGGTGTGATGGCCATGTTCTCACTTGTTTGTGGGAGCTAAAAATAAAAACAATTGAACCCATGGAGATAGAGAGTGGAAAGACGGTTACCAGAGGCTGGGACAAGTAGGGGTAGGTGTAGGCGGGGATGGTTAATGGGTACAAAACAATAGATAGAATGAGTAAGACCTAGTATTTGATAACACAATGGGGTGACTGTAGTCAATCATAATTTAATTGTACATTTTAAAATAATGAAAAACAGGCCAGCACAGTGGCTCACACCTATAATCCCAGCACTTGAGGAGGCCAAGGCAGGTGGATCGTTTGAGGTCAGAAGTTCAACACCAGCCTGGCCAACATGGTGAAACTCCATCTCTAATAAAAATAAAAAATAAAATAAAATAATTTTTAAAAGTATAATTGGATTGCTCGTAACACAAAGGATAAATGCTTGAAGGAAGGGATACCCCATTTATACTGACATGATTATTACGCACCGCAAGCTTGTATCAAAACACCTTTTTTTTTTTTTTTTTTTTGAGATGGAGTTTCACTCCTATTGCCCAGGCTGGAGTGCAGTGGTGCAATCTCTGCTCACTGCAACCTCCACCTCCCGGGTTCAAGCGATTCTCCTGCCTCAACCTCCCTAGTAACTGGGATTATAGGAGTCTGCCACCATGCCCAGCTAATATTTTTGTATTTTTAGTAGAAATGGGATTTCACTGTGTTGGCCAGGCTGGTCTCGAATTCCTGACCTCAGGCGATCCACCCGCCTCAGCTTCCCAAAGTGCTGGGATTACAGGCGTGAGCCACCATGCCTGGCAAAACATGTTACGTATTCCATAAATATATACACCTACTACGTACCCACAGAATATTTTTAAACAGGGTGTGATGGCAAGTCAGGCTCCCCCATGGGCAACTGGAGCATCATCTCCCTGGGGGACCCCAGCAGCTCTGCAGAATGGGCACTGCGGAGTTACCCCACGCAGGTGGGAGGGAGCTGGGCGTTTCTCCACTGTTGAGTGAGGACTTCTAGGGGAGGGGATGGCTTTATCCCCTGCATTTCCATCCTGCCATGAGCACTGTTAGGGCAAGCTCTGGCTGCCAGGAAAGCCCCAGGCAGAGAGATGCAGATGGTTCCAGGGAAAGGGCGGGACAGCAGCCTCGCACCTACGCTGCCATGTGTCGAATGTCCGTCACAAGTCAGCTGCTGGGCTAACTGTCTGCCTGAACTTCTCTTTTCTCATCTGACTGCACTCCACATGGAGGCATTACATGAGGGAGCTGAGTTGCACAGAGGGTGAGTAACTTGCCCTGATTGGCACGTTGGGAGGGAACCAAGTCTACGTCAGCTGGGTCACTGGACATACGGGTGGGCATGACCGTCTTCTCCCCTCTCTCCTCCCTCCAACCTCTGGAGCTGCTCCTCCTTATCCCACCCTCTGCTCCAGACCTGAAACATCCTTGGCAGATTTTTGAGCTACGATGGGGAGCGGGGATGAAGATGGTCTGTATCCAACAGGACAAACACACTTCTGAGACTTGAAAGAGCCAGTGGCAGGAAGCATGGAAATGGCCCAAGTGTGTGATGGATGAGTGGATGAACACAGTGTGATCTAGTCATCCAATGGGACCTTATTTGGCTTTAACAAGGAACCAAGCCCCGACACGTGCCACAGGGTGGGTCAACCTTGAAATATTGTGCTAAGTGACAGAAGCCAGACAAAAAGCCACATGCTGTGCGATGTCACTTGTATGAAATCTCTAGAATAGACACATCCATAGAGACAGAAAGCAGATGAGCTGGGGCTGGCGGAAGGGTTGGGAAACGGGGAGTGATTGCTTAACCAGTAGAGTTTCTGTTTGGGGTGATAAAAAAGCTTTGGAGGCTGGGCACGGTGGCTCATGCCTGTAATCCCAGCACCTTGGGAGGCCGAGGTGGGTGGATCACCCTGAGGTCAGGAGTTTGAGACCAGCCTGACCAACATGGTGAAACCCTGTCTCTACTAAACACAAAAAATTAGCTGTGGTGCCACAAGCATTAATCCCAGCTACTTGGGAGGCTGAGGCAGGAGAATCCTTTGAATCTGGGAGGCGGAGGTTGCAGTGAGACAAGGTTGCGCCACTGCACTCCAGCCTGAGCAATAAGAGCAAGACTCAGTCTCAAAAAAAAAAAAAAAAAAGAGGTTTGGAAACCTACTGTTTCTGTACTGGGATTACAGGTTTGAGTCATAGTGGTGACGCATGCATGACATGGTGAATGAATTTCACGCTACTGAATTGTACACTTAAAAATGGTTAAAATCCGCTTGGCGCGGTGGCTCATGCCTGTAATCCCAGCACTTTGGGAGGCCGAGGTGGGTGGATCATGACGTCAGGAGATAGAGACCATTGGTGAAATCCTGTCTCTACCAAAAATACAAAAAATTAGCCAGGCGTGGTGGCGGGCACCTGTAGTCCCAGCTACTGGAGAGGCTGAGGCAAGAGAATGGCGTGAACCCAGGAGGCGGAGCTTGCAGTGAGCTGAGATTGCACCACTGCACTCCGTCTGGGCGACAGAGGGAGACTCCATCTCAGAAATAAAAAAAAAAAAAAAGTTAAAATGGCAAATTTTATGTTATGTATATTTTACCATGTTTTTCGTTTTATTTTATTTTTTGAGACAGAGTCTCACTCTGTCACCCAGGCTGGAGTGCAGTGGCATGATCTTGGCTCACTGCAACCTCCACCTTCTGGGTTCAAGTGATTCTTGTGCCTTAGCTACCTGAGTAGCTGAGATTACGGGTGTGTGTCATCATGCTCAGCTAATTTTTATATTTTTAGTAAAGACAGGGTTTCGTCATGTTTACCAGGCCGGTCTTGAACTCCTCACCTCAAGTGATCCACCCGCCTCGACCTCCCAAAATGCTGGGATTAGAGGCGTGAGTCACCACACCTGGCCTTACCATGTTTTTTAAATTTTAACAATGTAATATGCCCCAAACCATTGATTTCTACACTTTAAGTGGGTGCATTGTAGGATATGTACATTACATCTCAATAAAGCTGTTTTTATTTTAATTAATTTACTTTTTACTGTTTGAGACAGGGTCTTACTTTGTCACCCAGACTGGAGTGCAGTGGTGCAGTCACAGCTCACTGCAACCTTGGCCTCCCCGGGCTCAAGGGATCCTCCCACCTCAGTCTTCTGAGTAGCTGCAGCCACAGGTGTGCACCACCATGCTTGGCTGAGTTTTGAATTTTTGGTAGAGACAGGGTCTTGTTATGTTGCCCAGGCTGGTCTTGACTCCTGGCCTCCAGCGATCCTCTCACCTCAGCCTCCCAAAGTGCTGGGATTACAGGTTTGAGTCACCGCACCCAATGAAAGCTGTTTTTTAAAAAGCCAAGGCCAGGTGCATTGGCCCACGCCTGTAATCCTAACACTTTGGGAGACTGAGGCGGGCGGATTACCTGAGCTCAGGAGTTCGAGACCAGCCTGTGCCACAAGCTGAAGCCCCATCTCTGCTAAAATAAAATTTAAAAATTGGCCTGGCGTGGCGGCGTGCACCTGTAATCCCAGCTACTCGGGAGGCTGAGGCAGGAGAATTGCTTGAACCCGGGAGGTTGCAGTGGGCTGAGATTGCGTCATGCCACTGCAGCCCAGGTGACAAAGTGACAAGTGAAAAGTGAAAGTGAGACTCTGTCTCAAAAAAAAAAGCCATAAAGGCCAGTGGCAGGTGCTGATACAGCAGATGGGCCTTCCCTGTCGCCTCTTCTGGTTCTCTCTACTGTTTGTGAAGGGGAGAAATGGATGATGTGAGGTGACCAGGATCACGCTGGCGATCACCACACCCAGCGTGACACCGAGTGGTCAGGGAAACCCCCAGATTTACAGAGAATCCCCTGAGAGGCAGAGTTACGGGTGAGGTGGAGGCCACCCCAGCAGGCCACATCCCTGGAGGCCACTGAAGAGTCCCAGAAAACCTTGCTGGAAGCCCCCATCCAGGAAAAATTCAGTAATTCAAAGTTCTCAACACGCCAGGGGCTCTAGGAGCCAGGAACCCGAGAGGGGACATCTGAGTCACTGCAGTGCCACACTGTCGTCAGCCATAGATGCTTTAAAGACAAAAAAAAAATTTTTTTTTCAATGAAAATAGCTTTTCTCTGCTTTCTGATGATGTAAAAATACATGCTCATTGTAAAAGTAATTGCAACAACAGAAAATCATAAAGAAGAAAAATCACCTAAATGTCACCACTAACATTTTGGGACCATCTTTTCACACATCTATTTAAGCGTTTACACACACACCCATACATACACAGGTTCATAAATAGGATCCCATTATACAAGCACATTATATTATGGAAACCTTTTTGCTTGTCTTGCCTCTGCCTCCTTCCCTCATTCTTTCTCTTCCTTCCTTCCCCTCCTCTCTCCCTCTCCCCGCTCTCCCTCTCTCTTTCTCTCTCTCCTTTTCTTTCCTTTCCCCATCACTCCCTTCTGGCCATTGTCAGCCTGGGATATGACTGTCCATTTTCTCTGTACTCCTATTATATTAAACAAACATGCCACAACATATCTACATATTCATGAAGAGAGGAATGAGGGCTGTGGCCAAGAGGTGCCATGACCTTGATGGAGAGGGTGGTCCTACAGATGGGTGCAGCCAGGGAGGCTTCCTGGAGGAGGCGGAAGATGTATGTATCCATTGTTACATAACTCACCACCCCAAGGGTTGTGGCATGAAACACAATCATTTTAGTAGGCTCATGGCTTCTGTGGGTCTGGAATTCAAGAAAGGCAGTCTTTATTCCACGTGTCCGGAATCTCAGCTGGGAAGACTGGGATAATCTGGGGGTTTCTCCACTCCACTCCACTCCACTAGACAGTTCTACTGTCTAGGTGCCTGGAAGCCTGGCCTCTGCCAGAACCGTGGCCTGGAATGCATAACCATGGCCTCTCCATGTGGCTTGGGCATCCTCAGAGCATGGTAGGTAACTTGCTCAAGGCAAGGTCCCAGGAGGAGCCCTCCAGAGAGGAAGAGTTTCAAGAGTCTCACAGTCATGCGGAACCACTTTCTTTGCATTCTATTGGTTAAAGGTGAATCCTATGGCCAGATTCAAGGGCAAAGGATTAGACCCCAGCCCTGAGCAGGGAGTGTCAAGGTCACACTGCGGAAGAGTTTGTGGGGCGGGAGATATTGTTGCAACCATCTTTGGGACATAGATTCTGCCTCATTGTAACTGTATATACGGCTATACACAAAATTTATTTTCTCTCTTTCTCTCTTCCTCTCTTTCTTTCTCTCTCTCTCTCTCTTTCTTTCTTTCTTTCTCTCTTTCTCTCTTCCTCTCTTTCTTTCTCTTTCTTTCTTTCTTTCTTTCTTTCTTTCTTTCTTTCTTTCTTTCTTTCTTTCTTTCTTTCTTTCTTTCTTTCTTTCTCCCTCTCTCTCCCCCCTCACCTCTCTCTTTCTTTATTTCCCCCTTTTTTTTTCTTTTTTTTTTGAGACAGGGTCTCACTCTGTCACCCAGGCTGGAGTGCAGTGGCACAATCATGGCTCACTGCAGCCTTGACCTCCCAGGCTCAGGCGGTCCTCCCACCTCAACCTCCCAAGTAGCTGGCACAATTTCTAAATACAAGATCTTGCCTAGACTCCTCTGATTCCGCCTTTTCTCACTGAAGTCATAAAAAGTCAGTCAGTCGCCTGGAAAAGCTCAACCCACCACTTCTCACAGTGCACTGTGGTCCCCAGTGGTGGTGTAGCCCCACCTACGTTCAGCCACTCCTGCTCTCTGCAGTTTTGGCAGGATGCTCCATAGAGCTCCAGCCTCCTGACATTGCACAGTCCGGCCTTTCTGTACAAGCAAAACTCATTCTGCAACAAGGAGGTGACGATGGAGGAGCCTAAGAGAGGCCGCCTGACCCTATCCCAAAAAATCACTAGATAGGGTTAGACAGAGGCATCTGGGCAGACAGTGAGTTGAAGTGACTGTGTCTCTTCTAGCTGGGTTCACGTATGTTGTGACTACGTATCTTGTATTTACTCCCAAACCCAAAGCATGGAATTCCCTGTCCTCTGACCCACCAAGCCAAGGGTACACTTTGTCGTTTGGACATCAGGCCAAAGCTGAGGAAGCTCAGAGCACTGGTGGCAGTTGTACCTCATTGTAGACCAGTGACAGGAGGACAGAAAGAAACTGTCAGTTTTGCTTAATGGTGGCTGAGGAAACTAACTGTTAGCTTTGCCTAACTGGTGGCGGTTTTGCCTAATGGTAGATCAGTGACAGAAGACTGTCGGTTAGTGAAACTAATGCCTCATTTGCTCCAGATGTTGAATCTGTTCAGGGATGGCAGACAACACAGCTGTTCAAAAGACATGCCCAGAAAGAGCTGGATTTTTTTCCCCTTCCATGGAAGAAGCAAGGAAGGGGAAGTTAAAAACCTGACCCATTGAAAGGGGAACCTTGGGCCAGGCATGGTGGCTCATGCCTGTAATCCCAGCACCTTGGGAGGCTGAGCCTAGAGGATCACTTGAGGCCAGGAGTTCAAGACCAGCCTGAGCAACATGGTGAAACCCCGTTTCTGCCAAAAAAAAAAAAAAAAAAAAAAATTAACTAGGAGTGGTGGCACATGCCTGTAGTCCCAGCTACTCAGGAGGCTGAGGTGGGAGAATTGCTTGACCCCAGGAAATGGAGGTTGCAATGAGTCAAGATCGTGTCACTGCACTCCAATCTGGGTGACAGGGCAAGACCCTGTCTCAAAAAAAAAAAAAAAAAAAAAAAAAGTAGAAAGAAGAAAGATGAACCTTGGTTTTAGTCTTTCATCTGAATCTAGGTTGCTGCTGATGTTTGAAAAATATCAGTGACAGCAGGAAAAAGATGTACAATAAAGAGGCCAGGCGCGGTTGCTCACGCCTGTAATCCCAGCACTTTGGGAGGCTGAGGTGGGCAGATCACTTGAGGTCAGGAGTTTGAGACCAGCCTGGCCAACATGGTGAAACCCCATCTCTACTAAAAATGCAAAAATTAGCCAGGTGTGGTGGTGGGCACCTGTAATCCCAGCTACTCAGGAGGCTGAGGCAAGAGAATCACTTGAACCCAGGAGGTGGAGATTGCAGTGAGCTGAGATCACACCACTGCACCATAGCCTGGGCAATAGAGCAAGACTCTGTCTCAAAAAAGAAAAAAAGATGTACAGTAAGGCTAATGAAATGCCAGAGTCAGCCCCTTCCCTTGCAAGAACCTACTGCAAGATCCTGCTGCTAATTGGCAATGCTACTGTTGTATTCTTTTTATAAGGGGAGTCTGCCAAATCACCTGTTTCATATCCCACAAAACCTTAACCCACCCGTCACTGTTCCGTATGCACTCAAGGCACAATGCCAGAGGTGATGTAACTTTGAAACTTCTAGCAATTTCCAAAGGGCACGTCTTTGAGAAATCCACAGCTGCATTTACAGCGGGTGAGCTTTTGTTTGCTTGTTTTTGTCAGGGGCGCAAAGGTTAGTGAAGGAGAAAGGAGTTGGGAAATAGGAAAATATATTTACATGCTATCAGATTTTTAAAAATAAATACTTACCATACTGCATTGATATCCCCAATCCAAATGCAAATGAGGGCAGAGATCCATGCCTTGGAATTCAGCCCCCTTTTTAAAAAGGCAATTATAAGATTTTATTTTCAGCCATGACTTTTATTATCCAGCCCTTTGGCAAAGAAGTTGAAAGACAGCCAAGCTTGCGAAGACAAGCAGACTGCCAATTCATTGGTTCTCATTGGAGACAGGTAAAGTTTCTGACCAAGAAAATCACAACCTTGGGCACCACCAGTACACTGAAAATTTGACAGATCCAAGTCTCAACATGGATGGATCAAGGAATTAGTCTTCCTGATTGTGAGACACAGACTTGATGGACTTATCTAAGATTAGCAGGAAAAGGAGTTACTTGGCGAGGCCTCTGCTGCTTTGGACTCAAGAAATCCAGTGGGCTGGCTTCACTTCAACATTTTATATGGATTTACTATGGCTCCCACCAGTGCCCAAATGGTCTCTGCTGACCCTACTTGTTTCAATCACTGGCTACTAATTTGAAGACTGGATTGGAGCATCTGATTGGTCAAGACTAGGTCATGTGACTGTAGGCTAGTTGCAAAGGAAGATGGGGAAATGACTGTCAGGCACTTTTTATTAAATGTGGAAGGCAGACTTGGAGCATCTGATTGGTCAAGACTAGACCACATGACTGCAGGCTAGCTGCAAGAGAAGCTGGGAAAGTGACTATCAGGTCCTTTTTATCAAAAACGTAGAAAGCAGGCTTCAAAAGCATTAGGGGTAGCCAAAAGTTATGAATGGACCCTTCACAAAAGCAAAGGCATGAATGGCCGATAAGCACATGAAAAGATGGTCAACATAATTAGCCATGAAGGAATTGCAAATTAAAACCACAATGAGATACTACTATGTGCTTATTCTAATGGCTAAAACTTAAAAGACTGATAACATCAAATGTTGCCAAGGATCTGGAGCAACCAGAATTCTCACATGTTGTCCATCAGAGCATAAGATGGTACAACCACTTTGGAAAACAGTTTGGAAGTCTCTTGTAAAGTTAAGTGTACACTTACCATCCAACTCATTGATTGCATTCCTAGATATTTACCCCATGAAATGAAAATGTATGCGCACACAAAGACTTGTACATGAATATTCATAGAAGCTTTAATCATAATAGTCCAAGCAGAAACAATTCAAATGTCCATCAACAAGTGAATGAATGAACAAATTATAATAGATCCATAAAATGAAACACCACTCAGTCTTGAAAAGGAATGCAATAATATGGCTGAATCTCAAAATTCAAAAACCTTACGATGAATGAAAGAAGCCAGTCCCATAGGAGTAGCTACAGTATGATTCTATTTTCATAAAACTCTAGGAAAGAGAAATCTACTCTATTATGATAGAAAGCAAATCAATGGTTGCCAGCAGCCTGGGAAGAGAAGTGTGTTTTGACTGGGAAGGGAGAAAATAATGGGACATTTTGCAATGATGAAAATGTTCTGTATCTTGACTGTATAAACAGTCAAAACTCATCAAACAAAACTGTGTGCATTTTACTGCATATAAATTATACCTGAATAAAATTTAAAAGAAGCATTCGGAGAACATGGGGCTTGCTTCCAGATAACTTATATTGCCTAGGGAAGTCAAGAGGAACATATATTACTGAACCCCTACAATGGATTTTTTTTTTTTTTCTGAGACAGAGTCTCACTCTGTCACCCAGGCTGGAGTGCAGTGGTGTGATCTCAGCTCACTGCAACGTCTGCCTCCCAGGTTCAAGTGATTTTCCTGCCTCAGCCTCCTGAGTAGCTGGGACTACAGGCATGGGCCACCATACTGGGCTAATTTTTGTATTTTTAGTAGACATGGGGTTTCACCACGTTGGCCAGGCTGGTCTTGGATTCCTGGCCTCAAGTAATCCACCCACCTCAGCCTCCCAAAGTGCTGGTGTTACATGTGTGAGTCACCATGCCCAGCCCCTACAATGGATCTTATACATTACAGGTGTGATCTTATGTAATTTCATCCTTCATATAGTCCCTAAGAGCTATTTTATCCGTTTGTTTTCCAGTGAGGAAATTCAGATTCAGTAAAGTTAAGTCACTTACCCATAACTAATAAAAGATTGAGTTAAGGACTTCATTTATTTGGTCAACCAACATTGACTATTAACATTGATTTCAACATGTACAAGGCTGTCTACCAGAATTCTAAGATCCTGCCACCAGGAACTCCCGAGGTGGTGAGTGAGGGGGACGTGTAGCAGACAGCAACAATCCAATGGGAGGAGGTGTGGGTATGAAAGCAGGGATGGATGAACTCCTTCAGCCTTGTAAGATGAAGTGAGAGGGATTTATACGTTTGGAAAGATGACAATGTTGGCTCAGAGGTGGGGGTCAGGGGTAGTGTTTACAGAAGTTCAGAACTACGAGGATGAGCTTGAGCACTGCTTTCCCATGGATAGGAATATCACAGACAGATGTAGGAATAAATTTCATAAGCTTGGTGACAGTCACAGTGGCTCACGCCTGTAATCCTATTATTTGGAGAGGCTGAGATGGGCAGATCACCTGAGGGGGGAGTTCAAGATCAACCTGACCAACATGAAGAAACCCCGTCTCTACTAAAAATATAAAAATTAGGCAGGCATGGTGGCACACTCCTGTAGTCCCAGCTACTCGGGAGGCAGAGGCAGAAGAATCACTTGAACAGGTAGGGGGAGGTTGCAGTGAGCTGAGATCGCACCACTGCACTCCAGCCTGGGTGACAGAGGGAGACCCCATGTCAAAAAAAAAAAAAAAAAATTCAAGAGCTTGGAATTGTTATGGCAGGAAATAGGGAATCATGGCAGGTGTTTGAGCAGCACAGCACTGTGATCAAGGTGCAGGTGAATACAGATCTTCCCACCTGGCACGGTGGCTCAGGCCTGTAATCCCAGCACTTTGGGAGGCCGAGGCAGGAGGATCACCTGAGGTCAGGAGTTCGAGACCGGACTGACCAACACAGAGAAACCCCATCTCTACTAAAAATATAAAATTAGCCAGGGATGATGGCACACACCTGTAATCCCAGCTACTCGAGAGGCTGAAGCAGGAGAATTGCTTGAACCTGGGAGGCAGATGTTGCAGTGAGCCGAGATTGCACCATTGCACTCCAGCCTGGGCAACGAGAGTGAAACTCTGTCCCCAAAAGAGAAAAAAAAGAAAGACAGTGGCATTCGCCTGGAAAACTCTTTCTTATGTATCCTGGCCCAGCTTCGATGCCACCTTTTCAGAAAGCCATCAAAAAAAAAAAATACAGCCCAAGCCCACATATTGAGCATTATCCTAAGAGCTGATGAGCAAAGACGTCCATCACAGTCAAAAATAGTCACAGCATTAAGGACTTCATTTATTTATTTGGTCAACCAATGTTGACTATTAACATTGATTTCTCTTATTGCATGCCAAGCACTTTATATACATTATCTGACTTAATCCTCCTAATGACCCATTGGTTGGATTTACGGTCCCCCTCTTATGGTTGCAGAAACTACAGCACACAGGGGTTAAGTTGTATTTCACAAAGATGGCAAATAACAGGGTTATACTTTAAAAACTGACCTGTCTACTTCTTTACAGTTCACTGTGTGAAGATCATGAATTTCTCCTATTGCAGTGGTCCCAAAACTTTTTTGCACTCGGGACCAGTTTCACAGAAGACATTTTTTTCACAGATGGAGGGGTGGGGTCCGGTATAGCTTTAGCATGATTCAAGTGCATTGCATTTATTGTGCCCTTTATTTCTATTATTATTACATTGCAATATCTAATGAAATAATTATGCAACTCATCATCATGTAGAATCAGTGGAAGTCCTGAGCTTGTTTTCCCGCAACTAAATGGTCCCATCTGGGGGTGATGGGAGACAGTGACAGATCATCAGGCATTAGATTTTCATAAGGAGTGTGCAGCCTAGATCCCTCATGCACAGTTCACAATAGGGTTCACACTCTTATGAGAATCTAATGCCTTGGCTTATCTAACAGGAGGTGGAGCTAGGGTTGTAATGTGAGCAATGGGGAGCAACTGTAAATACAGATGAAACTTTGCTCACTCACCTACTGCTCATCTGCTGTGCAGTGCAGTTCCTGAAAGCTGGAGACCCCGTCTTATTGGTCCTATAGGGCTCACCTGTCAGGACCCACAGGCTCACTGCAGAATCTGGTCTGACTCCTTGTTGATGCCCCTGCCTGGTCCTGTCAGTCTCAGAGAGACAAAACCAGGAGCTGTGTCACTACCCTGCACCCAGCATGCACCCAGGGAACACTCTGCATCTGTTCATGTGCAGAATTACCTCTCCTGCCCTCTGGAAACTTCTCCTTCAATTTCCTCTCTACCCAGGGCAGCTCTGTGTGGGCCATACCCACAGGTTCCCTGTCCTCTGCCTTCTCAGTAGCTTTAGCAATGGGAGCCCAGGAGGTGATAGAGGGAGGGAAGAGCTTGAGGTCTGAGTACTGGTTCCTCACTTGCTATCAGTGCAGTCACCACGGGCTGGCTGTTTCCTTTCACCAGGGTCTCAGGTCCCCTACCTGTGGACCTTTGTTTATTTGTTTGTTTTTAGACGAAGTCTTACTCTGTCTCCCAGGCTAAAGTGCAGTGGTGCGATCTTGGCTCACTGCAACCTCTGCCTCCCGGGTTCAAGTGATTCTCCTGTCTCAGTCTCCTGAGTAGCTGGGATTACAGGCACCTGCCACCACACTTGGCTAATTTTGGTATTTTAGTAAAGACAGGGTTTCACCATGTTGGCCAGGCTGGTCTCGAACTCCTGACCTCAGGTGATCCACCTGCCTCGGCCTCACAAAGTGCTGGGATGATAGGCATGAGCCACCATGCCTGGGCCCCCTTGGACCTTTCTGCTGCTGACTGCTGTGACCACGGGGGTCTCCTGTGGCTGTGGACTGAGGACTGTTCGTGGAGCCCAGGACATAGCCTCGACCTCATAGTTTTTGTAACATTCTGCCCACATCTTTCATGGGTCTCTGTTAAGCTCCCCTCAAATTATCGTAATATTTTGTATTCCTAAATTGGGTTGGTTTCAACACAGCCCTCCTTTCCAACCACATTCCGCTTCTCTCTTCTCCTGGTGTAGTATCTCAAGTCCAGCTAATTTGGCACAGAGGTTGGGTCATCTGCCTAAGCCCAGCGGGGATCATCCAGGTTGTTCCAATCACAGCAGAGTGCAGGTCTCCGGCAGTCGTGGGAAGCCATTCTCTCACTCATCCTCCCCAATGTTCTCCCAGTCCCCCACTATAAGAAGGGAGATGCCTGCAGCTGCAGGTCTCCTGCAGCCGCCTTGTGACCATGAGGGAAACAAAAATGAGAAAGAAACCAGGTGGAGGAGAAGAGGAAACCACCTTTGCAAAATCATGATAGCAAAGGAAGTCTGACATGGCTGACTCTATCTTGCGCCTAAACTCCAAGCTGTCTTTGCTTATTCCTGAGCATAGGTTGAGCTAACCCTAGGAGGAATTTAGTTTATGGTTTGGCTTTGAAACAAAGATAACAATAGTCCCTTCCTATAACTGGTCCCCTCCTTGTTTGGGGACTGAAACTGCCTTTGTCAAACTAATGAAAGGCCATGAGAATAGGATTATGGGAGGGCCCAGAATTCTGCTAAAATGTAGGCATGGTTTCTACAATCTCTTACTATTCAGGAGTCATGTGGCCAGAGACCATGGGATTTGTGACTTCTCCCATCGCTCCTATAGATAACATCACTATCATAGAATCTACGATTGGTCTTTTGAGGTTTTTTCAGACTGACGCCACCTGGACCCATGACTCATGACTCAATTGTTCCTGCGGCCCCATCCAGAGGTAGACTTAGTGCATGAGGACCATTTTCCAGCCCCCTGTGATTTCATCCCTAACCAATCAGCAGCACCCATGCTCTAGCCCCCTGCTCACCAAATTACCCATAAAACTCTAGCTTCTGGCTGGGTGCGGTGGCTCATGCCTATAATCCCAGTACTTTGGGAGGCCGAGGAGGGCAGATCACAAGGTCAGGAGTTTGAGACCAGCCTGGCCAACATGGTGAAACCCCATCTCTACTAAAAATACAAAAATTAGCCAGGCGTGGTGGTGGGTGCCTGTAATCCCAGCTACTCGGTAGGCTGAGGCAGGAGAATTGCTTGAACCCAGGAGGCAGAAGTTGCAGTGAACCAGGATCATGCCATTGCACTCCAGCCTGGGCAACAGAGCGAGACTCCGTCTCAAAAATAAAATAAAATAAAATAAAATAAAATAAAATAAAATAAGCCAGACGTGGTGGTGGGTGCCTGTAATCTTAGCTACTCGGGAACCTGAGGCAAGAGAATCTCTTGAACCCGGGAGGTGGAGGTTGCAGTGAGCCGAGATCATGCCACTGCACTCCAGCCTGGATGGCAGAGTGAGATTCTGTCAAAAACAAAAACAAAAACAAAAACAAAAACAAAAACAGCTGTATCCTCTAAGCTCTTGGCAAGACTGAATCGAGTGATACTCCAGTTCTTCTGCATGCCCAGCTCTGCATCAATTAAACTCTTTCTCCACTGCAATGTTGCCGTCCCGATGAATTGATTTTGTCTGTGCAGTGGGCAGGAAGAACCCATCAGGCAATTACAGAGAGAGACAAGAGAACAACAGAGAAACTGAGTCAGAGACTGCTCAGACAGCTCTGCTACAGGACTTCAGTTTCTTAAAAGAGCAAATGTTCCTTATGCTTAGCTTGTATTGGATTTTCCACCATTTGCAAAATATACCAGTGACCTGAAACCCCTTTCTCTCTCTCTTTTTTTTTTTTTTTTTTTTTTTTTTTTTTTTTTGAGACAGAGTCTCACTTTGTCACCTAGGCTGGAGTGCAGTGGCATGATCTCAACTCATTACAACCTCTGCTTCCTGGGTTCAAGCAATTCTCCTGCCTCAGCCTCCCGAGTAGCTGGGATTACAGGCACCCACCACCATGCCCAGCTAATTTATTATTTATTTTTTTTTTTGTATTTTTAGTAGAGACAGGGTTTCACCATGTTGGCCAGCTGGTCTCTAACTCCTGACCTTAAGTGATCCACCCACCTCGGCCTCCCAAAGTGCTGGCATTACAGATGTGAGCCACTGCGCCCGGCCTGAAACCCCTTTCTCTTCCCCCTCTTTCTTCCTAATGAATTCGGCTTCATTGTTCACCCATTTGCATTTCTCTCTTAGATACACAACCGATCAGATCACTTCTAGAATGAAAACCCGGTGCTTATCTTGTTGAAGCAACTGCTTTAATTTCAGCCTTTACAATCACAGTTATTCTTACCCCAGAGTCTGGCACCATCTTCCATGAATGTGTCAGCATTGAGCTCCCTGAAATAAAGTACTGGAGCTCAGTTGTCGAGTTGGGCTAATTAAAGATGTGTATCACTGGTGGAATTGTCTCTTTGGAACCAAAAAATTAATTACGTCTCTTTGGCCCGGTGACCAGATGTGGAAAACAAACCAACAGATACACATAATTGTTTACTATTTACAGTTCTCCCAGTAAATTATCTCCAGTTCTCATTTGCTTTTCTCAGATTCTGGGGGGGTACCGGAGAATGAAGGTTTGATGGGATCTGAAGAAACCAACTTCTGGCCGAGTGCGGTGGCTCACACTGTAATCACAGCACTTTGGGAGGCTGAAGTGGGTAGATTGCTTGAACCCAAGAGTCTGAGACCAACCTGGGTAACATGGTGAAGCCCTGTCTCTACAAAAAAAAAAAAAAAAAAAAAAATTAGCTGGGTGTGGTGGTGCTTGCCTGTAGTCCCAGCTACTCAGGAGGCTGAGGTGGGAGGATTGCTTGAGCCCAGGAGGTTGAGGCTGCAGTGAGCCGTGATTGTGCCACTGCACTTCAGCCTGGGTGATAGAGTGAGACCCTGTCAAGAAAGGAAAGAAAAGAGAGAGAGAGAGAGAGAAGAAAGAAAGAGAGAGAGAGAGAGAGAAAGAAAGAGAGAGAGAGAGAGAGAAAGAAAGAAAGAAAGAAAGAAAGAAAGAAAGAAAGAAAGAAAGAAAGAAAGAAAGAAAGAAAGAGAGGCAGAGAAAGGAAGGAAGGAAGGAGAAGGAGGGAGGGAGGGAGGGAGGGAGGGAGGGAGGAAGGAAGGAAGGAAGGAAGGAAGGAAGGAAGGAAGGAAAGAAGGAAGGAAGGAAGAAGGAGAAGGAGGGAGGGAGGGAGGGAGGGAGGGAGGAAGGGAGGAAGGAAGGAAGGAAGGAAGGAAGGAAGGAAGGAAGGAAGGAAGGAAGGAAGGAAGGAAGGAAGGAAGGAAGGAAGGAAGGAAGGGGCCAACTTCAGATAGTCAATGGCACCTGCAAATGCTCCCCAGACAGGAGACTGGGAAGGAGAAGCAAGAAACTGGAACCACAGTGAAGGCTTAAAGGGCCATGTCCCAAAGATGGATTCATAACTTACTTTAATTAATTAATTATTTAGAGACAGAATCTTGCTCTGTCGCCCAGGCTGGAGTGCACTGGTGCAATCTCAGCTCAATGGAGCCTCCGCCTCCCAGGTTCAAGCAATTCTCCTGACTCAGCCTCCCGAGTAGCTGGGATTACAAGTGCCCATCATCACGCCCGGCTAATGTTTGTATTTTTAATAGAGTTGGGGTTTTGCCATGTTGACCAGACTGGTCTGGAGCTCCTGACCTTAGCCCCCCTGCTTAGCCTCCCAAAGTGCTGGGATGACAGGCATGAACCCCTGTGCCTGGCCAGTTCATGACTTTGTGAAGCAGACATGTGTCTGTTTGTTGGCATTGAAACAGGGAAGTTGGAGTTTCCTGTGAGGTGGGTCCCAGCAGCAGTATCTGAATCCCTGAACAAGAGGAACTATTGGAAAAGACCAGCCGGGGGTCCTCCTGGGTACTTCCTGGTGTGTTCCTCAGGCAGGTGGCAGGTGGCAGGTGTGTGCTTTGCGGGGCAGGTCATTTGTGAAGTTAGGGAAGCAATCTGTAAGACCGCTGATGTGGTTTGGATGTGTTCCCACCCAAATCTCACCTTAAATTGTAGCTCTCATAATTCCCACATGTTGTGGGAGGGACCCAGAGGGAGATAATCGAATCAATTGAATCATGGGGGCGGTTTCCCCCATACTGTTCTGTGGTAGTGAATAGGTCTCATGAGATCTGATGGTTTTACCCTGGTAAATGCCTTTCACTTGGTCTTCACTTCTCTCATGTCTGCTGCCATATAAGATGCGCCCTTCTCCTTCCACCATGATTGTGAGGCCTCTGCAGCCACGTGGAACTGTGAGTCCGTTAAACCTCTTTTTCTTTACAAATTACCCTGTCTCCAGTATGTCTTTATTAGCAGCATGAAAATGAATGAATACAACCGCTCTCACTTCTGACACCAACTCCAACTTCAGTGGTCCCCAAGACAACCCTCAGATTGGACAATGTCCTAGAAGGACTCACAGAATGCACTGAAAGCTGTTAGGCTCATGGTTACAGTTTATTACAGAGCAGGATATGATTAAAATCAGCCCAGAGAAGAGACTCAGGAGATGGAGTCCAGGAAGGTTCCAGCAGAACTTCCAGTTGTTTTCCACCAGTAGAGTTGTGGGCAGCACTAAATATCCCTTGCAGTGATGTGTGACAACGCACATGGGACCTTGGCCACCAGGAAGCTTGCCAGAGCCTTGGCGTTCAGTTTTTATTAGGACTTGGTCACTGAGACGTAGCTGATGGCCCATGTGGCTGACCTCGGTTTCTAGCCTCTTCACGGAGCTGATACTGCAGAACCCAAAGCCCCTACCCTAAATCACATTTTTAGACTGTCTGGTGCGGCCCAAGGCCTCTAGGTAAACAGACACTTATGACACGGGGCATTCCAAGGGCTTAGAGATCCCTTCCCAGGAGCTGATGGAAAAGGCTAGACCTCTCTTTGAGCAAGGCTGATTTTTTCTTTTCTTTTTTTTTTTTTTTTTTTTTTTTTGAGATGAAGTCTCACTATGTCAACCAGGCTGGAGTGCAATGGTGCGATCTTGGCTCACTGCAACCTCTGCCTTCTGGGTTCAAGCGATTCTCCTGCCTCAGCCTCCCAAGTAGCTGGGATTACAGGTGTATGCCACCACACCCTGATTTTTGTATTTTTAGTAGAGATGGGGTTTCACCATGTTGGTCAGGCTGGTCTCGAACTCCTGACCTCAGGTGATCCACCTGCCTTGACCTCCCAAAATGCTGGGATTACAGGCATGAGCACCTAGCCAGCCAACTTTCATTTATGCTGCTTTTCTTCCCTGAAATACCTCATCTGTCTTTCTTTTCCTTCCTTCCTTCCTTCCTTCCTTCCCTTTTTCTTTCTTCCTTCCTTTCCCTTCCTTCCTTCCTTCTTCCTTCCTTCCTTCCTTCTTTCTTTTCTTTCTTTCTTTCTTTCTTTCTTTCTTTCTTTCTTTCTTTCTTTCTTTCTTTCTTTCTTTCTTTCTTTCTCTTCTTTCTTTCTTTCTTTCTTTCTTTCTTTCTTTCTTTCTTTCTTTCTTTCTTTCTTTCTTTCTTTCTTTCTTTCTTTCTTTCTCTCCTTCTTTCTTTCTCTCTTTTTTCCCCTTCCTTTCTTCCTTCTCCTTCCTTTCCCTTCCTTCCTTCCTTCCCTCCTTCCTTTTTTCCTTCCTTCCTTCTCCCTTCCTATTTTTTTGCAGCTTTTCCTTACCTGATATCAACGTGCACATCTAGACTCCCCATCTCCTCCATGGCAGATTTCGGGATCTCTTTGCATGCCTGAGGGGCACACTTCTTGAAGCCCACTCCATGGACGTGCTTGTGAATGTCAAGGGTGCATTCTTGGACCACTAACTCATTGATGGCAGAATGATCCTTCTCTGGAGGAGCGATACTGCCAAGCCCGAGTTGGAAAAGTGCCTTGACTCTTTCTGTCTGTTCAACTGAATCCCACCCAGTTGATGATGTTATTCCCCAGCCCACCTCCTGGAAGCCCTCGGAGACTTTCTCCAGCCTAGTTCCTTTTCAGAGCCATCCCACAGGACAGCGGATGCAGTATGATCTTATTGCTGTGCCCCTCAGTCCCTATAACAGCATCTGGCACTTTAGGGGACCCTTGGAAACACTGGAGAGAGAATCTGTTTCGGGGATGAGATAGGGTGTTTGGGGTAGCCTTCTGTGCAGATTTCTCAGAGCCTTTGTAGCTTTGTAACAAACCTGATTTGGCAAATGAAGAACTGAATGGCTCCCTCCCCAGGGTCATCTCAGCACAGAGTGGCCTGTTCCTCAGCCTTCTCCACAAATTCTGAATTAGTTCGTGCAGCGTGGGCCCAAGACAGCCACAGAAGTCACCTCCTGGGGAGTAAATTAGAGTTTTCGAAGTTTAGGGTAATTTACGAAGAGGGCAACTACACCAAACCTCCCCATTTACAGAGAAAGAAACTGGGCTTAGAGAGAGGAGCAGGCTTACTGCCAGTTCCTCCCTGCTCAAGAGCTTCTGTATGCAGATAAAACAGGTGGTTAAAGGGTTTTACAATTAATATAATGAATGTCAGTCATTCTCTGGGCATTCTGCAAAATTGCCAGCTTAGAAAGGCTAAAGTGAGATCTTGTCTGATCAGATTTTAAGCTCTGTGATTAACGAACAACATGGCTTGAAGCCACAAAAAGTACAAGCAATGCTCCCCATCAGCTCAGAGCAATCCCTGACATTTGCAGTTTAGATGTGGGGAGAACGCCAAGCTATGGGCACTGCCTGACTTTAAGAAGAAAGGGCAAGATTAGGGGATGAGAAAGGAGACCCCAGATCGCTGAGTCCTTGGAAACAAACGCTCCATCATGGTGACTTTCACACGGCTGGGGCACAGTGTATCTTTTATGGTTCTGTCATTCTTTTGCATTTGCCACTGAAGCCCGTTTTTCAGCTTTGTGTCCAATTTATGGAGGCACACGTATAATTACACCGGTATTATACGCTTGCACATAAAACCCGGTGACTGTGCAATCTCATTAGTTTTCACTTTGGTAAATCTCCATCCTGGATCAACTCAACAAAGAAGTGGTTTGTTCTCTGAGTAGCAATTGGCCACACATCTGCCCGCCAGAGCCTTCCCTAATTATGGAACACACTCAAGGGCTCATTAGGAGCTTAAATGACATCCTTGTTTTACAGGGAAGCACATTGGTAGGATGCACGAGCTTTGATGTATTACTCATTCATTCACTCATCCATCATTTGTTGATTTGTCTATTCTTTCTTTCACTCATTCATTCATTCGTTAGTTTGTCCACTGGTTCATGGACTCAATCATTCATTCGTTGTTTGTCCATTCATTCGTTTGTTTATTTGTCTATTTGTTCACTCATTCATTCATTTGTTGGTTTGTCCATTCATTCATTCACTCTTGTTGGTTTGTTCATTCACTCATTCATGCACTCCCTCAGTTTGTTCATTCATTCATTCATTTGCTTGGTTCATCCATTCACTCAATCATTCATTCACTCCTTCCTTCATTCGTTCACAGTTGGTTCATTCATTCACTCATTTATTTCACTTGGTTTGTTCATTCATTAATTCATTCACTCATTCATTCACTAGTTGGTTTGTTAATTCATTCATTCACTCCTTCCCTCACTCATTCATTAACTCATTCATTCCTTTGCACAATACCAAATTGGAGATGCTCAGAGGTCAGTCAAGTTCCTCTGGTCATCTACTCAAGTTCATGAGGCACAGTATGACATGGCAACATCTCAGTTAAGAGCCATCCCAACCTGTCTTCAGGTTCAACCCACCCTTGCTTTTAGCCACTTGAGTTCTGTGAGTTCAATGTCAGCTGAATCTGAGATATGTGGTTTAAACATTGGTCGGGACAAGTTGGAGGCCTGGAGAATGTGGCCCCAAACATCTTGAGGGGAGGCTGCCTTCAGGGACACCCAGGCTGTTGTGTGGAGCCCAAGGGTGCATCCATGTCTCCCAGCAGGAGCTGCTCACCTTGACTGTCCCTACAGTGACTCAGGAGCTTCATCTCTTGCTGGACAACTGGGACTGAAGGTTTTCCCACCTCCTCTCAAGGTCCTTCCACAACGCATTGTCCCCACACTGTCCCATCCATCCTTCTAACACTGTGTTCAGATCATGGCTTGCCCTGGCTTAAAACCCTTCAGTGGCCCCCCATGACCCCCCAGGTAAGGTTCACACACTTTCCATGGATATATGGGGTCCCTAATGCCCCAGCACTTGTTCGGCTCTCTGACCTCATCACATCTCGCTCCCTCTGGAAGCGCAAAGCCCTGCCCTTCCCTGCAGGTGCCCAAGATTCCCTGGGTGCCTGGGTCCTGTGCCAAGGATGCTGATTCCTCTGCCCGGGCCACCCTTTGCTGGAAACAACTCCTCTGCTTTCTAGACTCAGCTCCCGAATCCATGTCCAGAAAGCTTTCCCGATGAGAGATGGGATGCATGGAAACGAGAGCTCGTTCTGAAGATGGAACAGAGCTGGGCATTCAGGGCTGAGAGACTGGAACACAAACACCAGTGTTCGGCCTGTGTATGACAACAGAACTCTGACCCACCTCCTGCATCCGCCAGCCCAGGAAGCCAAATCAAACACCAGGGCTAGATCAGTAACTACCAGCTTCCTGAATAATTTTTCCCCACACTTCCAATTCATGACCAAATAGAGGAAGCCAGTGACACTCCTCTATCCAACCTCATAGGAGCCCCGCTTCTAGGGAGATCCTTCCAGCCTCCAATCAGGGCACACCTTGGCCTTCCCTTTTCCCTCTAAAGCTTTCCTCTTCCTGCCTTTGAGTCTTTCCGCCGAACGCCAAATGACAGTGGCCAACCCCCTTGCTATAGCGAGCTCTGAATCAGGAGCCTTTGCCTTCTCTCATTTGGGTGCTTTTCATTTACATCCACACTGACCAGCCCCTGATACCTATCTGCCTTCTCCCTAAGCACAAGGCCTCCCTCCACGGAGCCCTCCCAACCGTCCATGGCTCACTCCCATCATCGCCGTCTTTCCTCTGAGCTACAGTCTCCTGTTCACAGTTCTGTAGCCCAGCACCCAGCATAGAGTCTGCCTGTTGTTTGAGGGAATGAACAAATGAGTGAATGAATGAATGAATGAATGATGTGACTATTTACAGATAACCAAACGCTTGGTACCACAGTGCCAAATCGCCAGAAATCCAAGCCTACTCTGCACCCATGTGGGCATTAAGCCAGTGAAGATCAAAACTTATGCTTCCCTGGACTTTGGAGATGTTTCAGAAACAGAGACGATAGGCTGGGCATGGTGGCACATGCCTGTAATCTCAGTACTTTGGGAGGCTAAGGCAGGAGAATCTCTTGAGGCCAGGAGTTTGAGACCAGCCTGGGCAACACAGTGAGACCCCATCTCTACAAAAACTTTAAAAATTACCACCGGGCACGGTGGCTCACACCTGTAATCCCAGCACTTTGGGAGGCTGAGGCGGGTGGATCACTTGAGGTTAAGAGTTCAAGACCAGCCTGGCCAACATGGTGAAACCCCAGTTCTACTAAAAATACAAAAAATTAGCTGGATGTGGTGGTGGGCACCTGTCATTCCAGCTACTTGTGAGACTGAGGCAGAAGAATCACTAGAACCTGGGAGGTGGAGGTTGTAATGAGCCAAGATCACGCCACTGCACTCCAGGATGGGCAACAGAGCAACACTCCATCTCAAAATAAATAAATAAATAAATAAATAAATAAATAAATAAATAACCTGGGCATGCTGGTGTGCACCTGTGGTCCCAGTTACTCAAGAGGCTGAGGCAGGAGGATCACTTGAGCCCAGGAGTTGGAGGCTGCAATGAGCTATGATGGTGCTATTGTACTCCAGCCTGAGCAACAGAGCAAGACTTCATCTCAAAATTAATTAATTAATTAATTAGTTAATACAATTTAAAAACGAGAGAAAGAAACTGAGAGGAGAATGTAGGTGCTCTTCCATGGTAGTTAGCACAGTTGTGAATTTACACATTGTGGAATTCTCTTTTTTTTGTTTTTTTTTTTTGAGACGGAGTCTCACTCTGTCGCCCAGGCTGGAGTGCAGTGGCCGGATCTCAGCTCACTGCAAGCTCCGCCTCCCGGGTTCACGCCATTCTCCTGCCTCAGCCTCCCGAGTAGCTGGGACTACAGGCGCCCGCCGCCTCGCCCAGCTAGTTTTTTTTTTTGTTTTTTTTTTTTTTGTATTTTTTAGTAGAGATGGGGTTTCACCGGGTTAGCCAGGATGGTCAGGATCTCCTGACCTCGTGATCCGCCCGTCTCGGCCTCCCAAAGTGCTGGGATTACAGGCTTGAGCCACCACGCCCGGCCCACATTGTGGAATTCTCTAAGGAATGTTTCTGTCTTCCTCCAGGCAAAACACTTCCCAAGGGTAGGGACTTGGGTTTATTATTATTATTGTTATTTGGTGTATTTTAAGTGTCTGATATGCAGTAGGTGCTTATTAAATATTATTGGAAGGAAGGAATGAAGGAATGAAATGAGGGAGGGAGGAAGGAAAGAAAGAAAGAAGGAGGGAAGGAAGGAAAGGAGGGAGGGAGGGAGGAAGGAAGGAAGGAAAGAAAGAAGGAGGGAAAGAAGGAAGGAAAGGAGGGAGGAGGAAGGAAGGAAAGAAAGAAGGAGGGAAAGAAGGAAGGAAAGGAGGGAGGGAAGGAGGGAGGGAGGGAGGAAGGAAGGAAGGAAGGAAGGAAGGAAGGAAGGAAGGAAGGAAAGAAGGAAGGGCGGGTGAGCCTCAGTCTCTTCAGGCTGCTTTAACAGGACATCTTAGACTGGTGGCTTATGGACAACAGAAATTTATTGCTCACAGTTCTGGAGGCTGAGGAGTCCAAGGTCAAGGTGATGGCAAATTCAGTCTGGCGAGGACCTGCTTTCTGGTCCATAGATGACATCTTCTTTACTGTGTCCTTACATGGAGGAGGGAGGAATAGAGCTCTTTGGGATCCCTTTTATAAGGACATAAACCCCTCATGACCTAATCACCTCCCAAAGGCCCCACCTTCAAATACCCTCACACTAGGGATTAGGTTTCAATGTGAGTTTTGGGAGAAAGCCCAGAAAAGAAAGTAGGGAAGGAGAGAGGGAGGAGTATAAGCAGAACCTTGGGTCTCTTGGGGTCCCCTCTTTTCCCCTCTCCCACCCCTGACTGTCTTCATCACTCTTCTCCTCCAGCCCCACCTCCACGAGCTTTCTGTCCAGCACAGAATAAAGCTGGAGACAGGACCACGGTGAGGATGCAGAATGAAAGAAGGCATGGCTGTATGAAAACATATCTGAGCTTTATTTTTTTATTTAATAGAGACAGGATCTCATTCTGTCACCCAGGCTGGAGTGCAATGGCATGATCATAGCTCACTGTCACCTCAAACTCCTTGGCTCAAGCAATCCCCTTGCCTCAGCCTTCCAAATAGCTAGGACTATGGGTGCATGCAAGCATGCCCAGCTAATTTTAAAAATTTTATTTTGTAGAGATGGGATCTCCCTATGTTGTCCAGGCTGATCTCAAATTCCTGGTCTCAAGGGATGCTCCTACCTTGACCTCTCAAGCTCTAAGATTCATTTCTGAGCATTTTTTTTTTTTTTTTTTTTTTCCCAGAGTCTTGCTCTCTCACTCAGGCTGGAACCTAGGAGGCACCCAATGGTGCAATCTTGGCTCACTGCAACTTCTGCCTCCTAGGTTCAAGCAATTCTCCTGCCTCAGCCTCCCGAGTAGCTGGGACTACAAGTGCGTGCCACCACACTGGTTAATTTCTGTATTTTTAGTAGAGACAGAGTTTCGCCATATTGGCCAGGTTGGTTTGGAACTCCTGACCTCAGGCGATCCTCCTGCCTCAGCCTCTCAAAGTGCTGGAATTACAGGTGTGAGCCACTGCGCCCAGCTTGAGCCTTTTTAAATGGGGTTTTCATCTCACATCTAACCCAAATTCCTAGGCCAGACGCTAGCCAAGGGAGCCCCTCCCCACTTCTCTAACTAGGAGGGCCATCTCAGGGCAGGGTCAGCTGAGTCTCCTCCAGACTGGTCCTGACCCAGGGGTGGAGGGAAAGGGGCATTTCTACCAAGACAGGGAGCCTCTGTCGAAGACAACAGCCCAGTGCCAAGCATCGTAAATTATTCTGTGGGTTTTACAGGAACCATAAATATTACATAGCGCATTCCTCTGTTCTGAGAGCTCAGGAAGCAGGTGTGACATGCACTCCAACACGTAATTAGGTAGACTCGGCCAGAAACCAGCCTCAGCCACGAAAAGATCACTGACAATTGCCCCCAGATCCATCGTTAGGAGCAAGGAAGACCAGTGTGAGAGAAGTCCGGCGTCAGAAAAAGTTGCTGGTTGTCTCATAAGAGTTCCAAATTTTATTTTGATTCTGACGCTATCCGAGGCCTGTAATGGCCACGCCAAATCCAAATACCTAGTTTAGGGGTTTTAATCTGAGCAGTACCAGCAAATGTGCCACTCTGGGGACGGATTATTTATTTGGGGGATGTTGACCGGAGATTGCATAAGCAGACCAAGACCCTGAAACAGCGGTAAATAAATTAAAGCAGCAGCCTTCAGCCGACATAAGATCTGGTCTGCTAACAAACTCACAGCGATGTACTCATCTGGCAGCCTTACTCGTCACTCTCCAGTGGCACCGAAGGCGACCAGATGGACCCCATCCAGGAAGTGCTTAAAGGTGTGTCCATTTCAGACTTCATTTTTCCACGTATTCTGGAAACCCTTTGTCTCCCAGGAGTTTCTTGAAGTTTTGTTTTTTTTGAGACGGAGTCTTGCTCAGTCACCCAGGTTGGAATGCAATGGCGCGATCTCGGCTCACTGCAACCTCCGCCTCCTGGGTTCAAGCAATTTTCGTGCCTCAGCCTCCCGAGTAGCGGGGACTACAGATGAACATGCCACCACGCCCAGCTAATTTTTGTATTTTAGTAGAGATGGGGTTTCACCATATTGGCCAAGCTGATCTTGATCTCCTGACCTCAGGTGATCCACCCACCTCGGCCTCCCGAAGTGCTGGGATTACAGGCGTGAGCCACTGTGCCCGGCCTCTTAAATTTTTTTTTTTTTTTTTTTTTTTTTTTTTTGAGGCAGAGTCTCGCTCTGCCGCCCAGGCTGGAGTGCAGTGCACAGTCTTGGCTCACTGCAAGTTCTGCCTCCCAGGTTCATACCATTCTCCTGCCTCAGCCTCCCGAGTAGCTGGGACTACAGGCGCCCACCGCCACACCTGGCTAATTTTTGTATTTTTAGTAGAGACGGGGTTTCCCCATGTTGGCCAGGCTGGTCTTGAACTCCTGACCTCAGATGATCTGCCCACTTCGGCCTACCAGTGTCCTGGGATTACAGGTGTGAGCCACCGTGCCTGGCCAAAATCTACCTTTTCATTCTGAGCTGGGTGGGCTCCAAGTTTTCTTACTCGTATGTTTGACAGAATTGTGTTTGGCTTTTGTAAAAGTATTACTAGTAGTAAAAGTATTACTAGTAGTAAAAGTATTACTAGTTTCAGTGGGGGGGTATTTTGGGGTCGCCTGGAGGGACAGCACTGACCTCAAACCCCTCAGGGATGAGCTGAAGGCCTAAGTACCCGGATGGATAAGGCATGCCCTTGGCCAAAGGACACAAGAGCCTGACTTTGCTCTGCCCCACAGAACTTTCTAGAGCTCTGACAATGTTCTGTGTGTGTTGCCCAATACAATGGTCACCAGCCCCATGTGGCTATGAAGCATTTGGAATTTTAAGTGGCTAGCATGACTGAGGAGCTGAACTTTTCTTTTATAAGTTGTATTTGTTATCAATTCAGTTGAATTTTAAGAAGGGATACCAGAGGGAGTTATCAGAAAACGCGTCAAGATGTTTGGAACCACTTAGACGTTTGAATCTGCTTTTCTTCAACCGCAAATTTTTAAAGAAGTCTAAATACGGATCAAGTATTTCTGAGGAAAATTTAGGGTGTGAATGGAGATACGCAGTGAGTGTAACATACACACCAGATTTCTAAGACTGAGTACCAAAAATGTAAAATATTTCATTCGTAATTCTTATATTGATTATATGTCGGGATTACAAACATTCTGGGTACGTTGAGTTAAAATGAAATATATTCTTAAAATGTATTTCATCTGCTTCATTGTCCTGTTTTAACCCATTTATGTCTGGGGTTGCAATGTTTTGAATATTTGCAATCAGACCTTGGTGATGACCTTGAGCAACAGGATATAAACAACCCCTACATTCTTAGTATTCCAATAATGGAACACTAGGCACATGGGCTTAATGTGGTTGCTGGAGAATTTAGACCACAGGTGTGGCTTATGTAATGGTACTAGCAATCATGTTGATGGCCTGGCCTCAGCTAGGCACTGGATGCAGGGGTAATGACATCTCAGTGTTTAAGGGCTCAGACCTGTAGGAGAGATAGACATGTCAACTAAAGAAAAAAAAAAAGAACAAGTTTTTATCTTTCTTTTTTAAATTTTATTTATTTATTTATTTATTTATTTATTTATTTATTTATTTATTTTTTGAGATGGAGTTTCATTCTTGTTGCCCGGGCTGGAGTGCAATGGCACGATCTCGGCTCACTGCAACCTCCGCCTCCCGGATTCAATCAATTCTCCTGCCTGTCAGCCTCCTGTGTAGCTGGGATTACAGGTGCCCGTCACCACACCCGGCTAATTTTTGTATTTTTAGTAGAGATGGGGTTTCATCCTGTTGGCTGGGGTGGTCTCGAACTCCTGACCTCAAATGATCCGCCCGCCTCGGCCTCGGAAAGTGCTGGGATTACAGGCGTGAGACACCCCACCTGGCCGAAAAATCAAGCTTTTAAAGAATTAAAGTTCATTTTATTCAGAAGTCTTACTGAGCACTATAGACTGAGGCCCATAGCCCAGGGGCAGCCCTTTAGAGAGGTTCAATCAGACTTCTCTGAAGCAATCAGTGTTTCTTAATTTTTTTTGCTTTTGTGTTTGTTTTTTTTTGGTCTGCTTGCTAGGGACCAATTACTGTTTTAACTCACCGCTTACATACAGGTAGTGGAGGTTCAGTACGTGTAAAATCACATCAAAGTTTGAGTGCAAAAGAACAACTGGTTATCGCTTACAGAAGTGTCATCACAACCCTGTTAGATGTTATTTTGTGTGCAGAAAAAGGCAAGGACTAGGGTCATTTAATTTTATTCTTATTATTTTTTAAGAGACAGGGTCTTGCTCTGCCACCCAAACTGGAGTACAGTTGTGTGATCGAGGCTCACTTCAGCCTTCACCTCCTGGGCTCAAGTGATTCTCCTGCCTGAGCCTCCTGAGTAGCTCAGAGTACAGGTGTGCTTTGGCCTCCCCAAATCCTGGGATTACAGGCGTGAACCACCATTCCCAGTCTACGTTTTGAGGAATACAGTGACTCAGGCAAGAGATGTGGTGGGCTGTGTGCTCTGTCTTGTTTTGTCTTTAAAACATCTTTCGGGAGAGCTGCCCACCTTCACAGAGTCAGGGACTTTGTGAAATTCTGATGCTACAAGAAATGAGCAAGCCTGGTGGGGTTTTTTTGTTTTGTTTGTTTGTTTTGTTTTGTTTTAGACAGAGTTTTGCTCTTGTCACCCTGGCTGGAGTGCAATGGTGCAATCCCTACAACCTCCACCTCCGAGATTCAAGCAATTCTCCCACCTCAGCCTCCCGAGTAGCTGCCATGCCCAGCTAATTTTTGTATTTTTTAGTAGAGACCATATTTCACCATGTTGGCCAATTTGGTCTTGAACTCCTAACCTCAGGTGATCCACCGGCCTTGGACTCCCAAAGTGCTGGGATTACAGGCGAGAGCCTGGCCAACCTGGTGTCTTATGTTTGCTACTTTGTCTCAGAGACAGCAAACAAGAATACAAGCATGGAAAGAGCAGGAATGCAAGGATGGTCTGAAGAAACCCACTATGTGCACAGAGCCTCCCTAGGACCTCAAGTCTGCAACCTGCACAACTATACATTGCAGACCTGCTGCCCTGCTCCACCTCTTCCCTCTGCAATGCCAGTAGTTCCACAAATCACAGGCAGGGAGCTCAACAGCCCAGGCCCAGGGAGAAATCTTGACACCAGGGACAGTTGATGCAGACACCAGCAAGGTCATGGTGGCGTCATTTTCAGAACAAACATCAGTCCCCAGATCAGATATCACAATCTACAGTTATAGTCTCAGCTCTTCTGGAAGGCACAGATATCGCATGTAAGAGGGTCTGGCATTAGAATACCCACTTCCGCCCCCCAGTAGTCTTCCTGACCTGGCAGTGCCCACTGTCATCACTGCACACATCACTGTCATCCTGGGCCAACAGCCTATGTTGGCCCAAGGGTCCCAGCATTATTCAATGTGGAGGTCCCAGTCTTATTCAGTACAAGGGCCAGTTTGTAATATCAGAAATGTCTGGCCAGGCACAGTGGCTCATGCCTGTAATCCTAACACTTTGGGAGGCCAAGGTGGGTGGATCATCTGAGGTCAGGAGTTCAAGACCAGCCTGGCCAACATGGTGAAACCCCATCTCTACTAAAAATACAAAAATTAACTGGGCATGGTCTTGGGCACTTGTAGTCCCAGCTACTTGGGAGGCTGAAGCAGGAGAATCACTCAAACCCGTGATGTGGAGGTTGCAGTTGGGCTGAGATTGTGCCGCTGCACTCCAGCCTGGTTAACAGAGTGAGACTCTGTCTAAAAACAACAACAACAACAACAACAACAACAACATCAACAAAGAAACGTCCAGATAGCAAGGATGGTGAGGATGTTTTGAGACACCAGTGAAAGGCAGAGAGTAGCTATGAATGAACTCAGGTAGTTTTCTGAGACAGGGTCTTGCTCTGTCACCTAGGCTGGAGTGCAGTGGTGTGATCATAGCTCACTGGAGCCTCCATTTCCCAGGATCAAGCAATCCTCCCACCTCAGCCTCCCGAGTAGCTGGGACTACAGGTGCACGGCACCACACCTGGCTAATTTTTCTTTTCTTTTGTTTTTTGTAGAGGTGGGGTCTCACTGCTTTGCCTGGGCTGGTCTCGAACTCCTAGGCTCAAGTGATCCTCCCAGTTCGGCCTCCCAAAGTGCTGGGATTACAGGTATGAGCCACAGCACCCAGCCTGTGCTCATTTTTAAGACTTGGCTCCAAGGCCCCATGTGTATGATCTCATTTACTATTTCCATATACTCTAAGACAGGCAATATCACTATCACTCCCAAAGTTTACAGAAGGGGAAACTGAGACACAGGAAGGTGAGTGGCTTGTGGATAAGGTCAAGCGGCTGTAAGTGTAGAGCTGGAATCATCAGGCTGAGATGAAAAGAGACCTGGAGCATTTGAGAGGGAGGGCAGTGCTAGGAAGAAAGAGCACAGAAGACCTGGGTTCGAATCCTGGCACTGACCCATGATGTAGGCTTTGGTAAGTCTATTGGCCTCTGGGCCTCAGTTGTCTCATCTGTAAAATGGGACCCTTTCATCCATCCTGATAATATTTACTGAGGACCTACTATGCACCATGATCTTTTCTAGATACTGGGGCTACAGGGCTTATCCTTTAGTGGGAGGAGAAGGATGTTATGAGACCGTGTCAAGGTAAGTGCTGCTAAAGAATAAAGCCTGCAGCCATAAAAAGGAATGAGTTCATGTCCTTTGCAGGGACATGGATGAAGCTGGAAGCCATCATTCTCAGCAAACTAACACAGGAACAGAAAACCAAACACTGCATGTTCTCACTCATAAGTGGGAGTTGAACAACGAGAACACATGGACACAGGGAGGGGAATATCACACACTGGGGCCTGTTAGGGGATGGGGGGCAAGGGGAGGGAGAGCACTGGGACAAATGCGTAATGCATGCCAGGCTTAAAACCTAGATGACGGGTTGATAGTTGCAGCAAACCACCATAGCACATGTATATCTATGTAACTAACCTGCATATTCTGCACATGTATCCCAGAACTGAAAGTAAAATGAAATTAAAAAAAAAAAAAAGGAATAAAATCATGGGGCCAGGCACAGTGGCTCATGCCTATAATTCTAGCAATTTGAGAGACTGAGATGGGAGGATCAGTTGAGGCTAGGAGTTCGAGTCCAGCCTGGACAACATAGCAAGACCCTCCTCTGTACAAAAAATAAATAAATTAGCCAGATGTGGGGGCTGTGCTTGTAGTCCAGCTACTTGAGAGGCTGAGGCAGGAGGATTGCTTGAGCCCAGAAGTTTGTAGTTCGAGGCTGCAATGAGCTATGATGGCACCACGGTGCTCCAGTCTGGGCTACAGAGTGAGACTCTCTCTCTAAAATAAAATTTTAAAAAAGAATAAAACTGTGAGAAAGGCAGAGAGGGTGAAGAGTAACTGGGTGGCTACTCTGCCTTAAGAGGTGACCCCTGCAGAATGAGAAAGGAAGGGCTCTGGCCACAGAGTTGGGAAAAGAGCATTTCTGCTCAAGGAGACGAGACGGCAGGTGCCAAGGTCCCAAGGCAGGAACGATCTTGGAGGTTAATGAGAAGCTCAAACCAATAAGTCAAGTCAGGGACCTGCTAGGAGGAGGAATGGGCTGATGGACAATTATCTCCAGGCCCAGCTTAGCCCAGAGGCCTCAGAAGAGGACACCTGTGTGCCAGGCAGTAGTCCTCCAATTTCCTCCCTGAATCCAACCCCCTTAGGTGGTGCTGATTTCCCAGGAGGGTCAGCTGTTTGGTGTCTGCTTGGATTGACCTTTTAGGACACTGATACTCCAAATTTAATTTTTCCTTCGTGTCTCTTTCCGATTGATGAACTCTGAGTCATCTCTTAAAAAAAAAAAACAAAAAACTCCAAACAAAACAAAACAAAACAAAAATCATCCTAGAGGGGAGAAATCAGCAGATTTCAAAGCAAAATCAAGAGCTGTATTCAGCACTTGACCAGGGCTGTCTCTAATACTGGTCTGGCCCAGGGCAGCGCATGCAGTCGGTGCATTATGTATGCTCAATATGCATGAATGGCTTCACCAGGCAGGATGTCCTGTTGAGTCTCTCCTAGGCTTCCCTGCTGCCAGAGTACTGGGAAGGAGACAGGCAGCCCCAGGAGGACACAGGACAGATGGACACTCGTGTGAGCGACACCGGCCAAGCCCGGTCAAGCCAGCTCCGTACCATCCATATGCAGATTTTAGAGTGGCACCTGGCATCTCCCACCCATTTCTGGGACATCTGTGCTTCCCTAGACATTGCACCAGCTCAAATGACCCACTCAGGACCCAAGGGCTGAGCTGCTGCCTGCACAGGGCCCTGGGACATGCCCATGTGACTTTCCCAAAGCCCGGGACTGATAGGACTCCTTGGAGACCAACCTCAAGCAGAACAGCCATGGGGGAGAGGGGGGCCATGGGGGTCTTGTCCACTCTCCTGCTTGTGGACCATGACCCTCGGAGGCTCTCAGAGTCACCTGAGCTGGTTAAACAAGGGCTGGAACCTCCTCTGTGCAGAAATCTGTCTACTTGACCTTTCCAGTTTTCATCCCCATGGGACACCAGGAACTGGGGCGCCCCCTGCTGGAGCCCCCAGCTCCAAGGTGAAGCCAGCTCAAGTGCTGGTCCCAGCTCTCAACGTCTGCATATTCACCTTGCAGCCAGGCCCCCCACCTCCAGCTTCCATCCACTTTCTGTATGCTTAACAACCAAAACGATGCATCACAGAAAGTGGGTGGGGTGGGGAGAGGGTCCCAGCTCCACCGGGGAGAGGGCAGCAGGTGAAAATCTGAGTCATTACAGTTCTGGGAAGTCCCTATCCTTGCTTGTCCTGGCAGAATCACAACCTTACCTGGGCAGAGCAGGATCCTGGCTGTGGCCCTGTGAGCTTCCTGGTCTACCTCCCTCCTTCTCGATTTATTCCCCCAGTGGGCTCTTCTGCCAGGCTCCAAAGAAAACAGATTAGCAATTTCCACCTTCCTCAGCCTCAGGACTCTTCAAGTAAAACTCTAAGCTACCTCTGCAAGGATGGTAGAATATATTTTGGAATACATTTCTGTATAATTTGGGATAGTTCAGTAATTTTCCAGAATGACATTAGCTGGGGCTGTGCCTGCCTTTTTATATAAATATTGTTTCCCTATTATAATAATTGCAATGAGATTTACCGTTTATTAAACTCTTACTGTATTCTAGGCACTGCAACCCTGGGAGGGAGATACTCTTATTGCTCTCATTTTCCAACTGAATAAGCTGAAGTTCCAATAAATAATGTATGCAAGGTCACATTCTAAGTGGTATTGCCAAATCTGCCTGTCTCAGTTAGATGGCAAGGATTGGATGCCCAGTGCCATTTCCAATTTCCTTTTCCTTATCTTCCTCTTCTAGACATGATGGAAGCCTTATCTTGCCAGACTTCCTTGCAGCTAGATGTGGCCAACTCACCAGTTTGGGCCATGAAGATGTAAGCCAAAAAGGCAGAGGCTTTGGAACAGATTCAGCCAATCAGATTCCTCCCTTTATTCTGCCTGGAATACAGAAATGATACCTGGAGGCACAGCAACCTTTCTGTGGCCATGAGGCAGTCAAATCCACATGCCAAGGATGGCAGAGCAAGGAGGTAGGAGTAATCTGGGTTTCAATTACATCAATGGATTGTCTTCCCCCGTCATTATCGCATGAGGCAAGTAAACTTATTTAATATACCATTCATTGGGTTTTTGGTTTCTCACAGGCAAATACCATTGATATAGTTTGGATATGTGTCCCCTCCAAATCTCATATCAAAATGTGATTCCTAATGTTGGAGATGGGATCTTGTGGGAGGCGTCTGTGTCCTTAGGGTCAATCCCTCATGAACAGCTTGGTGCTGTCCTTGCTATAATGAGTGAGTTATTGCTGTGTTGCTTACCACGAGATCTGATTGTTAAAAGGAGCCTGGGGCCAGGAACAGTGGCTCAAACAGTGGTTCAAACCTGCCTTGGGAGGCCAAGGCAGGCGGGTGACTTGAGGTCAGGAATTTTTGACCAGCCTAGCCATCATGACAAAACCCCATCTCTACTAAAAATACAAAAATTAGCCAGGCGTGGTGGCAGGCTTCTGTAATTCCAGCTACTCAGGAAGCTGAGGCAGGAGAATTGCTCGAACCCAAGAGGCGGAGGTTGCAGTGAGCTGAGATCGTGCCACTGTACTCCAGCCTCGGTGACAGAGTGAGACTCTGTCTCAAAAAAAAAAAAAAAAGGAGCTTAGCATCTCCTTTTCTCTCTCTCTTGCTTCCTCTCTTGCCATGTGACATGCCCGCACTCCCTTTGCCTTCCACCACGATTGGAAGCTTCCTGAGTGTTGTTACAAGAAACACATGCTCACACCACCCTTCCTGTGCAGCTTGCAGAACCATGAGCCAAACAAACCTCTTTTCTTTATAAATTACCCACCCTCAGGTATCTCTGTATAGCAAGGCAAATGGACTAACACAGCCATCGTAACTGAGACCTGACCTCCAAAGTCCATGGTATTGACCCAATTTGGGGGCTGCCCATGGATCAGGGGGCTTTGGGCCGAGCCCTGGGAAACAGCATTAGAATGAATCTTGATTTGTCAAAAGCCAAGGGTTCGTACCCACAAGCACCACTGGAAAATGTCCAGGGAGTTTCAAGAGTGGCAGCGAGCATTTCCTCAGTGGGTCACAATTATCACTGTTATTTCAAAGACTTTGAGATCCCCCATGAGTAGCTACTTCCCACAGAACTGGGGTCTCCTGGTTGGAGCACAGTCAACCCACAAATCTTGTCCTGATTTTAGTCTGGGTGCTGGTTGACTGCCTTCATCCCTGTCCCTGTACTACTTTGGGGAAACTGAGGCAGTACCATGCTTTCTGGCCTATCTGGGCCCAACAGACATCGGGAAAATCAGGCTCATTACTCAGCAAAGAGAATGCCATGGTGCAGTCCCAGACAGCTCTGGGAGACGCCAAGAGGCTTGGAGACTGTTCCCTGTATCCTCATCAGTGAGGTTCTCCTGGAGGTAGCACTGGAGGATTGGTGGTGCAGACCTCAGGTAAATCACTTCATTTCTCTGAGTCTCAGTTTCCTCTTCTATAAAATGTGTATGAAAAGAATGCCTGCCTTATAAGATTGCTGTGAGAGTTGAATGACTTAACATGTGCCATGCTCAGTACAGCACCAGGATGTCAGCAGCCACCTTGAGTGTGCTATAACTATTATTGTGATTACCAGCTGTGGGAGGCATCAGGACTACTCCCCATCATCCCCACCATCTTCTCTGGATCCAGGGATCTTTGCACCTCCTTCTTCCCTTGAATCAGGCACGGATGGGTGGATTGTTGGGAAAACACATAGAGGATTGTCCTGAATAGTCACTCAGACCAGCAATAAAATGTGCATGAACAAGAAATAGACATCAGCTGAGTGAAAGTCATGAGACTTGGGCATTGTTTGTTACTGCAACAGAGCATAGCTTAACCTGACTAATACACTTTTTCAGGTCAACTACCCAATAAACTCATAAGCAAGATCTACAATCAGGACGGGGTAGCTGCTACAATTGAGAATGAAATTTTGCTCTAAGCCTTTCACTTAGAGTAAAGGTGGGACAAGATGATCTTCTTTTCCCAAGAGGGAGGGTTGAGGACAAGTCAAAAGAGAAATGTTGGTTCTAAGCCTCCCAGGATTCACGTCTGTAGTCATGAATCTTTGAAAGGCTGATGTGGGAGAATTTCTTGAGGCCAGGAGTTTGAGACCAGCCTGGGTAACATAGTGAGTCCCTGTCTCTATGAAAAATAATTCAAAAATTAGCCAGGCATGGTGGCATGTGCCTGTAGTCCTAGCTACTGGGGAGGCTAAGGCAAGAGGATCGCTTGAGCCCAGGAATAAAAGGCTGCAGTGAGCCAAGAATGTGCCACTGCACTCCAGCCTGGGCGACAGAGTTAGGCATTGTCTCTAAAGAATAATAATAATAATAATAATAATAATAAGCCTCTCAATAGGGCCCTCCCAGGCACACAAAAGGTGGCAGTTACAGTAGGTGCTGATGCCCAAGATGCAAACAGCCACTGCCAATGGCCAGCCTGGCCAGTGAAGAGCATTGCCCGGGGAGGCTCTTGTGGGTGTCCAAACCCAGTGGGAAGATTCTGGTGTCCAGCTCAGGGCAGAGATGGAATTTCTGTTCCTGGGAGATGGAGCAACAGGGCTGTGTTTTCTGGGCCAAGGAGCTAGGGGAGGGCAGATGACAGAGGCAAGGGCACATTGTGCAATTTACTCTCTACACCGAGAAACAGAGATGAGGCAGTTGCTCCTTCTGTGTTTATAGCATCATCACTGCGAGGAGTGCAGAGGCTTCATGAGGCTATTGGCAGGCTCCAGGAGCAGCCTTGGCAAAAGTCCCTGTAACAAGGGGCCACACAACAGGGTGAAACTCCCTTTCATGAGCTAGCTCAGAAGATGCTCCCATCTCCTCTTCCCAACCATGATCTCCAGATGAGCACTGGAGGAAGGGAAGAAATGACATCGTTGATTCTAATCAGAAGATGAGAGACTATACCAGCCTGTATCCTGGCCTCATCTCTGTTCTTTTTTTTTTTTTTTGAGATGGAGTTTCACTCTTGTTGCCCAGGCTGGAGGGCAATGGCACGATCTTGGTTCACTGCAACCTCCGCCTCCCGGGTTCAAGCGATTCTCCTGCCTCAGCCTCCTGAGTAGCTGGGACTACAGGCATGTGCCACCACACCCAGCTAATTTTATATTTTTAGTAGGGATGGTGTTTCTCCATGTTGGTCAGGCTGGTCGCAAACTCCTGACAGGTGATCCACCTGCCTTGGCCTCCCAAAGTGCTGGAATTACGGGTGTGAGGCACCTCACCCAGCCCATATATTTTTTTGAAGAGACAGGGTCGTTCTCTGTTGCTCAGGCTGGAGTGCAGTGGCACAATGATAGCTCACTGCAGCTTCCAACTCCCGGGCTCAAGCGATCCTCCAGCCTCAGCTTCTCAAGCAGCTGGAACCCACCGGGGCACAGCACCATGCATGCCACCCAGCAGTGGTAGCGCCCAGCACGTGCAGGTGTCAGTATTTCTTTCGATCTCATGACACCCGGTAGCACACTCCACCTTCTCCATTCTACAGATGAGGACACCAAGACCCAGAGATGCCAAGTCTCTCAACCAAAGTCACATGGGCCATTTTGGAGGCTGGAGTGGGGGCTTCCAGATCCAGCCTATTCTCCTCCCAGTAGACAGCTCGTGGGGGTCCAGGCAGATACAGGGCAGCGTCCAGTCAGCCTGATACCAGGTTGGACATCTGGGGAATTCCTACTTCAGTGGCCCGGGGGCTTGGCAGCAGGTTCAGAGAAATGACCACAGCCTCGAAGGGGGTCTCAGACAATAATGTAGGCGTGAGTCCAAAACCCCAGTAGCATCCCCAGGGCTCTAAGTGAGACTTAGTTCTGGGGAGGCAAAGGAAAACCAGGAAGACAGAGTTGAGCAGACCCAGCTCAGGCTCCTGAAACCCTCCCTGCAGGGAAAACCTTGGCTCAGGTACCTGGCAAACCCTCCATGCCTGGCCCTTCTCCCAGGCCTGCCAGCCGAAGGCAGGACCCGTCTCCCCGGGTACCTTGGCATTAAAATATTGTCCACATATGGTGGGAAATTAAAGTCCTCTTTCCTTTTCTTGCTGTTTTAATGACTTAATATGCAACAAAAGGAGAGCTTTTCTCCTGGGAGTTTCCAGCAGATGTTGCTGTTTATCCTGGCTGTGCTTCCCCTTCCAGCTGCCCATCCCAAATCATGCGGATGTTCGAACGGGAAGCTCCACATCAGAACACAATTGAGATGTGGCCCAGCCATGCAACAGGGACCATTTGATCCAATCTGGACCCTTTTGGAAGGGGGAGTTCAAGTTTCCGTCAAGTATTGCTGGTTTTCTCCCAGATTGAAATAACGGTGTAATCAACACGGGTGCCAGCTCATGACAGCCCTCTCAGGGACACTTCATCTGGCTGGAGAAAGCTGCAAACAGCCCTTCTGGCTTCCACTCTGGTCCTACCTGCAGCCTGTATCCCAGCCTCATCTCCGTTCATATGTGTATATATATATATACACATTTGAGATGAAGTCTCGCTCTGCCACCCAGGCTGGAGTGCAGTGGCACAATCTCGGCTCACTGCAACCTCCACCTCCCAGGTTCATGCGATTGTTTTGCCTCAGCTTCTGGAGTAACTGGGATTACAGGTGCCTGCCACCACGCCCAGCTAATTTTTGTATTTTTTTTAGTAGAGACGGGGTTTTGCTATGTTGGTCAGGCTGGTGTCGAACTCTTGACCTCAGGTGATCCACCTAACCTTGCCTCCCAAAGTGCTGGGATTACAGGCATGAGCCACCATGCCTGGCCTCATTTTTTTTTTTTTTTTTTTTTTTTTTTAAGAGACAGGGTCTTGCTCTGTTGCTGAGGCTGGAGTGCAGTGGCACAATCAGAGCTCACTGCAGCTTTCAACTTCCGGGCTCAAGCAATCCTCCTGCCTCAGCTTCCCAAATAGCTGGGATCACAAGGGCACAGCACCATGCATTGGTAATTTTTAATTTTTTTGTAGAGATGAAGTGGATGAGGTCTCGCTTACTATGTCTCGCTATGTTGCCCTGGCTGGTCTTGAACTCCTGGCCTCAAGCGATCCTCCCACCTCTGCCTCCCAAAGCACTGGGATTACAGGCTTGAGCCACTGCAGCTGGCCCCTGTTTGTATACTGATATTCTCAGTGACTTCCCTCTAAGTTCTTCTCATGTTGCATTAACAAGTATTTTGCTGCAGAGAGGAAATCTCATCCTATAGCAGCTCAGGGTGAGGGTTCTGAGATGAGCTCACCCAGGTTTCAAGTTCCCAGCAACTTTGCATGAATTCCCATATTAATCATGTGTTTCAGATGCTTTGACATCTGGAGGCCTTGCTGACCCTGGAGAGACCGTTTCTCCCAGGGCTCCTCAATTCCTAGGGGTAGTAAAGGACTGGCCTCTGAGCGTGCCTTTCACATGCAAACCAACCACTCCAGAGCACCCGCCCCATCCCCTCTGCTGTGGGACCCTCACACTCTGGGCCACTATTCCCCTGCCCTAATCATTCCAAGGCCAGGCTCCAGACAAGGACGGGCAGCCCCTAGACTCCAGAGCCCGAGGTTCTGAAATTTTCAGAATAACCAGTCCTAAGCCTTCTCACTCTGCCTTGCTTGTTCCCTCCAGAGGAAGTCACAATAAAGGCTCTTGCTCAACGGGCTGAGTGCACTGGCTCACACCTATAATCCCAGCTACCTGGGAGGCCGAGGCAAAAGGATCACTTGAGCCCAGGAGTTCAAGACCAGCCTGGGCAACATAGTGAGACCCCATCTCTACAGAGAATGTGAAAGAATTAGCCAGGCATGGTGGTGCATGCCTGTAGTCCCAGCTACTTGGGAGGCTGAGGCAGAAGGTCCACTTGAACCCAGGAGTTCAAGCTTCAGTGAGCTGTGATCATACCACTGCACTCCAGCCTGGGCAACAGAGCAAGGTCCTATCTCAAAATAAAATGAAACAAAATAAAGGCTCTTGTTCATGCTTTTGCCTGTCCTTCTGCCTCCTGCCCAACCCCAGTGCTTTCCTACATGGCCCTGTGTGGTGTGGCAGGCCCCCTGCCTCTTGGGATTTGTGAGTAACAAACTATTAATCCAATGGCAATCTTCTCCTGATTGGTTGGCCTCATCATACTTGAATAATAATCAAACCTATATTTTTAAATGGTTCCTTACCTATCTGCACCTTAATTTCCTCATCTTTAAAATGATAATTAAAAAGAGTACTTGCCTCCTAGAGTTGTAACTGGGATCAAACGAGTTAATACCTGTTAGTGCTAAGCACACTGCCCCGCACATAGTAAGCGCTCATTAAATGTTAGTGATGATAGGCCGGGCGTGATGGCTCACGCCTGTAATCCCAGCACTTCAGGAGACCGAGGAGGGCAGATCACTAGGTCAGGAGATTGAGACCATACTGGCCAAGATGGTGAAACTCTGTCTCTACTAAAAATACAAAAATGAGCTGGGCATGGTGGTGTGTGCCTGTAATCCCAGCTACTCAGGAGGCTGAGGCAGGAGAATTGCTTGAACTAGGGAGTCGGAGGTTGCAGTGAGCCAAGATTGCACCAAAGCACTCCAGCCTGGGTGACACAACGAGACTCTGTCTCAAAAAAAAAAAAAAAAAAAAAAAAAAGTTAGTGATGACAATTACAAATGATATCGTCACTGTGGTGGAATTACAGTAGAAAGGGCAGGATTCTGAGGTCAGAGGTTCAGTTCCTGACTCCAACACTCCCTAGAAGGATGACTGGGTTACTGAACTTTTTTTTTTTTTGAATTGAGACAAGTTCTCAATCTGTCGCCCAGGCTGGAGTGCAGTGGCACCATCTCAGCTCACTGGAACCTCCGCCTTCCAGGTTCAAATGACTCTCCTGCCTCAGCCTCCTGAGTAGCTGGGGTTACAGGTGCCCGCCACCATGCCCGGCTAATTTTTGTATTTTTAGTAGAGATGGGGTTTTGTTATGTTGGCCAGGCTGGTCTCAAACTCCTGACCTCAGGTGATCTGCCTGCCTCGGCCTCCCAAAATGCTGGGATTAAAGGTGTGAGCCACTGCACCCAACCATGGGTGACTGAATTTTTTGGAGCCTCAATTGTTATAGGGAAGATGGAGATTAAAAATATCCAGTGCATGATATTTCTCAGAGGACTAAGTCATGGAAAGGATGCTGAATGCTAGCACTGAGACCTGTTCTTGGAATAAATAAGGCACTGGGAACAGGGTCTCTTTTTGGCAAAAACTGAAGAAGAGGTTTCAAGTCCAAAATATTGATTGAGAAATTATTGGGATCTGAGCTCACAAGGAGAAGAGTTGATCTTTCTTTTATCGCTGGGCCTGATTTTTGCCACTTGGGATTTTCGAAGCCAGACGGCTAAGGTGCGTGATCATTCCCACTTCACAACACTCTGTGGATATGAAAAGCTCTCACCTTCTGTCAGAGTGACTCAGGCTGCTTGCTTCAAAAGCACTGGGACCTGGGTTCAAAGGCTGCCTCCATCACTCCTCGAAGGGTGCTGCCCTGGGAAAATGGCTTTATCTCACCATACCTCTGTTTGTTCATCCACAAAATGGGCTCTTGGCCAGGCATGGTGGCTCATGCCTGTAATCCCAGCACTTTGGGAGGCCGAGGGGAGCGGATCACCTGAGATCAGGAGTTCAAGACCAGCCTGGCCAATAAGGCAAAACACTGTCTCTACTAAAAATACAAAAATTAGCTGAGTGTGGTGGTGGCTGCCTGTAATCCCAGCTACTTGGGAGGCTGAGGCAGGAGAATTGTTTGAACCCAGGAGGCGGAGGTTGCAGTGAGCTGGGATCATGCACTGCACTACAGTCCGGGTGACAGAACAAGACCCTGTCTCAAAAAAGAAATGAAGAAAGAAAGAAAGAAAGAAAGAAAGAAAGAAAGAAAGAAAGAAAGAAAGAAAGAAAGAAAGAAAGAAAGAAAAGAAAGAAAGAAAGGAAGGAAGGAAGGAAGGAAGGAAGGAAGGAAGGAAGGAAGGAAGGAAGGAAGGAAGGAAGGGAGAAAGAAAGAAGGAAGGAAAGAGAGAGAGAAAGAAAGAGAAAGGAAGGAAGAGAGAGAGAGAAAGAAAGAAAGAAAAAGAAAGAAAGAAAGAAAGAAAAAAAGAAAGAAAGAAAAAAAGAAAGAAAGAAAGAAAGAAAAGAAAGAAGAAAGAAGTGAAACAGTCAAAAGTATCATAATGATGATGAGCTGTGGAGAAAAGAAAACTGGATTCTGATAGAAACGTAGAAATGTGGCCCAGTAGAGGGACTTTTGGATGATGAGATATGCAAAGAGGATGGCCGGGGGGCTGATGCTGGTACGTCAGCTAGGATCAGGAGTCTGCATTTTATTCTAAGCTTGTCCTGGGAGCACTGCGGGATCAGGCAGGCCAGAGCAGGGAGGCTGGAAGGTCCCAGGAGAGTGGGGAGAAGCCCCTCAGAGTTGTTTTAATTGAAAGATCACCTCTTCTCTGTGTTCTCTGCAGGCAGCGGGGGCTTTGAATTAAACATGAGGAGTAATTTATTTATCAAGTCTTTGAAAAAGTCTCTCTCTGACTGTGATTCAGCATACTGCTCCAGTTAACCCTTCCCGGCGTTTGACCAAGGGTCTTGGAGCATCAAATGCCAAGTCCTAATGTAGAGAGGGGCAGGGAGGAGGAGATGGTGCAGACTCGCCTGGGCAGGAGGTGAGATGGGGAGGCGGCAGGCACAGGATTTGCCCTACTTCTTGCACACTTGCCCCACCAGTCTCTACCTTCCCTGGGCTTCTGGAGCCTGGATCTGTGGACTGCTTCACCCCACCCCATAAGTGACTAACTTACTGGTCACAGTTCTGTACACCTCTGTGGTAGAATACACATTCACACTCTTGCTACAGCCTGGTAGCAGGTGGAGGGGACTTCACCACCCACTGACTTTGGGCTTGGCCATGTGGCTTGCTATGATGCATGGAGTATGAATGGACATGAGACATCAGAGGCTTGGAATGTGCTCGTGCAGCTGGGTCTGCCATTGGTGTGAGGAGGATGCACCCAGCCTGGCCAGAGAATCAGACATGAGTTACGTAAAGCCAAGCTGCTCCCATGAGCCATGCACCCCTGAGTGTGAGAATAAATGGTTGTTGTTTTAAGCCACTAAATATCGGGGTTGTTTGTGACCAGCACCATCATGGTAATAGCTAACCAGTAGACCTGGGCTCCATTGGAAGGCACTGGCAGATCCAAGGGCTGGAGGAGAGAGGTCAGGATATTCCTGCCCCATTGTTATAGGACCACCAGGTTTGTATGCCCGCCATGCAGTAACAGGCTCATTATGCTGAGACAACAGGGTTTGCAGCAGAGAAAGTTTAATGATTGCAGGGTACCAAGCAAGGAGATGGGAGGAGACCCTCAAATCCGTCTCCCTGAGAAGTTCTGGGCTGGGGTTTTTAAGGGGATCATAAAGGGCGAGAGGCTGGAGAATTGGGGTTGTAGAATGGTTGGGGTGAGGGAGATGAAGGCATCAGGATGTGGAAACTGCATTCCTTGGTGGGTCAGCTTCTTGTAGGATCCTCTGGACCAACTGATGTCAGTGGGATCATTCAGACCAGCTTGTGTTGGCGGGGTCCCTGAGACAAGGGAAGTCAATAGTTTCATCCGTATGCAGGACCTGAAGGAATATCTCAAAGGCAAAACTTAACATTTCATAAGGTTCAAGTTGTTATCTACAGAGCAGCTAAGGGGAACTATAATCTTTTAACAAGATCTACATGATTCTAGAACAATAGGCATGAAACTAACGAAGAGGGTCAGAGAGCAGGCTGACATCATGAGGAATGCTGAATGTGATGCAAACTTGGTAAATTTTTATTTTGCCCCCTCTCGTCTTCCCTGATTAATTTCATAAAGTTTAGAGGCGCGGTTTCACCATTGCCAATGCCCGTCCCCCACCACCACCCCCCCCACCCACACACTCTGTTTTGCTGTAGTTCTAGAAGCTACAGTTGCTGCTGGGCTTCCCTGAACACTCCCTGGGCTCTGCTGACCACCTTCCCTGTTCTTCCCTGTTTAGGCCTAGAGCTTCCCCGTCCTGCTCACATCCGGGTAGATCACTACCCCTGGGTGGGAAGCAGGTTCATCGCACGCTGCTTACCAACTTGTCTGAGTTCGGTGAGATAGGCCACCCACACACAAGAAGTGATGTGAAGTGGGTTTATTCCTTACAGATAGACAGCAAGGGATGATAGAAGCCTAGGATTCATTGAGAGCCAGGGCTCCGGGGCTCAGGAAAGCTCTCTGGGGCAGATGGAGTCTCAAATGCACGTGCTCCACTTGCACTGAAATTGAGGGATGCTGAAAATCAGCCCATCTAGGGTTTTGTGCCCTGGAGAAACATAATGCACTCGACAAAAGCATTAAAGAAACTAATGCAAGAACAGAAAACCAAACACCGCATGTTCTCACTCATAAGTGGGAGCTGAACAATGAGAACACATGGACACAGGCAGGGGAACATCACACACCAGGGCCTGTCGGGGGGTGGGGGGCTGGGGAGGGATAGCATTAGCAGAAATACCTAATGTAGATGATGGGTTGATGGGTGCAGGAAACCACCATGGCACGTGTATATCTATGTAACAAACCTGCACGTTCTTCACATGTATCCCAGAACTTAAAGTATAATAAGAAAAATTAAAAAAAAAAAAGCACTGAAGGACAACCTGTTTCTTGGGGCTGGGGATTGGAACAGAGGCTGGGTTGCGCTAGCTGGTTCCTCCTTGTTTCAGCTGTCTTTCCTGTATTCTGAGTGGGAAACAGGTCGCGGGGCAGAACTGAGACCATCCAAGCCTACCCAGAGAACTTTCCCACACTGGTTGGTTTCTCCATCCGTCCCCCGCCTCTGCAAATAACACCCCCACCCCTTAAACAGTCTCTGCAAAAATCCCAGCTTCTAGTGAAACCATCACCCAAATAGTGAACATAGTACCCAATAGTTAGTTTTTCAACCCTTGCCCCCATGCCTCCCTCTCCCCTTCCGGAGTGAGGGTGCACCTGTTTCCTGGGGGACCCTGAGTCACCCATGTGGTCTGCTGTTCCTCATCTCCACTCCCCAGCTGCCACTCCACCCGACGAGGGGTGCTGGGGCCAGGGCAGAAAGGGGCCATGCCAGATGTTCTCCCAGACTATGGTGTCCCAGGCCACCCGGAGAGCTCAGGCTGTAGCCAGGGCCTTGGGGGAGCAGCGTGTGACATTGTCACCCAGTGGTAGCCTTCTCTCCCCCAAAGGAACCCATGAGTCAAGCCAAGAGTGGCACCATCTTGAGGCTGAGAAGGACAAGCATGAAGTTGTCCCATGCATGTGAGAGGCTGAGGGGATGCTCCACAGGTGAGAGCCCTGGGGGACACTTGTGTTTTCGTCCCTGGAGCTATCCTCACAGGCTGCAGAACTCACGGGCAGCACTGACCTGGGAGCCAGAGACCAGCTGGGAGACCTCAGGCTCACTGCTCTCCCCTGGGAGTCTCAAGTCCCTCCTCTGTGGAAAAAGTTGAAGTGAAGGAGTGTATCGGTCAGTGCTCTCAAGTTGTAAGGAACTGAAATGTCACACATTACATCCTTAAATAAAAAGGATCTTTATTAGCTCACAAAACTGAAAATTCCTGAATGGGTGGGCTTCGAAGTCAGGTTCAATTCTGCTGTTTGATAACACCAAGACCCTGGTGTCTTTGGTCCCTCCACACTACCTCACTAGCATCAGCTTCACTGAAGACTGGTTTCCCTCATGGTCACAAAAGGGCTGCCATTGCACTGGGCTTCACTTCCCTCAAGGCCTCGTAGAACCTCCCATTGTGCCATCCTGGCTGGAGAAGGTCACCATTCTGACAGCTGGACCAATAGAATTTAATGAACTGAGTCAAGTCAATGTCAAACAGAGTCCACCTCAGAGATGGGGAAGAGGGAGTCCTGGAACAGAAATATGTTTCTTTGTTTGTTCGTTTGTTAGTTTGTTTTTGAGACGGAGTTTTACTCTTGTTGCCCAGGCTAGAGTGCAATGGCACGATCTCGGCTCACCGCAACCTCTGCCTCCTGGGTTCAAGCAATTCTCCTGTCTCAGCCTCCCAAGTGGCCAGGATTACAGGTGCCCACCACCATGCCCAGCTAATTTTTTGTATTTTTAGTAGAGACGGGGTTTCATCATATTGGTCAGACTGGTCTCGAACTCCTGACCTCGGGTGATCCACCCACCTCGGGTGTCCTGGCTCTGATGCCTTGGCCTCCCAAAGTGCTGGGATTACAGGCATGAGCCACCGTGCCTGGCCAGAAGTCTGAGTATTTTAAGTTGGGAGGCTGGGCACACAGGCTGGGCAGCACCCCTAACTACTGTGGAATCTCAAAAGTCGCTGACAACTTGAATGCTGTTGCCAACATTGTTGAAAGTGCCAACAAAAGAATCATGAAATCTGTATTATAAATTTGGTAAGGAGATTTTCTTTTTAAAATTAAATTACCTTTTTTTTTTTTTTGAGCTGAGGTCTCAGGCTGTCTCCTGGTAAGCCTGCTTTCTGACTCTGAAAGTGAACCTGCGTTCTGACTCTGGGGTCAAGTGCTCCAGAAACCATGGGCCTCTGCCATGCCACTTGAGCAAGTTCTGGATGTACTTAGCACTGGCATCTACACAGACTGAGACCCATATCACTCACCCCTACAAATAAGAGGGTTGGGCTTCCAGGAAGCCTTTGGGTTGGTGGAGGCCAACGGCCGGCAGCCCTGTGTCATTGAGCAAAGGTGCTCACCCTGCAAGGTGCACAAAAGCCAGTACCATGGTCACAGCTTTAGAGAAAAGCAAGGGTTTTATTGTAAGACAGCAAGGAGACAGGAGGCAGACTCAGATCTGTCTCTCTGATTTGGAGTCTGGGGCAAGTTCTAAGGGATCAGAGAGCAAGAGAAAGGATTTAGGAACGTGGGCATGGCAGGGTCTGGTTGCAGGGCTTCAAATTGGACAATTAACAGTCAGGTATGTTGAGGTGGATTTTAGCCCCAGATCTTCTGGGCCAACAGACCCTCGCTTGTGGAAGAATTTCAGTGTTTAGGTTTTTTGTCATGTCCCAGTCTTCTTGGTTCCAAGGGGACGAATTATTGATTCCCAGTGTTGTCAGAGGTCAAAACTTTTTCTTTTGTTCCTTCTTTCTCCCACCACCTTTTTTTTTTTTTTTTTTTTTTTTGAGACAGTGTCTCACTCTGTTGCCCTGATGTGATCATAGCTCACCACAGCCTCAACCTCCCGGGCTCAAGCAATCCTCCTACCTCAGCCTCCCAAGAAGCGGGAAGTACAGGCATGTGCGACTACTATGCTTACCAATTTTTAAAATTTTTGAGGAGATGGGGGTCTCACTATATTGCCCAGGCTGGTCTTGAACTCCTAGACTCGAGCAATCCTCTTGCCTTGGCCTCTGAAAGTGTTGGGATTACAGGCGTGAGCCACCACACCCAGCCTCAACGCTTTTTCTACCATTCGTGCCTGGGCTACATGACTTACAGCTTTTAGCTGTTATAGCTACAAGATAAAACTTGACATTTTGCTATCAACAGAGTAAGCCCAGTTTGGGCAGGTCCCGTGGCTCCACCTACAACTCAAGAAGGTGGTCATCCTGCAAGTCCTTGTTTCTTTGCTGATTGTCTCTCCCTGGCTGAAATATGAGCCCTGGGAGGCCAAGGGACTCATCTGGATGACCTGCTGCCTGGAACAGCAGCAGACGCAGAGCATAAGCCCCAGAGATACTGAGCCCTAGAAATACTGGTGAAAGAGCAGGCCTTGCTCAGCCAGTGGCGGCTTCTTGGTTCCTCTTTCTTTTCTTTTCTTTTCTTTTCTTTTTTTTTTTTTTTTTTTTTTTTTTTTTTTTTGAGATGGAGTCTTGCTCTGTTGCCGAGGCTGGAGTGCAATAGTGTGATCTCGGCTCACTGCAACCTCCGAATCCCAGGTTCAAACGATTCTCCCGCCTCAGCCTCCCGAACAGCTGGGATTACAGGCATGAGCCACCACACCTGGCTAATTTTTTGTCTTTTTAGTAGAGACGGGTTTCTCCATGTTGGTCAGGCTGGTCTCGAACTCCTGACCTCAGGTGATCCACCCGCCTCAGCCTCTCAAATTGCTGGGATTACAGGAATGAGCCACTGCGCCCAGCCTTGGTTCCTCTTTCTATGTGTGTGCACCTCTAAGAAAAAGAGGTGTGTGTGTGCCGATGGGAGGATCCCAGCCAAAGCTGCCCCTGACCAGGCATGGGATGATGTATTCCCAGCACCCCTCAGGGACATGCCAAGCCCTCCCGTCCAGTTACCTGGCATCTCCATGCTGTGACCTCAGGGAAGCCACTGCCACCCCCACTCCCAAACACTTCCCACCTGGAATCGCATTGATCAGGCGGGCCAGATGGTTCCCAGAAACAGCAAGACACGGCTGGACAATTTGATTAACTTGCCTAATGAACTCTGAATTCACTCCCTTTTTTTTCCATGACAACTGTATTTTCTCTCTAAAATTGTTATTGATTCCTCATATGTGGAGACGTAGGTGGGGGCAGGAAAGCACATTTTGCACATGGAGGACCAGAAACCAAGATGTGGAGGTGGAGAGAGGCGGAGGTGGGCAAGGGCAGGACTCAGTGTTTATCTGGAGCCCGCGGTGGTCTTGTGGCCCCTTCAGAAGACTGTCTTGCACCTGGTCATTAATCATCAGTGGAGGGGGCAAGTTAAGGGGTGGGCATGGTTGCCAGATTCTGCAAATAAAAATACAAGATACACAGTTAAATCTGAATCCAGGGCCAGGTGTAGTGACTCACGCCTGTAATCCCAGCACTTTGGGAGGCTGCGGCTGGAGAATCGCTTGAGCTCAGGAGTTCGAAACCAGCTTGGCCAATATAGTGAGACCCCCATTTCCACTTTTAAAAAAAGAATTAGCCAGGTGTGGTGGTGCGCACCTGTAGTTCCTGCTACCGGGAAGGCTGAGGAGGGAGGAGCCCAGGAGCTCTAGAGGGCAGTAAGCTGTGAACGCGCCACTGCACTCCAGCCTGGGCAACAGAGTGAGACCTAGTTGCAAAAAGATTTTTAAAATTCTGAATTTGGATAAACATATAGTTTATAGTATAAGTCTGTCCCATGTAATATTTGGAATATACTTCTACTAAAAAATGATTTGCTGTGTATCTGAAATTCAGATGTTTCTGAGCATCCTGTATTTTATCTGTCAACCCTAAGAGTGGTGAGGTGTTACGTCCTCGGGTGCTCAAAGCTGGGCTGCAGCCCACAGACACCTACTCCCAGAAAGCTGGTCCAAGCAGGGACTCAGATGCTACAGGACTCGCCAATGCTCTTCTAACTGCTGTTCCTTCTTTCTGTCCACCCCATCCTTCAATGCACGGGTCGGGACTCTTCATCCCTGGTGGGTTTCACGAATCAAATTCCCGCCTGGGTCCCGTCTCTGACCATTGCTCCTTACTGCAAGAGTTTATCCTGAGCTTGGCCTGCGGGCAGCAGCGCATGTGCCGATTAAACCCGCACACCGCCCGGATGCTGTCCCGTCCATTTATCTGGGCTCCAAGCGGGAAGGCGCTTGCTGGAAAGCGGCAGAGCAGGACTCATACCCAGTCCCCTGTCCCTGGCTATAGAGGTCACATCTAGAGATTTCCCCAGGAAGGTCACCAGTGTTCCGGCTCTGATGCGTCAGGGTAGGGGCGGGGACAGAGGGGACAAGGCAGTGTAGGGTCAAGGCCTCAACCTTCTGGCTAAAAGTGGTCTCTAGGGTGGCCTGGGTAACCGAAGAGGGACTCTTAAGTAGCCATCTGTATTCGTTTGCTAGGGCGGCTGGGACACAGTACTGCAAGTCGAGATGGCTTAAAACACCAGGAATATGTCCTCTTACAGTGCTGGAGGTCAGAAGTCTGATATTGTGGTGTCAGTGGGGCCGCGCTCCCTCTGAAGCAAGAAGGGGAGGCCCCTTCCTTGCCTCTTCCAGCTTCTGGTGGCCCCAGGCCATCCCTGGCTTGCAAATACGTGGCTCCCATCTCTGCCTTGGTCTTCACATGGGGCCTCCCGTCTATGTCTCTCTGTGTGTCCCGTCCTCTTTTTACAGCGACACCAGCCGTTGGATTGGATGAGGGCTAATCATCCTAATCCAGTGTGAGCTCACCTTAATTAATTACATCTGCAAACGCCCCATCTCCAGGTAAGGGCTCATGCTGCAGCTCCAGGTGGACGTGAATTTTAAGGACACTGTTCCACAAACTGCACTGTCTATCTATTTATCTATCTATCTATCTATCTATCTATCTATCTATCTATCTATTGTCTATCATCTATCTATCCATCCATCCGCCTATCTATCTATTCATCATCTACCTATCTATCCATCTGTCTATCTATTCATTGTCTATCTATCCGTCCATCCATCTGTCCATCCGTCTATCTATCCATCATCTATCTGTCCATCTATCATCCATCTGTCTATCAATCCATTATCTATCTTCTATCGATCTATCTATCCATCCATCCATCAATATCTATCTATCTATCTATCTATCTATCTATCTATCTATCTATCTAATATGGTTTTGGATTTGTGTCCCTTCCCAAATATCATCTTGAATTGTAATCCCCAGTGTCAGGGGAGGGAACTGGAGGGAGATGATTGGATCATGGAGGTGGATTTCTCTCTTGCTGTTCTCTTTTTTTTTCAAACAGAGTCTTGCTCTGTTGCCCAGGTTGGAGTGCAGTGGTGCAGCCTCAGCTCACTGCAGCCTCTGCCTCCTGGATTCAAGAGATTCTTTTGCCTCAGCCTCCCAAGTAGCTGGGATTACAGGTGCCTTCCACCACACCCGGCTAATTTTTGTATTTTCAGTAGAGACTGGGTTTCACCATGTTGGCCAGGCTGATGTTGAACTCCTGACCTCAAGTGGTCCACCCTCCTCGGCATCCCAGAGTGCTGGGATACAGGCATGAGCCACCTCGCCTGGCCACTGTTCTCATCATAGTGAGTTCTCAGGAGATCTGGTTGTTTAAAAGTGTGTAGCATCTCCCCCTTCTCTCTCTTCCTCCTGCTCTGGCCATGTAAGATGTGCCTGCTTCCCCTTCTGCCATGACTGTAAGTTTCCTGAGACCTCCCCAGCCGTGCTTCCTGTACAGCCTGCAGAACTGTGAGCCCTCTTTGCTTTGTAAATTACCTAGTCTCGGGTAGTGCTTTATGGCAGTGTGAGAATGGACTTCATAGCTGTGTGAGATATGCAGTTGGGTGCTGGCTGGTGGCACCAGATCTTTCCCGTTGCTGAAATGCTCCTGAGGCTTGTTTTCCAGGACTCTATTCTGCACTGACCCTTTGTCACCTGCCACACCTGCGTGGTCCCTGCTCCTCTCCTGACCCTAACCTGGGAGTGTCCAGGCCTGGCACCCTGCCGTTTGCTCCCTGGGTGACCTTATGGCTTAAATTCAACTTCCATGCCTGGGCCCTGACACATTCTTGTCCCCAAATCTGACCACTCTCCCAACTCCAGGCTGATGTGCACACCTCCACCTGGTGTTCACAGACACCTACAGCTCTAACGTCTAAACCCAACCACTATATGTCCCCCAGACTCCCTTTCCCTGGTGCTCCAACTCAGCAAATGGCATTGCCGTCCCCCGGGCTCTGGCCCAAACCCTGAGTCATTCTCATACCTCTCCTCCTCTTGCACCCACGGCCAATCTGCCGGGAACCCCTGTCAGTTCCACTTTCAGAACAAACCCAGAATCCAGCCCCTTCTCACCACCCCCACTGCCAGCACCCCAGACTCAGCCCCCACCGTTTCCCTCCTGAATTACTAGAATAGGCTCCTAGGCCTCCTTGCTTTCTTCCAGGGCCCCTACACTGTCTTCCTGCAGCAGCCGGGTTGCTGCTGTTACAACCTAAGTCAGACAATCATTGTCTTGAGCAACCCTCCAGCAGCTGTCCACAAACCTAGAGTGAAATCTGAGTCCTGACCCAGGGCATCCAGGCCCCAGAAGCTGCAGCTCCAAGACCTGTCTTGTCTCATGTCTCACCATGTTTCCTTGGATTCTCCTGCCTCACGGACCTTTCCTACCCCAAGTTACTCTGAGAATGTCCCACCTCCCGGTCCTGACACTTGCGATTCTCTCTACCTATATGTATATTGTATTAGTTCTGTTTCTCTGATACAGTCACCGTGTGACTAATGCAATCATCATGTGACTTTCTACACATTTTAGTAACTATGTTACTAAGGTGATAGATCGATAGGTAGATAGTGTGTTAGTCCATTCTCATGCTGCTATACAGAACTGCCTGAGAGTGGGTAACTTATAAAGAAAGGAGGTTGAATTGGCTCACAGTTCTGCAGGCTGTACAGGAAGTATGGCTGGGGAGAAACTTTGAATCATGGCAGAAGGGGAAGCGGGCACATCTTACACGGCCACAGCAGGAGGAAGAGAGAGAAGGGGGAGGTGCTATACACTTTTAAACAACCAGATCTCATAAGAGCTCACTATCATGGGAACAGCAAGGGAGAAATCCACCCCCATGATCCAATCACCTCCCACCAGTCCCCTCCCCAACACTGGGGATTACAATTCAACATGAGATGTGGGCAGGCACACAAATCCAAACCATATCAGATAGATAGACAGATGGATAGACAGATGGATAGACGATAGGTAGATAGATGACAGATAAACAGATAGATGATAGATAGATAATTGACTGATTGATAGATTGATAGATGATAAATAAATGATAGATCAACAGATAGATGATAGATAGATAGATAGATAGATAGATAGATAGATAACGATAGGCATTTAGGTGATAGATGATAGATAGATAGATAGGTAGATAGACAGATAGATAGACAGATAGATAGATAGATAGATAGATGATAGACAGAAAGGTTATAGATAGATGATAGATGATAGATAGATAGATAGATAGATAAACAGATAGGTGATAGATGATAGATAGATAGATAGATGATTGATAGATGATAGATAGATAGATGATTGATAGATGATAGATAGATAGATAGATGATAGACAGATATGTGATAGATGATAGATGATAGGTAGATAGATAGATAGATGATAGACAGATATGTGATAGATGATAGATGATAGATAGATAGATAGATAGATAGACAGATAGGTGATAGATGATAGATGATAGGTAGATAGATAGATAGATAATAGGTGACAGACGATAGACAAGTGATAGATGATAGATGATAGGTAGAAGATAGATAGATAGATAGACAGATAGGTGATAGATAGATGATAGATAGATAGATGATTGATAGATGATAGACAGATATGTGATAGATGATAGATGATAGATAGATAGATAGATAGATAGATAGATAGACGGATAGGTGATAGATGATAGATAGATAATAGGTGACAGACGATAGACAGGTGATAGATGACAGATGATAGGTAGAAGATAGATAGATAGGTAGGTAGATAGATAGATAGATAGATAGATAGATAGATAGATAGATAGATAGACAGACAGATAGGTAGGTAGATAACTATACACATATTAAGTTTATATTAAGTTGCAGAGTCAAACCCATCCTGGTGTCAACCTGCTTTTAGTGCTTCCAGATTCATAAGTCAAGAAACCCTCCTTCCTGCTTGCACCAGTTGGCAGTGGGTTTTCTGGCATTTGTACCTGGTATGTGTAGCAGGTGGGTCGGGTTTGGTGGGAGTTGGTGGTGGGAGTGGGGAATTGTTCGCCTCAATCTGTTCCCCTCGTATGGCTGCAGCTGCTCCAGGCCCTACACCAGTACCCACAAAGTCCAGAAGAGGAGTGAGATGATTTTTGTTCCCACACACTGAGTGAAATCTCCAAGGCTGATTTTGATCGCATGTTCTCCATCCAGGGGAAAGGCCTATGCCTTCCCAAGGTCATACACTTCAAACCTCCTGCATCTGGTGATAGAACAAGGCTTGAGAGGTCTGGCGATGGTGCACTCTGACAGGCCGTCCTCTCTCCAGGGTCCCTCCAGGTCAGCCAAGGCTTTGCTGGACCTGTGGTTACAGCTCCTCTTTTCCTTCAGCTCAGCCCTGCTTCCTCCTCCTTCTTTTCACAGCTGTTGCTTCCTGAAGAGTCCCTTGTTCCCCAAACTCCATATTGACACCTGCATCCAGAGAACCCACCTGCCACGTGTACTTTTCTCTTCCAGTTTTACTGAGGTATAATTGACAAATAAAACTTGTGTATATTCAAGGAGTACAGTTTGACGTTTCGATACACGTAGGCACTGTGGGATGATCACCAGCATCAAGTTAATTAACAAAGCCATTGACACTCCCTGTTACCGCCTTTTTTTTTCCTTTTTGTGGTTAGAACACTTGAGATCGATATCTTAGTGAATTTCAAGTATACAATACACAGTATTAACTAGTATCACCATGCTGTACCCAGGCTGGAGTGCAATGGTGTGATCATAGTTCACGGCAGCCTCAAAACCCCAGGCTCAAACAATCCTCTTGCCTCAGCCTCCCAAGTAGCTGGGACCACAGGTATGCGCCACCATGCCTGGCTAATTTGTAAATTATTGGTAGAGATGGGGGTCTCCCTATGTTGCCCGGGCTGAGCTCTTTGGAACTTGTTTGTCTTGCATTATTGAAAACTTCTACCCTTTGACCACATTCTCCCCATTTATTTTTCTTCCCTTCCCCTAGCAACCACCATTCTACTCTCTGCTTGAATGAGTTTGAAACATCCACATCTGAGCGAGGTCAATGCCGGTGAACAGAGAGACAGAAGGAAAGAGTTTCAGAATATCCTTCAAAATAGCAGCCCCTGGCAGATCCTACCTCACACCTCAAGGGCCTGTGTGGGGTCCTAGGTTCATCCTTGATCCATCTCAGAGGTGTGGCGATCACTGATCCATCTCGGAGACCTTTGAGCTTGGACCTAACATTTGCCACTTCCTCTCCTCCTCACCGGAGACAGAGTGCAATCTGTTTCTGCAAAGCAAGAGCATTTGAAGAGGATGGAAGGGCACTCACCTGTGTCAGGGTCATGTGTGTGTGCAAATCTCCCAAGGTCATTGTCGAGAGAAAGGGGAAGATACTGGGGAAGCCAGGCAAGCATGTGCCAGCTACCTTCACATTAGCACATAGCATACGTCAAGTCACCTAAAGGAAACCTGAATGATATGATCAGAGACTCTAGGATTGCATAGGATTACTGGCAGTGCCCCAGGTTGAACATGGAGGTCACCAAGGCAGGACCAGCCATCATGGCAATAGACGCCCCATGCAGATAAGCCCTGTGCATGAAAAATCTAGGATTTTGGAACAAATTGAGAAGGAGGTCAGGCGTTCAAGACCAGCCTGGCCAACATGGTGAAACCTCATCTCTACTAAAATACAAAAAGTTAGCCAGACGTAGTGGTGGGCGCCTGCAATCCCAGAACTTTGAGAGGCCAAGGTGTGTGGATCACATGAGGTCAGGAGTTCGAGACCAGCCCGGCCAACATGGCAAAACCCCATCTTTACTAAAAATACAAAAATTAGCTGGGCATTGTGGTGCACTCCTGTAATCCCAGCTACTTGGGAGGCTAAGGCAGGAGAATCGCTTGAACCCAGGAGGCAGAGGTTGCAGTGAGCCGAGGTCGCTCCATTGCACTCCAGCCTGGGCAACAAGAGCGAGACTCTGGGGGAAAAAAAAAAGTTATTTACAAAGGTATCTCTGCCAAGGCAACTGTATTCTTTTTCAGGGTCAGCATTCTGTATCCACACCGGGGTGACCATGAACACGTGCCTGTTAGACTTCCCACTGCAGGGAGGACAACTGGCCTACAGCCCCAGCTGCCTATTCTGAAATCCATCACCATGTTCACGCCAAGGCCATATGTCTTGCAGGCTGCTCCCAGCCCATGATGGAGTGTGCCAGGGACACTGAGGCAGGCCTGTTCCTGGGCCATGCAGGACTCCTCTGATGAATAACTTTGCCGAGGACACCCCACCTGCTTTGGCAAAACTTTCTTAGTTTAAGATTTTTTATTTTTTATTTTTTTGAGATGGAGTCTTGCTCCATCCCCCAGGCTGGAGTGCGGTGGTGCGATTTTGGCTCACTGTAACCTTTGCCTCCCAGGTTCAAGTGATTCTCCTGCCTCAGCCTCCTGAGTAGCTGGGACTACAGGCACCTGCCACCATACCTGGCTAATTTTTTTTGTATTTTTAGTAGAGATGGGGTTTTACCATGTTGGTCTTGAACTCCTGACCTCAAGTAATTGGCCCGTCTCGGACTCCCAAAGTGCTGGGATTACAGGCATGAGCCACCTCGCCCTGACCTAAGATTTTTCCTACTTGTATTAGTTTCTTTTAGGTACTGAAACACATGACCACAAACTGAGTGGCTTCAAACAACAGAAATGTATCATCCCACAGTTAGGAGGCCAGAAATCTGAAATCAAGTTGTGGGTGGGGTTGGTTCCCTCTGGAGGCTTTCAGGGAAAATCTGTTCTGTGCTTCTCTCCAGCCTCTGGCAGCTGCCCTCCATCCTTAGAGTTTCTTGGCTCCTCCGCCTCCATCTTCATATGCCTTTGCCCCTTTGTGTTTGTGTGTCTCACATCTCCCTCTCCTTTCTCTTATAAGGATGCCAGTCATCGACGTTAGGGTTGACCCCAAATCCAAGATGATCCCATCTTGAGATTCTTAATTTAATTGCATCTGCAAATAACCTATTTCCAAATAAAGTCATATGCACGGGTACCAGGGATTAGGAATTGGATACATCTTTTTTGGGAGACAATATCCAGCCCACTTTATGACCCAGCCATCCTTCCTTTTACTCCTGGGACTGTCCATACCCCCAGCTTCCTCTATGCCCCTCCTCCCTGCCATCTTTCCTTGCAGGCATTTTCTGCAATAAATGTCTTGTGCATCAAATCCCATGTAATTCCACATTGCAACCTGTTTCTCAGAGGACCTGAGCTGACACAGATAACACAGATGTGATTTTTACTTAAAAGGGATTGTATATATATTGTCCTGAAGCTTGTTTTTATTTCACTACCGAGTGTCTTGGACATCTTCCCATGTCAGTACATGCAGATCTACTGATTGTTTGGAAGAGCTGCAGGATCTTCCATCTTCGTTTTTTTGCAGTGTTTCTCGGTGCATGTCTCTGTCTAGTTTTTGTAGTGGTTGCCCTGGGTATTACAATACACATATGTAATTTATTATAATCTCCTAGTAAGACCTCATTTCAATTTTGGTCTTTTTCTCTTTCCCACTTTTAAATACCTTGGTCTTGAGTATTGGATGGTTTCATAATTTTTGTTCCAATTGTTCAATATGATTATAAAGCTCAGGAGGAGAAGGACAGTCTATTGTATGTGACCCAGATCCCTGCTCTCCTCATTGCTCCTTCTCCCTTCTGATGCTCCAAGATCCATCCTTCCTTCCTTCCTTCCTTCCTTCCTTCCTTCCTTCCTTCCTTCCTTCCTTCCTTCCTTCATTCCCTCCCTCCCTCCCTCCTTTCTTTCCTTCCTTCCTTCTTTCTCTCTCTCTCTTTCTTTCTTTCTTTCTTTCTTTCTTTCTTTCTTTCTTTCTTTCTTTCTCTCTCTCTCTTTCTTCTTCCTTCCTTCCTTGTTCCTTCCTTCCTTCCCTCCCTCCCTCCTTTCTTTCCTTCTTTCCTTCTTTCCTTCCTTCCTTCCTTCCGTCCTTCCTTCCTTCCTTCCTTCCTTCCTTCCTTCCTTCCTCTCTCTCTCTCTCTCTTTCTCTCTTTCTTTCTTTCTTTCCTTCTTTCTTTCTTGAGACAGAGTTTCACTCTTGTTGCCCAGGCTGGAGTGCAATGGCACGATCTCGGCTCACTGCAACCTCCGCCTCCCAGATTCAAGTGATTCTCCCGCCTCAACCTCTTGAGTAGCTGGGATTACAAGCATGTGCCACCATGCCTGGCTAATTTTTGTAGTTTTAGCAGAGACAGGGTTTCACCATCTTGGCCAGGATGGTCTCGATCTCCTGACCTCATGATCCACCTGCCTCAACCTCCCAAAGTGCTGGGATTATAGGTGTGAGCCACTGCGCCTGGCCAGATTCTTTCTTTTATCATTTTCTTTCTGTTACAAGAACTTTCTTCAGCTAAACATGAAGGGTAAGTCCACTCACAGCACATTCTTTTCATTTTCCTTCATATGAGAATGTCTTTATTGCCCCTTCATTCCCAAAGGATGGCTTCACCAAATATAGAACTAATGGCTCACCTCAGACCTTGTTATTGTTATACCTAGAAGTACAATCTGAACCTTTTTTGGGTATGTCACCCTTATCTCTACCTAAAATGCTCAATCTTTTCTCCAGCTTCTTGAACACATGGAACATGACCTTTTCTGGTCATTCTACAAATTCTGGCTCAGCATTAATTGGTTGCTTTTTGTCCTCATTTTTGGTTGTATTTCTCTGCTTCTTTGAATGTCTGGTCATTTTTGACTGGGTGCCTGGCATTGTGAATTTTACCTCATTGGCTTCTGGATAATTTTGTATTACCACAAATGTTCTGTTTTATTTGGGGATATCTTTAAGTAGTTTGGGGGCTCTGCATGGTGGCTCATGCCTGTAGTCCTAGCGCTTTGGGAGGCTGAGGTGGGTGGATCATATATATATATATATGTGTGTGTATATATATATATATATATATATATATATATATATATATATATAAAAATTAGCCAGGCATGGTGTTTGCATGTCTGTAGTCCCAGCTACTCGAGAGATTGAGGCCAGAGAATCGCTTGAGCCTGGGAGGTTGAGGCTGCAGCGACCTATGATCATGCCACTGCACTCCAGGCTGGGCAACAGAGCAAGACCCCGTCTCAAATAACTGAATAAGTAGTTTGGAAACCATTTTGTTACCAGAAAAGGGGTCTCAATCCAGACCCCAAGAGAGCGTTCTTGGATCTCACATAGGAAAGAATTCAAGGCAAATCGCAGAGTGCAGTGAAAAGAGAGAGTTTACTGAAACCTACTTCCTTAGGGAGTAGGGCGTCCTCAGAAAGCAAGAGGAGGAATGCACTGTCTTTGTTCTAAGTTTTTCTTATATAGAAGTCTTGTCTATGTAAAGACTCAAGCAAGCTGTGTCTACATGTGGGCGGGCAGACAGCATCACACAATGGATTATTCTATTGATTTAAAGAAAACGATCCTTGACATTTTAGTGGATAAGTACGTCAAAGCATAACTGTAATTATTTTGAATGCATGTATTGTTACGGGTATTGGGACATCAGGACTTTCTGTTGTTGTAGGTATTTGTCCTTGCAGGCATTACTGATCTGCTTTCTCAGCTGTAAACATCTTATGACCATGGGTCGTAACTGGCAAGGAACGTACCTTGTTAGTCTCAAGATGGAGCTCAACTTAAAATGGCGCTACTCTGGCTCTCTGAGGCTCTTGCTTCTCTAACCATCTCATCCTTTCAGGGCTTGCTCTTTAAGATTTGGTAGGTTAGAATCAGAGAAATGTTTAGTCTGGGGCTCATTTTCCCCCACTACTGAGGCAAGACCCTTCTGAATATTCTCCCTGATATCCTGTGAATTATGAGGATTTCTACTCTGGCTGGAGGGAGCAGAAACTATTCCCATTCCTGCATGAGCTCCTTGAATTGTTCTTTCTAATCCTTTTGGGTGATTCTTCCCCTGGCCTCAGGTAATTTTCTTTCTTTCTTTCTTTCTTTCTTTCTTTCTTTCTTTCTTTCTTTCTTTCTTCTTTCTTTCTTTCTTTTTTTTTTTTTTCTTTTTTTGAGAGAAGTCTTACTCTGTCACCCCGGCTGGAGTGCAGTGGCATGATCTCAGCTCACTGCAACCTCCGCCTCCCAGGTTTAAGTGATTCTCCTGCCTCAGCTTCCTGAGTAGCTGGGACTACAGGCGCCTGCCACCACGCCCGGCTACTTTTTGTATTTTTAGTAGAGACGGAGTTTCACCATGTTAGCCAGGATGGTCTCGAACTCCTGACATCAGGTGATTCTCCTGCCTTGGCCTCCCAAAGTGCTGGGATTACAGGTGCGAGCCACCACACCCAGTCAGTAGTTTTCTCACATACATGTGCTGGCCAGTACTCAGCTAAAGATGGCTAGAATCCCTCCTCTCTCTCTTATTTCCTTGTGCCTGGCACTGTATTCCCCATGGGAAGGCCTACTTATTTAAGAGACAAAGAATAGGCTCTTGACTGCCTTTGAAACCAAGAAATTGGTCTTTAACTGGAACAAAAACTGAGACCAGGGCAGATAGAGCATTGTCTACCCACTGCGGGTCCAGGAGCTTACTGTGGAAACGAGGAGACCCTCCAATAGGGAGAAGGAAGGCTGAACCTGGGCTTTAGACATTGCCCAGTTGCTGGGTTGGGAATGGAAGGGGCACGGATCCGTCCTGCAGGCCGTGTGTGATGAGGAAACTGAGCCGGAGTTCGTGGCTGAATTGCCCAAGGAGACACAGCTGGAGGGGACAGAGTGAGGCCTGACCCAAGCAGCCTCACACCGGGGCACCTGCTCTCAGTCCCACAGCAGACAGCCTCTCCGAGAGTGCACATTACCATGCAGCCTTGGTATTTCACCAAGCAGCATCTGCTGTCATCCCCATAGCCTGTGGTCTTTTGGCTGTTTGGGAGGCTGAGGTGGGAGGATGGCTTGAGCCTGGGAGTTCAAAGCTGCAGTGAATCAGCCTCAGAATCATCTTGGAGTTCATAAACAATGCAGAATCCTGGGCCCCCACAGATTCCCTGAGTCAGAGTCCCCAGGGCGTGGCCTGGAAACCTGTAGGCAGGTTGTTCTGGGTTGCGCTTTGACAGCAGCTGGATCTTAGCCAGTGTGCTTCATAGTGCAAAAGACAGAACGCCCAAAACTCCCATGGGATGGGCTCAGGGCCTTCAACCAGGACCGGGCTGCCGGGCGTGGGGGCTCACACCTGTAATCCCAGCACTTTGGGAGTCTGAGGTGGGCTAATCACTTGAGGTCAGGAGTTTGAGACCTACCTGGCCAACATGGCGAAACCCCATCTCTACTAAAAATACAAAAATGAGCCAGGTGTGGTGGCACATGACTGTAATCCCAGCTACTCAGAGGCTGAGGCAGGAGAATTGCTGGATCTTGGGAGGCAGAGGTTGCAGTGAGCCGAGATTGCACCATTGCACTCCAGCCTGGGCGACAAGAGGGAGACTTCATTTCTAAATAAATAAATAAAATAAAATAAAAATTAGACTGGTGTGGTGGCACATACCTGTGGTCCTAGCTACCGGGGAGGCTGAGGCAGGAGGATCACTTGAGCCCAGGAGTTGGAGGTGTCGGTGAGCTATGATTACACCACTGCACTCCAGCCTCGGCAACAGAGCGAGACCTCGACTTTAAAAAGAAAAAGAAAGAAAAAAAAAAAACGGATGTGGAGGCCAGTGGTGTCCAGCACGCACACTATTAATTGCTATGCCAAGGTGGGTGAGAAGTCAGCCGGGTGGTCAGCCTGGAGGAGGAGGAATGAGCTGGGGCCTGAGGATGGGGGCAGAATACAGACAGATGGAGAAGAAAGGGCATCACCATTGGGCCACAGCCTGAGCAGAGACTGATGTCCTGGGATATTTCCATGGACCTCCCCCAGCAGCTAGTACACAACAGGCACTTAATAATTACACAGCTGGCAATGGCGCCCACATCAGCAGGGGAGCCCCTTCATTTCTTCCTGCTGAGCCAAGTTGTTGCCTCATATTTACAGTTAATCACTCACATCCACCCAATAGAATAGCCTGGAAACCACTTTTGGAGCAGGGCTCCAAGAAAAGACGTGAAAATTTCCATGTTCGTGCAGAAAACATGATTGACATTCCAGTTGGGCTGGCATCAGTCTCATCTTTTCCTCTGCTTCCCAGCTCATTAGAATTTAATATTGGGTTCATCCTTCCCTCAGCCTTCGCCTGGGCGTGCTTCTGAATCTAGCCGGATCCGGATCAATGGAGATGGAAATGGGGAGGACATGCTTGTGCTGAAAAGGAAATGTCATCTGGGTCTGAAATTGCAGCTGGAAAAGCTGACCTGGCCTCTGGTCTCCAGGCACTGGGGAGCTGGAGCCTTAGGGACTGTGCTTGCCTGGGGCTCAAAATAGAATGGCCACTCCAGGCTGGGCGCGGTGCCTCATGCCTGTAATCCCAGTACTTTGGGAGGCCGAGGTGGGCAGATCTCTGGCCAACATGCTGAAACTCCTGTCTCTACTAAAAATACAAAAATTAGTTGGGCGTGGTGGCAGGCACCCGTAATCCCAGCTACTCGGGAGGGTGAAGCAAGAGAATCGCTTGAACTCGGGAGGTGGAAGTTTTAGTGAGCTGAGATCACACCACTGCACTCCAGCCTGGGCAACAGAACAAGATTCTGTCTCAAAAATAAAAAAGACTGGCCAGGCGCGGTGGCTTACTCCTGTAATCTCAGCACTTTGGGAGGCCGAGGCAGGCGGACCACGAGGTCAAGAGATCGAGACCATCCTGGCCAACATGGTGAAACCCCGTCTCTACCAAAAATACAAAAATTAGCCGGGTATGGTGGCAGGTGCCTGTAATCCCAGCTACTCAGGAGGCTGAGGCAGGAGAATTGCTTGAACCCAGGAGGCAAAGGTTACATTGAGCTGAGATTGCGCCACTGCACTCCAGCCTGGTGACAGAGTGAGACTTTGTATCAAAATAAATAAATAAAATTAAAAAGACTGCTCACTCCCTCAGGCGTCTTAGATGCTCCCCCAGCCTAGAAAGTGGGTGTCAGCTGGATTGACCTAGGGGTCATTTTCCCTTCTTCATTCTCCTCCACTCACTCTACAGATACTCATGGGAGAAGCTGCTGAGCCCTGGCACCAGGCTGGGCTCAGGGAGTGCACAATAAACAACGCAGACCCAGTCTCTGCTTTCAGTCTCACATATGGGGACAGAAAATACACAAGTAGGCCAGGGGTGGTGGCTCACACCTGTAATCCCAGCATTTTGGGAGACTGAGGCAGGCGAATCACCTGAGATCAGGAGTTCGAGACCAGCCTGGCCAACACGGAGAAACCCCATCTCTACTAAAAATACAAAAATTACCCAGGCATGGTGGCATGCGCCTGTAATCTCAGCTGCTTGGGAGGCTAAGGCAGGAGAATTGCTTGAACGAGGGAGGTAGAGGTTGCAGTGAGCCAAGATCACGCCACTGCACTCTAGCCTAGGTGACAGAGTGAGACTCCATCTCAAAAAAAAAAAAAAAAAAAAAAGAAAACAGAAAAAAGAAAAAAAGAATACACAAGCAGTCAAGAGACACACCAGAGGCCAAGCATGGTGGCTCACGCCTGTCATTCAGCATTTTGGGAGGCCAACGTAGGAAGAGTGCTTGAGGCCAGGTGTTCCAGACCAGCCTGGCCAATGTAGCGAGATCCCAGCTCTGTAAAAAAACCCAAAAAATTGTCTGGGCTCAGTGGCTCCCGCCTGTAATCCCAGCACTTTGGGAGGCCGAGGCAGGTGGATCACCTGAGGTCAGGAGTTCAAGACCAGCCTGGGCAACATGGTGAAATCCCGTCTCTACTAAAAATATGAAAATCAGCTGGGCACAGCAGCATACGCCTGTAATTCCAGCTCCTTGGGAGGCTGAGGCAGGAGAATCACTTGAACCTGGGAGGCAGAGGTTGCAGTGAGCCAAGATGGTGCCACTGCGCTGCTGTGTGACAGACTGAGACTCCATCTCAAAAAAAAAAAAAAAAAAAAAAATTAGTTGGATGTGGTGGTGTGCACCTCTGGTCCCAGCTATTTGGGAAACTGAGGTGGGAGGATTGTTTGAGCCTGGGAGTTCAAATCTGCAGTGAACTGTGATTACAACCGTGCACTCCAGCCTGGGCTACAAAGCGAGACCCTGTCTCTAAATATAATAATAGTAATAAATACACCAGATGATGATGGGAAGTCATTGTGCTCTAGAGATCATAAAGCAGGTGTGGTAATAGGGCGGGAAGGATGGGGCACAGGAGAGCGGGAGGTCTGGGAAGGCCCCTCTGAGGCTGTGTCCCCTGAGCATTTTCCTGGGTGGCAGGAAAGAGGGAGTCAGTACATGGAGATAATCTCATTCTAGGCTCTTTGCACCTTCCAAGTGCTTGGCTCCAAAGCAGGTGAATGAAGCAGTGGGAACCCAGGTGAGTAAGGAGGCAATCAGTAAGGTGCAGCCAAGGAGACAGCTCAGGAAACCCCATAGGGGGTGTGAACAGAGCACAAAGGACTGGATTCTTGCAGGGTGATGGCAACTTCAGAGGGAAATTCCAAGGACAAGAGTGCCCACGGTGCCCACTCTACCCACTCCAGATGCCTCCCTGCTCTGTGGGGCAGGGACAGGCAGGGTGCAGGGTTCAGCCGGATTCCCGGCCACTGACTGACCCAGGCTGCCCTGGCTCTGAGCTGGTGGCCTGGCTCCTGCAAGCTCGTATCCTTGCTGGGGTCCTCCTCCTGCCCCTTCTCCACCTGGCACGGCAGGGCTGGGCACCAGGTCTCTTTGCCTGGTCCAGGAAATGTGTCTCCACTGGGGCCTGAGGTCCTACTTCTGGGTCTGGTCTCTTTCCTGCATTTCCTTCTCCAACCCTGAGGCATTCTAGGTTCTGGAGTTGTGTACTGTAGAGTAACTGTATCATCTCCCGTACACTGAGTATTTGCTGTATGCCGGGTCCTGGGGGAGTCCTTTCCTTACCATGATAGCCAACCTTACAGCAGGAACTGGGGGCCAAAGATGGCCTCAGCCATCTCTGCCACCTGGTATTCACAGCCTCTCACATATTGTAATAAGGTTAGTCTGTGTGAGCAGTACAAGACAGAAGAAGTGAGGGCATCTCTTCCAAGGTTAGGTTATAAACCACATTATGCTTTCTCAGATCGCTCACCCTGGGAAACCAGCTGCCCTGTCACGAGCAGCCCTTTGTGCGTGTGTGTTTTTTTTCTTCTTCTTCTTTTTCTTTTTAGAGACAGGGTCTCTTTCTGCAACCCAGGCTGGACTACAGTGGTGCAATCACGGCTCACCGCAGCCTCAACCTCTAGGTTCAAACGATCCTCCTACTTCAGCCTCCTGAATAACTGGGACCACGGGTGCTCCACCATGCCTGGATAATTTTTTACATTTTGTAGAGATGGGGTCTCCCTATGTTACCCAGGCTGGTCTGGACCTCCTAAGCTCAAGCGATCCTCTCGCCTCAGCCTCTTAAAGTGTTGGGATTACAGGCGTGAACCGCCACGCCCGGCCATGAGCAGCCCTTTGGAGAGGCCCAGGTGGTGAGGAACTGAGGCCTCCTGCCAACAGCCATGCACAGAAGCCATCATTGAAAAGGCTCCTCCAGCCCAGTCGAGTCTTCAGAGACTACAGCCCTGGCCAACTTTTTTTTTTTTTTTTTAAATGGAGTCTCACTCTGTTGCTCAGCCTGGAGTGCAGTAGCACAATCTTGGCTCACTGCATCCTCTGCCTCCCAGGTTCAAGCAATTCTCGTGCCTCAGCCTCCCAAGTAGCTAGAACTACAGGCTTGCACCACCATGCCTGGTTTATTTTTGTATTTTTTTGTAGAGACGGGTGTTCACCATGTTGGCCAGGCTGGTCTTGAACTCCTGACCTCAAATGATCCACCCACCTTGGTTTCCCAAAGTGCTGGGATTACAGGCATGAGCCAACGCGTCTGTTCCTGGCCAACATTTTGATTGTGACTTTATGAAAGATCCCTGAGCCAGAACTACCCAGCGAGGCCACTCCTGGACTCCTGACCCACAGAAACAGTGAGATATTAAACGTTTGTTGTCTTTAGCTGCTAAGTTTTGGAGTCATTCATTACGTAGCCACAGATAGCTATTACGCTCAGCTCCTTCAGTCCTCAGGAGAAGCCTCTGCTATGCAAAACGATTGTTCTCCCCTGGTCCAAGCAGAAAACGGCAGCTCACAATCACCCAAAGAGGAAGTTGTGCAGAGAAATACAAACTTGAGGGTTTGCATCTGTTGGAACCGGTGCCGCATCAGATCTCTGGGCTTTCCATCCATCAGCAACCACACCACCCTACTCAGCAACCTGGGCTGAAGGCTTAACTCCTCGAAATAAGCCCACAAGGGTTCATCGCCCTGATTTCACAGATGAGCAACCACACGACTCACTCAGGGTCGCACAGCTGGTGAGGAGGGACGCCCTGCAGGAACTCAGTCGCCTGGGGTTATTGGAGGCTGGTGCCCTGCTGTGCAGGAGTGGCACCTCTTCAGGGCAGGGAGGAATGCTGTGTGTCTCCCCAGAGTGGGTCTTTGTGGTCTCAGGCTGTCCCCCAACTCCAAGGCTGCTGGGCCTGGTGAAAACCTGAAGCTTCCCCTTCCACTTCCCCAAACCCTCAGCTGGCAAAGAGCCTACAGTCTGGGGTGATGAGATGTGGTCACCTGCAGGACCGGGGTTTTAAAAAGCAGCTGTTTACTGTGGTCTTGAATTTTAAAGAGGTTTCAAGTCCAACTTGGACCCTCAGATCCGGGGATGCCTGTAACCATGGCAACGGCTCACAACAGCAACAGCAAATATTTGCCGAAAGAGAAAGAGCAGGGAGGGAGGCAGACAGCGAGGGAAGCAGGAGGAGGGCTCAGCCCTGGGCACCTGCAGATGGCTGGGGGCTATCCCTGGGTTCCCAGGGGGCACTCAGATGCCTCCAGTAACAACTCCTCTACCATCCTGTGCCTGGGTGGAGGGTGTGTCTGTGGGGGTGTCGGGAGGTCCCATGCCCCGTCTTAAGCACCATTCCTCCCAGGTCTCTGCATAAAATATGCCCTCAGGACAGCATGTCCAGAGCCAGACCTCAGGTGGGCCTCCCTTGACGTAATTGTTCATGTGGACTTAGACAAGTCCTTTCTTTTACCAGAGCCTCAGTTTCCTCGTCTGTGAAATGGGAATAGCAAACTGGCCTGTGTTTTCAGAGGTGTGTGGCTAAAGTGAATTCCAGGCCAGGCATGGTGGCTCACACCTGTAATCTCAGCACATTGGGAGGCTGAGGCCAGAGGATTGCTTGAGGCCAGGAGTTTGAAACAAGCCTGGGCAGCAAAGTGAGACACTGTCTCTATAAAAAATAAAAATAGATTTTTTTTTTTTTTTTTTTTTTTGAGAGGGAGTCTTACTCTGTCACCTAGGCTGGAGTGAGTGCAGTGGTACAATCTTGGCTCACTGCAACCGTCGCCTCCTGGGTTTAAGTGATCCTCCCGCCTCAGCCTCCCAAGTAGCTGGGATTACAGGTGCCCACCACCATGCCTGACTAATTTTTGTATTTTTAGTAGAGACAGGGTTTCGCTATGTTGGCCAGGCTCGTCTTGAACTCCTGGCCTCAGGTGATCCACTCGTCTCGGCCTCTTAGAGTGCTGGGATTACAGGTGTGAGCCACTGTGCCTGGCCAAAATAAATAAAAATTTAAAAAATAAAATGAATTCCAGCCATCGCCATCTAGAGCATCCTGTTGAGGGATTGCTGTAAAGATCCCATGGCTGGCTTCCAGGACAGAGTGATATCGTGAGCTCCAGGTCACATTCCAGATAGCCCAGAGAGGGAAAGTGGCTTGCCCTGGGCCACACAGCGAGTGCAACGGGACCCAGAACTTAGCTACCTCATCCTGCTGCCGTGTCAGGCCATGAGGGCGCCCCCTGCCCAGCTGTCACCAGCTGTGTGGTTGTGAAGGATGGCTGAGCCAGGCTTCCCTGCAGATGTGCTCAAGGCTTAGCTACTATCTGGGTCAACGCCCTGGGTGAGCCACGTGCATGGACAGTGTCTGCTGAGCGAATTTCAGCAGAGAGGAGATGGAAATAGAACCCTGTAGGCCTAAGCCGCCGGGAAGGGACCTTGGGTTCTCCCAGTGGGGCGGTCCCTACCACCACAGGTTTCCAGGTTAACTGGTCCACATACAGACTTTGATGTATAAATAGGCCAGATGCTGTATTTATATTTAAATTACATCTCAGGGGTAAAAAACATAGACTACATCCTATTATTAAGAGAATGAGGTGTGCAGAGCTAGCATGTAGAAATACTACGGAGAGATCCAGGACTCAACATCCATTTTTTCAGAAGTCTGGGGCCTTGGATCCTCACCTGTAAACCGGGGGTGGTGTCCATGCTCCGAATGCCCCCCAGCTGGGAGTGAGTCCGAATATTCTCATGACACACTGGTCTGAAAGTCTCCTGGGAGGCATCTCCATCTGCCTCTTCTCTGCTGAAAGCGCATATATATTTCTCATTTTCATTTCTCTGTTTTTGCATTGGACATCCCTAAAATAGAACAGGAGGTAGAGCTGTGAGGAGAGATCCCCAGGCACAGACTTTTCTTGGAGGTCCCCAAGGAATGGTCCAGGCTCCAGGAGCAGGAAGCTGTTTGATGAGGCTTCAAATTTACCCTCCACATCCATGCCATAGAAAGACCTGCAACAAAGTGGCCCTTTCCACTGCAGAATTAAACCAAGAGCCCACTAGGGGTGGGACGCCCTCCTCATCTATGCCACATCTGGATTCCTCAGCTCTACCGGAGGCCCCTGCTTCTAACAAGCAGCTTGGGGACCAGCTGAAGGGCTGCCCTGGGGAAAATGAATACTGTCTGCAGCAACTGAGCTAGTCCTGCGCTTCAGGGTTGCTTGCCTAAGGAGAAGATGCTAGGCATGGTCATCTCCTGGGACCTCCCTACCACACAAGACCAGCTCAGAACAGGCAGGAGATCCGGGGCCTATAGAGCATGCACCCTGAGGAAGGACATCAGAGAGTTCGTCCACTCAAGCCCACCACCCTTGGGGGCAGACAGCTTGCTCAGTCATTTCACTGTCCCTGGACAGATGTGCAGATGCAGAGTAAAAGATGGCAGACAGACCACACTCAGCTGAGGACTTATCCCCAGACTGGAAGCCACGGAACACTTGCTGGGATAAGGCTCCTGAAAGCCTCTGTCAGGCCCCTGGGGCAGGTGGCAGCTGGCAGACCTCCTCCTTGGTAGGGCTCTGTGGTCTCAGCCAGACCTTCCTTGCCTGCTGGTAGGAGCCTCAGACCTCACCAGCCAGCTGACCTCAGCCACCTACCACCTGAGAGAGGAACTCTCTCAGCCTATCTCTGCCCCATTCAGCTGTAACACTGACCCAAGCCTTGACCAAAGGCCAACACACATCTTGACAAAGACATCATTATTGATTTGCCCAAAACCAGTAATCAATAGCTACAATAAATGTAAATGGTCTAAATTCCCCAAGTAAAGGGCAGAGTGTGTCAGATTTCAACCCAGCCATTGCACTCCTAGGCACTGACCCTAGAGAAAATTTTTGCACACTGTGTTAGTAGATATGCACCATCCAACAGTCCCTGAATAGGAGAATGGATAGAGAACCATAGTATATGCCGTCAGAAAAGACTAGATAGCAGTGAAAATTGATGAATTACAGCTGCACACATCAGCCTGGAGAAATATCAAAAACATAATATCAAGAAAAAAAAAAAGCAAGTCACAGAAGAACTCATAGCGTTTGATCAAGCAATGATATGCATGGCCAATTCTCTCATCTCCATCAAGTCTTGGATCAAATGTCATCTTCTCGAAGAGGCCTCCTCCATTGCCCTACCCTAAATTGTGAACCCCCAACGATCACATTTCCATTCCCCCTTTGCCAGATCACTTGTCATCTTCTAACAAATTACATAATTTACTTACTCATCTGTCTAGTAGTTGTCATCATTCTCCTTCCTCCGGAATGTTAGATCCACAAAGTGAGGAGCCTTTTTCTTTTTTGTTCATTGATTTCAACAAAGTACCCAGCAAAGTACCTTGTATAAAATAGGCACTAATTAAATATTTCTTAAACTGAGTCATTGGTACACAAACATTCGTTTATGATTATTCTTTCAACTGTGCATATGTGTATACTTGGTCTGTTGTATCTATAATGTCTCATAATAAAATATACTTTAAAGATGATAAATAGGTGTGATATTTCTTGCAAGATCTGAGTCTTGAGCTGAGACACAGACTCTCCACAATCTATGCTGCCCTCTTAAGCACAGAAAGCCAGAGTTGACCATATTATTCCCAAAGGGCATGATGGCTTGTGTATGATGATGAGTGACAAGGAAATGTCAACTCGCCCCCCAGCTGTAGTCTTCTGCGATTTATTTCTGCTTGAACAGGGTTTTAAAATGTGCCTGTGAATATTTGCACTGACAACTACAGAGAGCAGAATCGGTTTGTAGAGAAAAGTAAAACAACCAGGTAAATTTGTCTTGTGCTTCTTTGAGAAAACAATGGGAAGCTCGCCGTTCGTCAAGGCCAAAGTCATATAACCCAACGTGCACAATCCCAGCCTTGACAAGCTTCTTTCCATGTTGAAATTTCCAGGAACAATCAAATCACTTCCGTGTGACTGCTCAATACCAACCCCTTGCAGAGTCATCGGCTGCTCTGTGAGCCACCAAGGTTGAGGTCAACAACTCTTCTTCACTGGTTCGGTGTGTAGCTGAAGGTAGAGCTATGGATGATTAAAGAAGTCGCTATGGAAACTGCCCCTCCCTCAGCCTTAGCCAGGTGAAGACTTTCTGATATAGCAATTTGCTTAATTGGCTTCACTGTCTGTCTCTCATACTGGACTGTGAAGTGAAGACCGTGTCTCATTCGTGTAGACACTACACACAGTAGGATAATGCATGTTGAATTAAATTGGCTTATGCATGAATATGCTTCCTACCAGTGAGGAGTCAATGGTCTAAGTAAGGATGAACATGTCTGTTTCTGTGTCTTTACTTTCAAACTGTAGGGAGGCTGGGAGTACCTAGAGGCAAGGACTATGCTTTTAATCCAGTTTTCAAAAATTCATCTTTTATTTGTTTTAGAGAGAGTCTTGCTCTGTTATCCAGGCTGGAGTGCAGTGGTGTAATCGCAGCTCACTGCAGCCTTGACTCCCTGGGTCAAGTCATCCTCCCGCCTCAGCCTCCTGAGTAGCTGGGACTACAGGCATGCATCACCATGCCTAGCTAGTTTTTGTATTTTTGTAGAGACAGGGTCTTGAAATGTTGCTCAGGCTGGTCTTGAACTCCTGGCCTCAAGCGATCCTCCTGCCTTGACCTCCCAAAGCCCTGGGATTATAGATGTGAGTCACTGTGCCCAGCCTAACCCATTTTTTATCTCTCCAGCGCTGACCTCTTCCCAAATCCAATTACCCACTTGACAGTTACACTAAAATACATTCTCACACTGAAGTCCAAAACAGAACTCTTTCTTTTTTCCCACCCCAAAACCTGCTTTTTGCCCGCTCCAACTCCCCATCAGTAAATGTCATCTACCCACCTGGTCCAAAACCTTATGTTAGAAAATGAGACTGTGTCCAGTGGCTCATGCCTGTAATCCTAGTGCTTTGGGAGGCCCAGGCAGGAAGATAATTTGAGGTTGGAAGTTCGAGACCAGCCTGGACAACAGGGCAGAGACCTGTCTCTACAAAAAATTTTTAAAATTAGCCAGGTGTGGTGGCACACATGTGTAGTCCCAACTACTCAGGAGGTTGAGGTGGAAGGATCCCTTGAGCCCAGGAGTTCAAGGCTGCAGTGAGCTATGATCACATCACTGCACTACAGCCTGGGTATCAGAATGAGAGTCTGTCTCTTAAAACAAACAACAACAACAAAACCTGAGATATAATTTACACGCGATCAAATTCACCTTTACTTTTAAAATGTATAATTCAGTGGCTTTCAGAATATTCACACCACACTGGCCTTGTCCTCAAACTACCATAAGAAACCCAAACCAGACTGCTTTTTCTACTCTCTCAAGCCATTTTTGGACCTACCTGGGACCCACCTGCTCTACTCAGAAATCCTCATTACGTGAGTGTATTAGTCAGGGTTCTCTGGAGGAACAGGACTTGTAGGATAGATGTATATATGAAAGGGAGTTTATTAAGGACTATTGATTCACAGAATCACAAGGAGAAGTCCCACCATAGGCCGCCTGCAAACTGAGGAGCAAGGAATCCAGTCTGAGTCCCAAAAACCTCAAAAGTAGGGAAACTGACAGTGCAGCTTTTAGTCTGTGGCCAAAGACTCGAGAGCCCCTGGCAAATTACCCACTGGTGTAGGTCCAAGAGTCCAAAAACTGGAGAACTTGGAGTCTGATATTTGAGGGCAGGAAGCAGCCCAGCCAGCACGGGAGAAAGATGGAGGCCATAGACTCAGGAAGTCCAGTCTAGGCCTTCCACGTTCTTCCGCCTGCTTTTATCCTAGCTGCACTGGCAGCTGACTAGATGGTGTCCACCCAGAATGAGAGTGAGTCTGCCTCTCCCACCTCACTGACTCAGATGTTAATCTCCTTTGGCAACACCCTCACAGACACACCCAGGAACAATACTTTGCATCCTTCAATCCAATCAAGTTGACACTCAATATTAACCATCACAGTGAGTAATCAGCTTTTTCACACTCTCGTGGTGTGTGTACATGTGCGGTCATCAGACTCAACATCTGAACACATTTTTTTTTCCACTGAGTGTTCACACCAGCAGTCTTTTTTTTTTTTTTTTTTTTGAAACAGAGTCTTGTTCTGTTGCCCAGGCTGGAGTGCAGTGGTGTGGTCTTGGCTTACCGCAACCTTCACCTCCGGGATTCAAGCAATTATCGTGCCACAGCCTTCCCAGTAGCTGGAATTACAGGCGTGTACCACCAGGCCTGCTTAATTTTTGTATTTTTTCGTAGAGATGGGGTTTTACCATATTGGTCAGACTGCACACCAGCAGTCTTAACAAGTCTTCCATTAAGTAAACATGGATAACCTTCCATTTATTTTGGCCTTTAATTCTTTTTAATAATGCTTTATGGCTTTCAGAGTACAAATCTTTCCCTGATTTTATTAAATCTATTCCTGGCTGGGTGTGGCGGCTCATTCCTGTAATCCTAGCACTTTGGGAGGCCAAGGCAAGAGGACGGCTGGAACCCAGGAGTTCAAGACCAGCCCAGGTAACATAGCAAGACCCCATCTCTACAAAAGTTTTTTAAAAATTTAGCCAGGCATGGTAATGCTAACCTGTAGTCGCAGCCACTCAGGAGGCTGAGGCAGGAGGATTTCTTGAGCCCAAGAGGTTGAGGCTTCAGTGAACTACGATCATGCCACTACACTCCAGCCTGGGCAACAGAGTGAGATCCTGTCTCAAAAATAAATAAATAAATAAATAAATAAATAAATGCATTCCTAGGTATTTGAATTTTTGACACTGTTGCAAATAGAAATGCTTTCTTAAGTTAATTTTAGATTGTTCATTGATCATGTATACAGGAGAAATACAGTAGATTTGGCATATCGCTCTTATCTTCTGCATCCTTGATAAACTTATTTATTAGCTCTAGTAAGTTTTTTTGTGTATTTCTCATGATCTTATAAAGAAGATAGTTTTACTTGCTTTACTTTTATATGACAAGAAGATTGTTTTACTTCTTCCTTACAATCTGGATGCATTTTATGCATTTTATTTTCTTGCCTAAGTTCCTTAACTAAAACCTCCAATGCAGTAATAAATAGAGGTGATGAGAATAGAAATATCTGGTTTAATTCTGTTGTTTTTTTTTTTTGAGACGGAGTCTCACTCTGTTGCCTAGGTTGGAGCGCAGTGGCGTGATCTTGGCTCATTGCAACCTCCACCTCCTGGGTTCAAGTGATCCTCCTGCCTCAGCCTCCCAAGTAGCTGGGATTACAGGTGCCCACCACCACGCCCAGCTAATTTTTGAATTTTTAGTACAGACAGAGTCTCACCGTTTTGGCTAGGCTGGTCTTGAACTCCTGACCTCAAGTGATCCACCCACCTTGGCATCCCAAAGTGCTGAGATTACAGGCGTGAGGCACCATGCCCAGCCTCCTGATCTTATAAGAACAGCATCCAGTTTTTCACCATTAAGTCCAATGTTAGCTTTGGGTTTTTCCATAAATGCCCTTAATCATATTGAAAACTACTTTTCCTAGTTTACTGAGTGCTTTTCCCATGAAAGAGACTTGGATTTTGTCAAATGTTTTTCAGTTTCTATTGAGATTATTACTTGGTCTTTTTTCTTTCTTTTTATTAATGTAGTGTATTACGCTGATTGATTTTCTTATGTTGAACCACCCTTGAATTCCTGGAATAAATCTCACTTGGTCATGGTATACTATCTTAACTCCTATTAGGTTCACTTTGCTAGCATTTCATTAAGGAATTTGTGTCTATATTCATAAAGGATATTGGTCTAGAATTTTATTTTATTTTATCTTATTTTATTTTATTTTATTTTTTGAGATGGAGTCTAGCTCTGTCACCAAGGCTGGAGTGCAGTGGCACGATCTTGGCTCACTGCAACCTCTGTCTTCCTGAGTTCAAGTAATTCTCCTGTCTCAGCGTCCTGAGTAGCTTAGACTACAGGCACAGGCCACCATGCCCGGTTAAATTTTTTTGTATTTTAGTAGAGACCGGGTTTCACCGTATTGCCCAGGCTGATCGCAAACTCCTGAGCTCAGGCAATCCGCTCACCTCGGCCTCCCAAAGTGCTGGGATTACAGGCGTGAGCCACCACATCTGGCCTAGAATTTTTTTCTTTTTCTTTTTCTTCCTTCCTTTCTTTCTTTCTTTCTTTCTTTCTTTCTTTCTTTCTTTCTTTCTTTCTTTCTTTCTTTCTTTCTTTCTTTCTTTCTTCTCTTTCTTTCTTTCTTTCTTTCTTTTTTTTTTTTTTTTTTTTTTTTGACAGAGTTTTGCTCCATTGCCCAGGCTGGAGTGCAGTGGTACAATCTCAGCTCACTGCAAACTCTGCCTCCTGGGTTCAAGTGATTCTCCTGCCTCAGCCTCCAAAGTAGCTGGGATTACAGGTGCCCACCATCATGCCTAGCTAATTTTTGTAATTTTAGTAGAGACAGGGTTACACCATGTTAGCCAGGCTGGTCTCGAACTCCTGATCTTAGGTGATCCACCCACCTCGGTCTCCCAAAGTGCTGGGATTCAGGTGTGAGCCACATGTCCAGCCTGGTCTAGAGTTTACTTGTAATATCTTTGGTTTTGGTATCAGGGTAATGCTGGCCTCACAGAATGAGTTAAAAAGTCCTAACTGTCCTCTCCTACTTTTCGGAAGACTTTGTGAAGGATTTGTGTTAATTCTTTGATTGGTAGAATTCACCAGTGAAAACATCTAGTGCTGGACTTTTCTTTCTGGGAAGTTTTAAAATTACTAATTCAATTTATTTCCTAGGTACATTCAGATTTTTTTAAGTCAGTTTCAGTAGTTTATCATTCTTAGAATTTGTCCATTTTATCTAGGTTAGCCAATTTATTGGCATATAATTATTCATAGTATTCTCTTATAATTCTTTTTATTTCAGTAAGATCAGTAGTACTGCCCCCTCTTTCTGATTTTGATTGTGTCTTTTTTTTCTCTTTCTTTTTCTTTTTGAGGCAGTCTTGCTCTGTCACTCAGGCTGGAGTGCAATGGCACTATCTCAATTCACTGCAACCTCCACCTCCCGGGTTCAAGCGATTCTCCTGCCTCAGCCTCCCAAGTAGCTGGGATTACAGGCATGTACCACCACGCCTGGCTAGGTTGTGTCTTTTCTCCTGGTCAGTCTAGCCAAAAGTTTGCCAATTTTGTTAAATGTTTTCAAAGAACCAAATTTCAATTTTGGTGTTTTCCTCTATTGTTTTTCTATTTTCTATTTGATTTACCTCTACTTTAATCTTTATTATTCTCTTTCTTCGGCTAGCATTGGGTTTAGTTTGTGCTTTTCCTAGTTTTTTACTTTCTAAATAAAGGCTGCTGATTTGAGATCTGTCTTTTTTAATGTAAGCATTTATAGCTATAAATTTCCCTCTTAGCTCTGCTTTTGCTACGTTCCATAAGTTTTGGTATGTCGTGTTTTCATTTTCATTTCTTTCTAAGCTTTCTGATTTCCCTTGTGATTTCTTCTTTGACCCATTGGTTGTTTAAGAATGTGTTGTTTAAAGCCGGATGCAGTGGCTCACGCCTGTAATTCCACACTTTGGCCAAGGTGGCCAAGGTGGGAGGACCACCTGAGTTCAGGAGTTGGAGACCAGTTTGGCCAAAAGTGGTGAAACCCTGTTCTGCCTTTTAATTGGAGTGTTTAATACATTTACGTTTAATGTAATTACTGATAAGGTAGGGTCTATATCTGCCATTTTGCTATTTTCTATTTGTCTAATTAATGTGTTTTGTGTTCCTTTATTCTCCATGACACTCTTCTTTTATGTTAAATGAGCATTTTGTGGTGTAGTATTTTAATTCCCTTGTTGTTTCTTTTAATACATTCTTTCAAGTTATTTTCTTAGTGGTTGCCTGAGGTACAATTAACATCTTAATTTATAATCATTGAATCTAGATTAACACCAACTTCATTATAATAGTAACAAAAAATTTGTTTTTACATAGCTCCATCCCCTCTCCACTCTTTTGTTCCGTTATTGTTGTACAAATTGCGTCTTTACACATTTATGCCCATCAATGCAAATTTGCAATTATTGCTTTATGCAGTTGTCTTTTCTTTTTGAGATAGGATCTCGCTCTGTCACCCAGGCTGGAGTGCAGTGGCACGATCTCGGCTCACTGAAACCTCTGCCTCCCGGGCTCAACCAATTCTCCTGCCTCAGCTTCCAGAGTAGCAGGGATTACAGGCGTGTGCCACCACGCCCAGCTAATTTTTGTATTTTTTAGTAGAGACAGGGTTTCACCACGTTGGTCAGGCTGGTCTCGAATTCCTGACCTTGTGATCTGTCCACCTCGGCCTCCCAAAGTGTTGGGATTACAGGTGTGAGCCACCACGCCCAGTCTACAGTTGTCTTTTTTTTTTTTTTTTTTTTTTATACTTTAAGTTCTAGGGTATATGTGCACAACATGCAGGTTTGTTACATATGTATACATGTGCCATGTTGGTGTGCTGCACCCATTAACTCATCATTTACATTAGGTATATCTCCTAATGCTATCCCTCCCCACCCCCCTCCCCACAATAGGACCCGGTGTATGATGATCCCCTTCCTGTGTCCAACTGATCTCATTGTTCAGTTCCCACCTCTGAGTAAGAACATGCGGTATTTGGTTTTCTGTTCTTGCGATAGTTTGCTGAGAATGATGGTTTCCAGCTGCATCCATGTCTCTGCAAAGGACACAAACTCATCCTTTTTTATGGCTGCGTAGTATTCCATGGTGTATATTTGCCACATTTTCTTAATCCAGTCTGTTACTGATGGACATTTGGGTTGATTCCAAGTCTTTGCTATTGTGAATAGTGCCACAATAAACATACATGTGCATGTGTCTTTATAGCAGCATGACTTATAATCCTTTTGGTATATCCCCAGTAATGGGATGGCTGGGTCAAATGGTATTTCTAGTTCTAGATCCTTGAGGAATCACCACACTGTTTTCCACAATGGTTGAACTACTTTACAGTCCCACCAACAGTGTAAAAGTGTTCCTATTTCTCCACATCCTCTTCAGCACCTGTTGTTTCCTGATTTTTTAATGATTGCCATTCTAACTGGTGTGAGATGGTATCTCATTGTGGTTTTGATTTGCATTTCTCTGATGGCAAGTGATGATGAGCATTTTTTCATGTGCCTGTTGGCTGTATGAATGTCTTCTTTTGATAAGTGTCTGTTCATATCCTTTGCCCACTTTTTGATGGGGTTGTTTTTTTCTTGTAAATTTGATTGAGTTCTTCATAGGTTCTGGATATTAGCCCTTTGTCAGATGAGTAGATTGCAACAATTTTCTCCCATTCTGTAGATTGCCTGTTCGCTCTGATGGTAGTTTCTTTTGCTATGCAGAAGCTCTTTAGTTTAATTAGATCCCATTTGTCAATTCTGGCTTTTGTTGCCATTGCTTTTGGTGTTTTAGACCTGAAGTCCTTGCCCATGCCTACGTCCTGAATGGTATTACCTAGGTTTTCTTCTAGAGTTTTTATGGTTTTAGGTCTAACATTTAAGTCTCTAATCCATCTTGAATTAATTTTTGTATAAAGAGTGAGGAAAGGATCCAGTTTCAGCTTTTTACTTATGGCTAGCCAGTTTTCCCAGCACCATTTATTAAATAGGGAATCCTTTCCCCATTTCTTGTTTTTGTCAGGTTTGTCAAAGATCAGATGGCTGCAGATGTGTGGTATTATTTCTGAGGGCTCTGTTCTGTTCCATTGGTCTATATCTCTATTTTGGTACCAGTACCATGTTGTTTTGGTTAGTGTAGCCTTGTAGTATAGCTTGAAGTCAGGTAGCGTGATGCCTCCAGCTTTGTACTTTTGGCTTAGGATTGTCTTGGCAATGCAGAGTCTTTTTTGGTTCCATATGAACTTCAAAGCAGTTTTTTTCCAATTCTGTGAAGAAAGTCATTGGTAGCTTAATGGGGATGGCACTGAATCCATAAATTACCTTGGGCAGTAAGGTCATTTTCACAATATTGACTCTTCCTATCCATGAGCATGGTATGTTCTTCCATTTTTTTGTGTCCTCTTTTATTTCACTGAGCAGTGGTTTGTAGTTCTCTTTGAAGAGGTCCTTTACATCCTTTGTAAGTTGGATTCCTAGGTATTTTATTCTCTTTGAAGCTATTGTGAATGGGAGTTCATTCTACAGTTGTCTTTTAAATCAGATAGAAGAAGAAAAGAGTTATAAACCAAAAAATGCACTTACACTTTTATAATTACACACACAGATACCTTTAACAGTTCCCTTTATTTCTTCAAGTAGATTTGAGTTACCATCTAGTATCCTTTCACTTTGGCCTGAAGGACTCCCATTAGTATTTTTTTGTAGAGCAGATCTACTAGTGTCAAATTGTCAGTTTTTGTTTATTTGGAATGTCTTAGTTTTGCCTTCATTTTTGAAGGATAGCTTTGTCAGATATAGGATTCTTGGTTGACAGTCTTTTCCTTTCAGCACTTTGAATGTGTCCATCCCTCTGCCTTCTGGCATCCATAGATTCTGATGAGAATTCAGCTATAAATTTTATTGAGGATTCCTTGTACATCTTGAATCTCTTCTCTCTTGCTGCTTTCAAAATTGTCTGTCTTTAGTTGGTTTTCAACAGTTTATGATATTTCTAGGTGTGAATCTCTCTGTTTATCCTACTCAGAGTTTAGGTTTTTAAAAATTGTATGCTATTTCTCTCCCCAAATTTCCAAATATCAGCAAGTCAGGATGACTACTTCCAAGTATATCCTAAATCCTTCCACTATTTTTTCTGTCTCCCCTGCTACTTCCCTAGTACAAGCCATCGATGACCTCTTACCACGACTAGTACAGTAACCTCCTCGCGAGTCTCTCTACTTCCCCTTACAATGCTCTACAGTTTATTCTCCATCCACCAGGAAGGGTAGTGGGCTAACAATATTAATCACATTATCACATTCATCTGCTTAAATCTTCCAGACTTCCCATTTCACTGAGATCTCAACACAGGTTCTTTGTGATCTGACCCTACAATCTCTTCATCCCATCCACCCCTCCCCTCTCCAGTGAATGCAGCCACCCTGGCTATTTCTTCTCTTGAACATCCAAGCTCAGCTCTACCTTAGGCCTTCACACTTCCTGTTCCCTCTGTCTGTGGGTTCCGCCCACGATTGGTTCCCTCTCTTCAATTAGGTCCCAGCTTAAATGTGACCCCAGAAAGTAGTTCCCCAGTTACTCCCTATCACATCACCAGCATTTTTCTTGTTTATATATTTGCTTTCTATCTATACTTCCCACTGAAATTAATCTCCATTTAAAAGCAGAACTTTGCTATGTTGCTCACCATTGCATCTTGAGTGCCTGGAATAGTTGCTGACACAAAGTAGGTGCCCCAAATATTTGTTGATAGAATAAATTATAACATCTGTGCTCTAAAGGAAGTCATCTTTTCTTTCTGAGAGCTTCTGTATAAGGAGAGCTGATGTCAAAGCCCCCAGAGGCTGGGCAGGATCTTGGTCTGCCTTTCCTATTGGTGGAGACGTGGTCCCAGGCTGCCTTTGATTTAGCTGCATTTTATTACTTTTCAATTCATTAATCATTGATCATTTGGCTACAGTTTCCATGACAACCCTTAAACAACCTGAATATTCCATCATCCAGGACAATCTCTACCCCACCCTTCTTGGAGAACCCAGTTTGCTATCAGTATTTTTCCAGCCTTGCACAAAGGATAAGAGTTTTGAGGCTGAGCGTGTTGGCTCATGCCTGTGATCCCAGCACTTTGAGAGTCCAAGGTGGGCAGATCATGAGGTCAGAAGATCGAGATCATCCTGGCTAACACAGTGAAACCCCGTCTCTACTAAAAATACAAAAAATTAGCTGGGCGTGGCAGCGGGTGCCTGTAGTCCCAGCTACTCGGGAGGCTGAGGCAGGAGAATGGCATGAACCTGGGAGGTAAGGTTGCGGTGAGCCAAGATCGCGCCACTGCACTCCAGCCTGGGTGACAGAGCGAGACTTCATCTCAAAAAAAAAAAAAAAAAAGGTCTTGAGTGGGGGAAACTGAGGCCACAGGTCTCCTTCACATGGGAGGATCAAGGCATAAGGAACTTGTTGGATTGTATGAATGATTCTTATTTCTGCTTGTATGTCAGGAGGACCAAACTGCCAACCAGAGGACTGGTGTGCAGCTATGATATGGAGAGGTGGTTCTCTCATCTTCGGGTCAGATCAGCAAGGAACATTTTGATCCCATGTCGTGGGCTCAGAGCTCTTCCAGTTGCAGGGAGGAAGTTATCTGGTTCAGCAGGGTTTCCAAAGCCCTGATGCAAAGCGATGCTCTTGGGGGAGGCTGCGCCTGGGAAGCGAGTTGGGCCAGCTCAGCGCCTGGCATGCATATGAAATGAGGAAACCCCTCAGCACCTTTCAGGGGGAGATCTGAGTAGCTGGTGTTTCCAGCATGAAGGGGATTCAAAACAAACTGCTGTCCACCTGGTCTCAGCACTTTTGAGTTTCAAAGGTCCCTGAGCGGGATATCTGGCCTCATTTCATGCTCTACCCAACACCAGTGGTTTTCAGTTCTTGCCAAGTTATACTTCACAACATCAAAAATAGACTCCAGGAACCTCCGTGACCTCCCGGTCTTGGTTTTAGAGGTTACGGCTTCCATTTCAGCCTTGGTATCAAGTACATCTGGCGCACGGTGTCAGTTGGCTCCAAGATTAGGCTTTGCTCTGCGATTATAATAGAAATTGACATTGCTACTTGGAAAAAGGACAAACTAAGTTACATTCTGCAGCTACCAAGACAGATTAAAGCTACAAAAGTGGAAAGAGGTGGTGGGTGGGGGGGGGGGAATCTAATACTTGTGGAGGAGGAAAGACCGTCAACACACCTGCCAGGGCCAGGTGGGCACAGAGAGGCCGATCTGGGAGGACACAATGGCACTGGGCGCCTTGGAGTGAGCAGTGGAAGGGACAGAGCCCTCGGAGCCACGGGCCGGCTTTGAGCCCAGCTCCACCCGCTACCGGCTGCATGATCCCAAAATAGCTTTAATTGTTGTGTATTCACCTGTAAAATGGGATTCGCTCATTCAGGGAGGATTCAATGAGATGATGTCTAAAGAACACCTACACAGAGTAGACGCTAAGCAGGTACCACACCTGGAAGGCGGCTGCAGTTCTTCTAGCTAAGCTGGCTCTCCTGATTGAAAAGACAGGGGTGGGCTGGGGACAAGAAGCCCGGGCACAGCCTGCCAGGCACCCGCAGCCTGAGCCAGGCATTGAAATAGGAAGGATGGACGGCCGGACCACACCCTCCTCTAACCATCCTCAGCGTCCCCAAACCCACCAGATGCAGGCTCCGGCAAACCAGAGCCATGATCCTTCTGACAGAAGTTGCAAAGCCCTACCCCTTCCCACCTTCGCCCCTAGAACATGAGGAAGACAAACACAGAAGCATCTTTCAGTGCACTTTAATCGAAATTCCGTCATCAGAAGAGTTCTCGTAGCATACAATGTCAGGATGGGCATGTCGACTTGGTCCTACAAATGGAATATCCACAGATTTGCACTTCAGACATGTTATGAAAAATAAAATATATAATATTTAGCTTTATAAATTTCCCCACATTGTCACTTTATCTTTAAAATAAATGACTACCCCTGTCCAATACAGTGAGTAGCTTGGAGTCACTCAGCCAGTCTCCAGGCAAATGATCTCTGTTTTCTTGAGGAGTTCTGTAGGGAAATAGTTGATGAAGACAGTCCACTGCTTACAGGAATCAACATGAATTTAAAACAAGCACACTCTTCACAGTGGGCGGAACATCAGAAAATGGGAGCCTTCTTCTAATGGCTGTTCTTTTCTGTTGGGGAAAAAAAACAAAAAACAAATCCTCCGAACCACACCGGATGGTTGTAAAAAGCTGCAATGGAACCTTTGGCACCAGATGAGAAGAGAGACCTTTTAATGCCATAGCTAGTGATGATTCAGTCAAAGCATCCGTCTAAGGAAGAGACGATGGGGGAAGGGGCCGGAGATCACAGCCCTTCTCCTTTCTGAGCCCCGCCCCCCCCATGCCCCCTTTCCGGAGACACAGACAGCCCCTCTGCTTCGGGGAGGGCAGGGCTTTGTCTGGGCAGGCTGGGCGTTCTTCAGATGGGAAGATTCACAATGTATGGAACACAAAGGGAGAGGCCCTTTTGCAGATCGGGGGGTAGCCGCTTGCCGCGAGCTTAGTCACCAACGGGGACGCACTCAATGCACAAGGGACACGGCCACTCCAGCGTGATGGCTGCACAGCCGTGAAAGGGGACAGACAGAAGGGGTGCACGGGACACTAAGGAACTGGAGGGCGACAGGGCTCAGGCTGCGACAGCTTTACATGGGCTCTGAAGAGGGGCTGCTGGAACTGCCTCCATTTGTAGCAGGAGGGCAGAGATCTGCCCACTCGTGACTTGGGGCATCTTCCCAGGGGACCCCGGCACTACTTCAAACAGCAACAGAATCTTGGTAGGGAACAAATCAGCCAGTGACAGACACTGCCCTAGCCCCGGTCTTAGAGATTCCTGGGGAATGAGCTCTGGGGACCCTGAGCCCCGACCGGCAAGAGTTTAAGTGGGGGAGTCAATGGCCCTGAACTTCCATGGCAACAGCCTGATCCCGGCCTCCTGGACAGAGGAGAAGGCGGCTACAAGTCAAGGAGACGCTCCTCGCACGTCTCCACGGGCCACTTGGAGGCCCCCCCGAAGACATCGACGTTATTGTCCACCCACGGGATGATGTTGCCCGGCATGTTTGTGGAGCAGTTGGCGATGTTGACAATTTCTTGTGCGCGAAGGACGCGGTCCCATATGTTGAACTGGCTGAGCTCCCCGACAAATGCCTGAGTGGCGTCAAACCTACCCCCCACGGTGTCCTGGGGAATGGGAACAAGAGAGCTGCGTCAGGGCCGGTTCACACGCCCCCTGCACACGGGGTACAGACAGGAGATTGGGCATTTCTCTGATGCCCCCCCAGCTCTGACCAACACTACCTGTTTCTGCAGGTTCTGAAGCTCCCAGGCCTGTCAGAACTGGGAGGTGGCATTGCTCAAATCTCCCCGTTTTACACAGGGGAAACTGAGGCTGGTAAGGGGAGACATTGCTCAAAGTCCCAAGGCCAGCATCACAGCCAGGTCTCATGACTCCCAGTCCCTCCCAGAGGAGATGTAGTAGGGGAAATTGAGGGAGGAGTGGGCCAAGGAGCAACCAGACTCAAAGCCTCCCAGTGCACCTGGCATCTACTCCCCACTGTCCATCATCAAAAACCCACACACAGACTGAAATGCCAACACTTATCTGTTCTAGACCAGACAGCCAGCTCAGCCATTCCCTCCCCTAGATGGTAAGTTTCTTGAGGGCGCTTTGAGGTGCCACCCTTTCCTCCCTGTCTCCCCCATGGGCTGAGCACCCAGCATGGATTACCTAAGTGCCCCTTGCTGGGTATCAGGGTGGAAACCCTGAGCAGGTACTCCTGGAAGACACCAGCCCCACAATCCTGACTCAGTACCACGAGCACTTCAGGAGACTCCCTCACTCAGCCTCCTCCCAGACAGAAGCTGGAGCCTGTGTCACCAGATGACCCATGACCACAGGGACACTCACACCCCTCTGGGCCAGGTTCTATTTGGAATCTGTTTGAACCACACTCACCTGGTCCCTGCCACGCAGGCCATGTCCCCACGTCCAAACTCTAACCACAGGACAGCAAGGGCCAGGCTGCTGGGGTTCTTGCTCCCCCGACCTGGCTGTCAGGACACTGTGGCCAGGTCTGTGGGGCCAACAGCTGGGGCCAGGAGCGGGAACAGCTGCAGGCCTGGCCTCGTGCTGCTCGGTTAGCCCCTCCTTGCACCATTCCTGGAAGGGTGCACGGCCACCCTACACCCACCCTGCACCCACCTGCACCCACCCTGTGCCCACCTGTATCCACCCGCACCCACCTTGCACCCACCTGCACCTGCTCTGCACCTGCCCTGTGCCCACCTGCACCCACCTGCTCTTGCCCAAGGATCAGCACTCCCCCAGGCTTGATGGGGTGCCAGGGAGCCAGGTTCTCCCCAGTGCCCAGCTTCTCTCCATCCTGGAACGCCTCCCACATGCCATCCCGTGTTGTCCAGGTGACACAGATGTGGTGCCACTTGCCATCACTGACAAACAGGGGCAGCTGCGCAACCTGCAGGCAGCAATGTGCAGGTAAGGACCTGCTGGGCCCATGCCCTCGGGGTTCCCCAAGGCAGGAAACAGGAAGGACACCCCGCAATCCCCCTGGGCCACACTGCTCCTCCTGTCACCTGGGGTCATACATGGAGAACATGAAAGGGGGCAGCTTCGGTGGAAACCCTGACCCCAGAGCGGCCCTCACATTAATGGGATACCCGTGGTGCCTGGCGTGGCTGACAGCCGAGCAGATGTGAGGGTCAACACCCCCACGCTGGCCCCGAGCTCTCCATGCCAGAGAACCTCAGGAAGTCAGGGCTCCACTGGGCCAGTCTCCTTGGAAAACAAACTAGAGATCCTCATTTCTCACGCCAAGTCCCAAACCTCCGTGGTGACATGCAGGGGATCTGTCTGTGTGCTGGGGGTGTGCCCTGTCCTCCCTGCACAGTGGCACGTGTGTGAGTATCTGTGTGAGCAGGGAGCTCACAGACAGCACGAGGAACTGGGGGGAGGACGCTGCCACCGGCCGGATCCCTGGCGGTCCTGCAAGCACTTTCCATGCAGGCTCGCCTGTGAACCAGCCTGTGAACCACTGTGTTATTGCTGCTGGTCTCCTAGCAACCTGAAGCCTCCCTCCCAGGAATTCGATGTTTACAAGCCGTCCAAACCCAGAGGACAACAAGGCTCTCAGCCCCACTCAGGGTGTTATTTAGAACAATTAACTCCTGGTTCAGGCAAGGGGGTCTATCTAGGAGGAGCCCAGCAGGCTGATGCCACAGCATTTCTTAAACTTCGACAAACTCCACCCAGGGCAGTTCAGTGAAGACAAACAGAGTGAGGGACTGAACTGCCCCCGCCTCCACCAGGGGTGGTCCAGGTGGCAGGGAGTTTGCATAGTCACTCAAATGCCCAAATCAGGCCAAGTTCTGAGAAGGCTCTTTTTGTTATATGAAGTCTGCCATTAGAATGAAAGTTTGGAAGCAGGGCTGTGAGAGGTCCCCAGGAGGCCCAAAGTGGACTTTTTTTATTTTTTAAGAGACAGGGTATCACTCTGTCACCTAGGCTGGAGTACAGTGGTGCAATCATAGTTCATTGCAGCCTCGACATCCTGGGCTCAAACTCATCCTTCTGCCTCAGCCTCCTGAGTAGCTGGAACTACAGGTGCACACCACCACACCTAGCTAACTTTTTAATTTTTTGTAGAGAAGGGGCCTTGCTACGTTGCCCAGGCTGCTCTCGAACTCCTGGGCTCAAGCGATTCTCCTGCCTCGGCCTCCCAACGCACTGGGATTACAGGCATGAGCTCCCATGCCCGGCTCTTGGAGCAGATCTCTTGAGAAGACCGCTCCTGAATGCCAAAACCAAGCAGTCTATTAAGAAGGGGCATTTGCTCTGGAAAGGGCGATACTAAGGGTACATATAACAGGTCAGCAGTGGCCATGGGCTGGGGCTGGGAATCAGAGCTAACTATGAAGGGGTATAAGGGGGTTTTGGGGGGCAATGGAACTGTTTTATATTTTTTCATCGTGGTGGTGGTTACACAACTATGTGCCTTTGTTAAAACTTCCTGAATTGTACATTAAAATGGGTACATTTTGCTGTATGTAAATCACATCTCTAGAAACCTGATCCCCACCAAAATATGCTTGTGAGGAATGTCTTACACTGAGACACACACGCCCCGTTAATCAGTGTGGACCTGGAGAACAGCCCTCACTGACCGGCCTGAGGTCCTCTCTCAATCCAGGCCGCACACGGAGACCTGCTCCTTCTGCCCATCCATGGCCTAGGTGCCTGGACCTTCTGCCGCTTCGTGGTTGGACTCACAGCTCAGACCCCCACAAGCTGCAGCTGCCCCTCCCTGCCCCGCTCCTGCGAGCCACCCAGCGTGTACAAAGCTATCCCCACCTCCAGGAGGACAGCCCCGCAGTCCCACCTCTGGGCCCCTTCAGTGTGGCCGGAGGAGGGCGAGGACCGCCGCGGTGGGGACTGTGGCTCCCTCTACCGCGCGATGGGTTCCGGGGAGGGTGGCGGTGCAGGCGGGCCTCACCTTGTCATTGATGAGCAGCTCGATGGGGTTGTTACCCCACTCGATCAACACGATCTCGTTGGCCTGCCCCGGCACCGCGTAGGAGAAGGGGGTGCCAATGCCCGGCGAGGCGCTGGACCGCAGCCACAGGCAGATGGTGAAGGCGTACAGCTCGGGCAGCGTCTTCTTGATCTTGCCGTATAGGTAGTTGGTGCGGAGCGGGAGGGACACCTTGAACGCATCTGGTGACTTAAAGGCGCTGTTGCCTGGGGGTGGGGAGGAAGAGAGGCCAGCAGCGCATTAGGCCACCCCCTCCCCCCACCCACCAGCACTGCCCAGAGTCACATCTTGCTAGATCCTCAAGAAGGTCCCTCACACAGCCTTGCTGGACCCTCCACCAAGTGGCCAAAGACTGCTCCATGCCAGTCACTGATAAAAGGCTGAAGTCCAGCAGGATTCAGGACACAAGAAGGAGTCCTTGTCCTTAGGGAGCTTACATTCGGGCGGGGAAGGTGACATGAAACCAGCAGCAGGTATGCGAGGGAAGGCCAGGCAGGGGCTCCGACTAAGATGGGGAGTGGCCGGGGGAGGGAAGGCAGAGGATGCAGGGAAGGCCTGGAAAGACCTACAGAAGAGAACCCCAGACACAGGCGACAGCAAGTACGAGACCCCAAGGACACCCAGGAAAGGGAGGAAAAGGAAGATTTGGTGGGCACTGCGTGGGGCACGTTAGAGAATTTAGCTCCGCCTTTTAGGACAGGAAAAGAGGCTTCTTGAAATCTAGAAGAAAAAATGTTTTTGGAAGGGTGTGGTGGCTCACACCTATATAATACCAGCATTTTGGGAGGCCGAGCAGGAGGATCGCTTGTGGCCAAGAGTTCGAGACCAGCCTATGCAACATAGCAAGACCTTGTCTCTACAAAAAATTAAAAAATTAGCCAAGTGCAGTGGCTCATGCCTGTAACCCCAGTGCTTTGGGAGGCTGAGGTGGGAGGACTGCTTGAGCCCAGGAGTTCGAGAACAGCCTGGGCAACATAGCAAGACCTCATCTCTACAAAAAATATAAAAACTAGCTGGGCAGAGTGGCACACACCTGTGGTTCCACTTACTCAGGAGGCTGAGGTAGGGATTGCTTGAGCCCAGGAGGTCCAGGCTGCAGTGAGCTATGATTGCATCACTGCGCTCCCACCTGGGTGACAGAGGCTCTGTCTCAAAAAAAAAAAAAAGAAAGAAAAGAAAAGAAAAGAAGAAAAGAAAAAGCTCTGGTTCCTTCTAGTTAATACTCTCTTTTCACAAGTCATATTAGATGACTAGAAAGCTTGAGGAAGGAGCAGAAGAAAGGTAGATTTAATTTTCTTGTGTTAAGCCAGTAACTGCTTCCTTAGCCACATCTTATCACTTCAGATATTTCCTTGAAATCTTGGCAGGATCTAGGAACTCTGGACTTGGGCATTAGAAGAAGGAAGTCTTACAGGGATCCAGAAACCCAATAAACACTTGTCGAGTGAGCGAGTCTGTGTCACTCCTCACAGGAAAGAATTACCACTACCGAGGCGAAGGAGTCAGACTCCCGGGTCTTGACTCCACAACTTAACTCAGAAGTGGCTTTTTGGTCCAAATCCCTGACGAAAAGCACTTTGCTCTTTTCCTCCTCAAGAGAAGATTGAGTTTATTGATCATTTCCTGTCGTCTGAAGCCAGTGGGAGGCAGGGGGACTGAACCGCAGGGTGTCTGTCCTCATTTAGGGGAACACACCTGGCCAGAGCCTTGGCCCTTCCAGACCTTCCTGGAATTGGTGAGAATCCACCGGCCACCCCTATGTCATTGGCGCTTCTAAAATCCTTGAAAACAAACTCTAGAATGGGTTTACATAATTTCCAATGCAGCCTTGGTTGAAGTTCAAAATTAAGTAAACCACAGCAGCAGCCCTTATCCAGACATCACAGATCCCAAAGTTTGTAGGACACCGTTTGATTGTGCCAGCTGTCATGGCAAAGGCTGCCCTCTTATTTGAGAACCAGACCCTACCGTTGAAGGAATCTAAACACCCTTCACTCATTCAACAAGTGTTGGTTAAGCACCCACAAGGGCTCAGACAGTCTCTGAGGCCATCAGAGACAGGCGGGCTCTCTGAAGCCAGAACTGCCTGTGTCACTGTGGAGTTAAATCAGTCCCTTCTGCAGGACATGAGCCAGAATAAACCTTTCTCCACCACAATCCCCCAAACTCATTTTCCCTCAGAGTGAATAATACACATGAAAGGCTCTCAGGGGCCACAGCTCACATCTATTTAAGGAGGGTTTCTGCAAAGGAGCACAGCAGAACCCACTATCCCCTTTCTAACTTCTCTGGAACAGGCAGTGTGTACATTCTAGAATCTGGGCTTCACATGTTGCATGTACTCACATCTGCCAGTGGTGGTCTCCTGATTGCTCCTGACCTCCTAAGGATGGGCACCTCTCGATGCCACTGCGGAACTGCTGGGCACCTGGTGAGGGCTGGGAAGATCTGCTCACCCAAGAAGCCAAGGGGCCAGGCCAGAGTGAAAGCTGGGACTAGTCCCTCATTAGGCTGAAAAGCAAAACTGAGAGAGAGAACCAGAATGTTCCTACTCTCCCATTTTTGCAGGTTGCATAGTTGAGGTTTGGAGGCTCGGTGAAGTGAGGTGACGTATCCAAGGTCACACAGCTAGCAAATGACAGGCCAGGGGCCACAAGTCCCTCTTTCCAAGACACGTAGGCACTCGCACTTAATCTTCAAGTGGCAAATGACCATGTCCTTAATGAAGGCATCATTGTCTAATAAAGAGAAATGGCTGCTATACTTGCGGGAGGGCAGCCTTGCCAATCTGATACGACTGTGTGGGTAATACTGTCAGCTTGGTGACAACAGATAGGTTTAATTAGAGCTGGGAGAGCCGAGGGGCAGAGGAGGGGGCCTGTACCCTGAGAGCCAGTGCCTTTTATTTAAATAAAACAGCTTGGTGGTTTGGAGGAAACTTGGTTAAAACCAATTAAGGAATTAAAAGGCCTGACCAATAAATCAAACACTGCAGGTGGCGGAAAGGTTCAGCAGGGGGTGGGCAGCCTGGGGCTGGAAGAGATGCAGCTTTGGTTTTCTCAGCAGCAACGTTTATTTCAACACTGAGCCAGGCGGTGCCTGGACAGCTGGCCCGGACTCTGGAGGCCCTTGCAGAGGAGCAGGTCTTGCAGCACAGAAAAGCAAGCAACCCTGGGCCCCGGGCGGCAGGGGCGTCCATATGCTAGGGGTCAGGTGTTTGCTGGGGGCTGGGGGCTCCAAGGAGCCTCGATCCAGCCGGGCTGAGGCCCACACACCGCTCCAGGCTGCAGCCTCCATCACTCCTCTGTGGGCTCCACCCACTTCACTCCCAGCTCTGCAATCTGCTGGCAACGTGAACGCAGGCATCACTTCAGCTCTCTGACTTGAGTCCCTCGTCTGAACTAATACCTACCTTGCAGGGCCGTGGCAGGGGTTACAAAATGCCAAGTGTGCAACTCACAGCTGAGCATCTGGTCCCCAAGGGGTGGAGGCTGATGGACCAAAGGCCAGAGTCTCCCCGCCAAGGCCCCCTGCTGTCGTGAGGTTGAGGTCTAGCTACTCGGGATTCAGCTGGATGTGTGTCTAAGAAACTTGGCATCGTTTCCAATCACAGTACATTTGGGGGGCTGGGCGTTTACACATCTCTCTACAATTGTCACAAACAGGACAAATATAAACTCAGAATTGCCCAGAAGATAAACTGGTCTGCAGATGATCACTTTCCTTAAAGCACATCCCAAAGCTGAGTTGGTGGAGCTTACAGAAGGATTCTAGATTTCCCACGGCAGGATGAAGAGAGGCTGAGCTTCCTCTCTGGGGTGCATAAATGGCCAGCAGGGTTTTTGCCCTCATAGAGGGGAGCTTCCCCTCTGTGCCAGACGAGCTCTGAGGGTTTTCTGGGAAACTAAAGGATCAAGAGTCAGGCTGGCGGGGTCTGAGTCCGGACTGTTTCTTTCTGGCTGGTAATGGACAGGCTGGGGACGAAAGGGACAGTCACGAAGTGGCAGCTTCTGGGTGGCCAAAGCCGTGATGATTGCTTACCTTAGGAGTAAGCCCAGTGAAATGACATTGGCCTTGAGTCAGAGAAAGGGAAGGGGGAGGTGCAGGTTGATGTGACTGTCACTGTTTACCAGCTAGTGGCCCAGGCCCCGCTTTGGGCCCCTCTCCCCAAAAGATACATGTCTTGCTGAGAACGGATTGTTTCTCTCATCTATGAAACGGGTATACCAGGAGTCTGAGCTCCCGCCTGGCATGACTGAGGCTCTGGCTCAGGATTCTGCTGTTAACCCACCTCCTCGTGGCAACTTGGCCACTGTGCAGAGGGAGATCTACAGCCATCAAAGTCTCTCACAGAGCCCTCCTCCCGTTCCACAGCTCCCCTTTCGAGAGACGAACTACCTTTAGTGTGCCAGGTCCATAGCCCTGGCCGTCCTGGCCCTGTGGCTCAGGCAGGGTCCACGGAGTCACGCTCACCTGTGCCTAGATGCTCCCTCCTCCTGTCATGGGAGGACTGCTTTACCTTCAGGGATGGCTCCTGAGGCCACCCAACAACAGAGGGGAGACAGAGAGGAAGACGTTTTGGAAACTCAAGAATCTAACAGGTAAGCCATACTCACCTTTTCCTGAGAAGGGCAAGGAAGAAAAGATGGGTTTTTCTGGAGGAAGAGACGGGGAAAGGGATGAAAGAGACCTGTGGCTTGTGGATGCTGGCTGTAAAATGGAACAGTAACACCAGCCCCTTCTCCATCTGCCCCACCACGGTCAAAGTCATTGGATGTTCTGCTATTGGCCATCCTCCTATCAGTGGATGGAACGGAGTCACGGGGAAGTGGCTTCATCAGGTTAGTGCATCTGGGAAAATGCCAGTCCTATAAACACCCACTATGGGCAAACCTACAGCTTCACAGCCAAGCCACCCAGTGGTTTGGGGGTTGATGATGCAGTCTGAATTATCCCCTGATCCCTCCCTCTCTGTCTCCTGTAGGAGAAACTTACTCATCACAGTGTGAGCAGAGAAGAGAAAGATATGCAGAATCTGCTGCCAGGACTAGTTAAGAAGGGACTGAAATGCCCCTGTGGTTGCTTATCAAAGTTGGTCCTGGGCACATTCACTTTTCCCTGGATAATACCAGTGGGGCTGGGGGCTGGCAGCTCATTCTTGAGATGACCATGCTCAGTCACCTTTATTATTTGCTCACACACCCAGGAACCAGGCCCATGTGGTGTCACAATCCCTGCTGTCCATCAACTGGAATCACATGTCTGACCACAAGTGGTGAAAATCAGGCCACTCCCAGACAGAGAAACAGGCCAGGCACACACCTCGCTCCAGCTCGGTGACCCTCTGCAGCAGCGCGTTCAGGGTGCTCTCGGTCTTCTGCCGGTGAGCAGACGTCTCATTGTGCAGCAGGGACTTCTCGTCCTCCAGCTCTGCCACCTTGTGCAGAAGCTGCCTCTCCAGCTCCCCCAGCCGCCGCTGGAGCACCTCGCGGAAGTCGCCGGGCAGCCCAGCATTGGACACGTTTGCTCTGAGCTGGTGCTTTCAGCCACCGGGGAGAAGGGAGGAGCACAGAAAGAGTTAAAAAGAAATTGTGAAATGTGGCTGTGATGGCCCGACCACATAGGGAGAAGCTTCCAAAACTAAGAACTGAATCGTGCCACTGGCAGGCAGGGGAGCATCTCACTGATGCTTTTTTGGTATGGAAAAGATTTCAAAGTCACACAAGAATTACTTTGCTGCAGTATTTGAAACTTGTGAATCTCATTTTCCCTTCTCAAAAAGCGGTTTTTCTCCTCTTACTAAAAAGTCAACATTCTAACCAACACCTATAATTCTATGTTGGGTAGAGACCAAAACGCAGCTCTAGGATTTTTTTTTTCCTTTTTTAAGAGTAAATCGATGGTTACACAAAGCCAAGGAGCTTTCACCTACAAATGAAAACAGCCCCCAAGTTCCGGTCTGGCACGAAGGTAAATAACTATGCATGCAGAGATGTTTCTGGAAAATGACAGCTCTAAAACGTTGCTATTCTGAACTCCAGCAATCTTTGTTTTTAATGCTGTTTCTAAATCCTCACTTCCTATTTCTTTTTCTCCTCTACCATCATGTGGTTCTGGAGGCTGTGGCAGGCTGCCTGCCCATAAGTTCATGACAAGCTACTTACCCTTCTCCACAAAGTGTTCCAAATTGTGAAATGCACATAATGGGATCTGCCTCGTGCCATTCATTGTTCCAAGGATTAAAAAATTAAATAATGTGCCTGACTCTTATTTAGTGCTCCAGAAACGTTAGCTGTTAGCAATCACAATGAATCAGGGGATATACAGATGCTGGAAATACTGTATTCAGCTCTCACGCCAAAAGAAACCCTCGAGTCATTTTTGCAATAATTACCACCTGTAATTTAAACCTAGTTTTGCTGAGAAGTATTTTCACAAAGGCTATTAGCAGCAATGTCCACACTTCTTAAAAAGGGTGGAGCCTAAAGATTAAAAATAATTGAAGATTCTTCTCTCAAAGTTCCAAACTGCACGCATCTTCCCTCCGTGGCGGGAGAGAGAGAGAAGGGAATAAGGTCCCCTCCCCTGAAGGGACCAATCCGGAAGAGCACCTTAATGTGACCCAACTCGTAGGCAGGAGAGTCTTTGAAGTTAACCAGAGGTTACCTCTAATGCGCGCTCTGGGGTCTCCGGTGACCCCCTGCGCTCGCCTCCCTGCAACCCCCACCCCCAGACTTCCGCCCCCTCTAGTCCAGCCTGACCTGATTTATAGAAAGAAACACCAGATGCCCGAGGCAGCTGACCTCTCGCGGCAGCCTCGCAGCAACCCCCACGGCCTGTGGCAGCGCATCCCGGCTCGCAGAGATTTGGACGTTTGCAAGAGGATAGAGGCTACCGCGTCCCGGGGTATTGGGCGCCCGCGGCTTGGCCGTCTGGGTTCACCAGCCCGGACCTCGGGAAGAGCTCCGCGGATCCCGCCAGCAGTCCCGGCGCGCGGGGGTGGAATTTAAACGTTTCCTTCCAGCAAGAGCAGCGGTGTGGGAAGGGATACCACGCAGCGGAGTTCCCGAGCTGGATCTAGACCCCCGCCTTTCACCCTCAAGTCCAGCTCACCCCACGGACGTTCACACCCTCCCCAGGGCCAGGCCCGCTTTCCCCATCCTCCCGAGTCTTCCGCTCCCGACTCGGGAGCGTCCCCATTCCAGGTCCCCCGCACTCCCCGCGGGCCGCTACCTCGAGGCTCTCCAGGCGGTCCTTGAGGGTCTGCAGCGAGCGGCTGAGCTGCTCCACGACGTGGCCGGGGTCCCGCGGCAGGTCGCCCATAGTGTCCTTGCCTGTGGCCCCTGTGCCGCGCGCCTTGCCGCCCGCCAGCCCCTCGCAGCGCGCTAGCTTGCCCGTGAGCTCGCGGATGGCCTCGCGCTGCGCGCCCAGCGTCTCTTTCTGCTGCACGACGGTCTCGCGCAGCTGCAGCACAGCGGCCCGCAGCTCCTCCTCGGGACTCAGCGCGCCGCCCTGCATGGGCATCGCGGGCAGCGGGCAGCCGGCGTGCACCGCCTCCTGGGGCAGTGCAGTGCACACGAAGCGGCTGCCGGGCGCCGGGCTGTCCTGGGCCCCGGCGGCCACGGCTAGCACCACGATGGCGGCCAGCAGCGCCAGCATCCCGCTGCCGCCGCCGCGCTCAGCTCCGCATGGGCTGGCGGGCGCCGTCGGGGCGCTCCGCGGGAGGCGCCTTCGCGGCTGCCAGTAGCCGCGCTGTCGTCTCGAGGGTCGCGTGCACTACCCAGCAGACGTCTCCCTTCGTCTCACAACCGCACCCTCCGCGCTGCTCTGCGCTCTGGCCCTGCCCGGTCCGCGCGCCCTTTCTTAAGCTGGGGGGCGGAGGGGGCCGGCGCGTGGGGCGCGCGCCACGAGCTCTGATTGGCTCGGCCGGGTGCGCGTCACGCAGTGGGCGTGGCGGGGCGGGGGCGCTTCCCGTTGAGCGCCTGGCGGCCGGGCGGGCGCGTGGGCCCGAGCCTGAGGCAAGAGCGCGAGGTCCCGCGCCCCACCTCAGGAAAGGAGACCTGAGGTGGAAAACGACCTTGGGGCTCTCGAGAGCCTCGGCTGGCTGTGCCCGAGCGCCCCTCGAACCCTCCCGAGGACGCGGGCGTCACAGGCTGAGGAGAAAGTGGGAACCCCTCGGTGCCCGGTGCCACTTCCTCAGGGTGGCTTCCGGCGCGGCGCTGGGCCTCTGTGTGCGTTCGCCGCGGCCCTCAGGGAGGCGTTTTCTCCAGCAGGAGCAGCCCACCAGGCGGGACTCGAACCCCTACTGCCATCGCGAGCCACCCCCGCGGCAGGCGTGGGCCACCTCGTCAAGGCCCGGCCGCCTCTCTCTCGAGGCGGGAAGGAGCCGCACGACGGCCGCCTCCGGATGCAACGGTTCCCGGGACGCGCTCCATGGCCCCGCCTCCATCCCCCGCGCCGACTCGGAAAACGCTCGGGAAGAATCCCCGGGGCCTCGGGGACCGGGACCAGGACCAGGCACCGGACGCTGACGGAAAGGAGGGGACACCCGGAGTTGACAAAGTCAAAAGGCCACTCGCAGAGTCCTCGCGCGCGTGTTCATCGACTGCCCCCTGGGCGGTGACCTTATTCAGCAAGACCTGAGCTTGGGGAGCGGGGTGACATCTAACTGGAGTCATGGCGATGGAGCCACGTGGTCAAACAGTGCCCCGTCCTTGTAACCAGGGGGCCCGCAGTGTCACCACTTCCTCAAAGTGAGGCCACTGCCCTCAGCTTCTTGGAGACAGTAGATATGAGCAGAAACCCCCAAAAGTCAGGAGCAAATTTGTTTCAGAATCTCTCTAAATCTGTGGCTTAAAACAAGTTCAGAGGGATTTTGATGCACAGCTACAGACTGAGCTGGTTTACTGCACATTTATAAATGGAAATCTTTATTTCTTTTCCTCTCTCTGTTTTTAAGAACTCCTGTTGCAAGGTCATTAATCACGTTATCCATTATACCAGAAACAAATGGATTTGTCACTTGTGCGCAGAAGCCGAGGTTTATTCTGAAAGCAAATTGTATCAAAATAAATGAAATTATTATGATAATATAAACTAGACTGCAGTGATTAATCTCTAGAAACCAAATTCTGACCTGCTTTGCACATTGAACAATAGCTTCTGTTATGTAAATAGTTGTGGGGTTTACAAGGACATTATTGCTAAATTACAAGAAAAGTTCTATTCATGAAAATTTCTTCGTGGATAAAAATGAGAGACAGGAACCTGGTCTACAAAGTATCCAAAGCAGAGGACAATGGAAGTAATGATGGTCCAGGTAAGAATATTCATTAGCAGAAAAAGGTATGGATGGGAGATTTGGGGTGAGTAATGGGCTCATGTTTCCGTTAGCCTGCATCCCCAGGAGGTGTCAGTTTCACCTTGTAAGTATGACCTTGACTCATTCTTCCCACATCCTTTTTCAGCTGGATGAAAACTTGAAAAAGTTCAAATAAACCTACATATGCACAAATTACAATAATGAAGGCAACAGGGTTGCAAAGCGCTCTATGCCTTGTTACATTTCAGATGATTCATAAGGCACCAAATCCAGACGTTTTCAAAATTATTCAGATAACGATGTGACTTTTCCATTTTCACTTATAGCTTTGATGTGCGTCTTTACTTGTAGACCTAGGTGGTCCTTAATTGGATGTGACAATAGAGTATTATCATTCCTATATTGTTCCATATATCTTTTCTTGACACACAGACTGATACATTCATATTTGCAACTACTTGAAATAGAAGCTTGTTCCTTTAATAATTAAACAAAATCAAGTGTATTTCCAGAATTCTAATTTCCTCCTGAACAAAGAAAGCAGTGTACAAGAGTAAAAATAGCATATATCCCAATATAATTACTCCTAAACGTCTTAAAAGAGATTCCAGTATGAGAAGTGATCAGTGAAATTGCCAAAGCTCAAATGGAAAGACCCAGACATTTGAAATGTTATTTTCTTTGGAGGCAGTATAATTAGAGGCTTAGTTAACAGAGTACCATGCTATTTACAGTTTTATCTTCTTGGTGCAATGAAAAGCCTGCTGGCTTAGGAATGAGAGATCCAGTGCTAATTCTAACTCTGTCACTAGCTAATTGGTTTGGGGCAAGTCATTTCTCCTCTCTGGACTTCAGTTTCCTTGCATATAAGATAAGGGCGGGGGTGGGGAGCCAGGCACAGTGGCTCACGCCTGTAATCCCAACACTTTGGGAGGCTGAGGCGGGCGGGTCACAAGGTCAAGAAATCGAGACCATCCTGGCCAACATGGTGAAACCCTGTCTCTGCTAAAAATAAAAAAATTAGCTGGGTGTGGTGGCGCCCGCCTACAGTCCCAGCTACTTGGGAGGCTGAGGCAGAAGAATAGCTTGAACCCGGGAGGCCGAGGTTGCAGTGAGCCAAGATTGCAGCACTGCACTCCAGCCTGGCAACGGAGGGTGACTCCGTCTCAGAATAATAATAATGATAATAATAATAATTTTAAAAAGGTAAGACGATAAGACTCAACTGTCTAAAGGTGCTTCAGCTGTACTCAAGAGCTTGGTAGTTTGGAAAAGAAGGAATCACTGTTGGTGTGAGGAACGTTTCAGAAACTTGTTTTTTCTGTGTGTGTTGTGAACCACCTGTAGCCAAAGGTGAATGTGGAAAGGCAGGGTCGTTGTGTAGTAGAGCAGGTAAACCTTCATATGCGGAGATGCTGTAGCTGTGGTTAAAACCTGCTCTCCACGACATGACAGCTCATACTGGATTTACTCACAGCACAACTTTGTCTACCTGAAAGATCCTGCATGTATGACTCATGCTACCCATGAGGATGGTTATGTGAGTGGCAGAGACCAGGGCCCACAGATTTTCCTCCACTTGAAAAGTCGTGCAGATCTGCAGCAGTGAATCAGCTCCACCTAATCTCTTAGTGTAACTGATGCTGCAGCATAGTAACCACCCACTCATTCACTATGTCGGCTGGTCCCAGGTCAGCTGTGAGCCCAGTATGGACTTAAACCGTGTGCTGGGAATCCTGATGAGCTCATTCCGCCTCCATTTTATTGCCCCATCTGTTTGGTTCTCTTGTTCTTCTCACATGCATTTTTATCTTGGTCTTCTGGGAAATGTGCTAATTTCCACCATGGTGTGAGAGGATCCCATCTCATACTTTCTTACATTTCCTCCTGTCTTTCTCAGTGCCACTTGGGAAGTCAAGAATGAGAGTGTGAGCTCTAACAGAATCCAAGGACAGCTTCCTGCAAACATGAATTGGGAACTGTCCTCGGTGCTGAATTTCCATAGGAAGGGGGGAAATAAGAGACGTGTGTGTGTGTGTGTGTGTGAAATTCAGTGCAGATAAAACAGAATTTGGAAGCTCCAGAGGATCCTTACTAACACACTTTTATGCTTAAAATGCTAAGACGCTTTCAAGAGTGGATTTTTTTTCCACTAGATTGAACTGCATGATAGTGTAGAAAGGGCTTGAACTTCGGAGTCAGACAGCTTTACTTTCAGTCCCAGTTTTATGACTTGCCACTTTACCTTGAGAGAGTGATTTAACCTCTCCCCGCCTCAGTTTCCTCATCTCTAAAATCAAAGCTAAATTTACTACAAAATATTGTTGTTAGGCTTGAGTGAGATAATGTAAGTGAACATGTTTGGCATATAGCCAGTTCACAATAGATGATAATTGTCCTTTTCTTCCCCTTTTCTCCATTGAATTTAGACCAGGATTATGTAAGTCCCTTTAAAAACAAAGCTGAAGAAAATCTTCACTTTCTACAATATTCTTTAGAATTAAATAAGGCAAGAATACTTGAGAAAGAACAGGCCAACCTCCCAAGAGGAAAGATAAGGGACGAAAACTTCAGGAAAATATACTGGTGTCTCAGCAAGATAAAGATATACTACTTTGTGGGTTTTTTTTTTTTAAAAAAAGCATAAAGTATGATGTTATTGAACTTTAATCAGAGAATTCAGTCAAAGTGAACTATTTCACACCTCCACTTGGGATATATCCCCAGACTGTGTGCCTGGACCCCACTAAAACATTTGTGATATTTAACATCTCAATGATTCTGAATCTGTATTGCTATGAGATCCAAATAGATATAAGCCCCTCGGATAAAGCAAAATGTTCTTTCTTCAGTGCATCTGGGTTCTTCTTGAATAACATATTTCTGGCTAAATTTTGGGAGCATGTGAGATGAGACACTGCGTTTCAGGAAGTGGTGTCCCTGTATAAGTATATTATCACATGTGGCTAGAGAGCCATGATTTAGGGGAATTGGTTGTTCATATTACTCAACTGATTCAACAAACCAAAAAAGGCTTTTGGTGGCATCCTCTGATTTCAAGCAATAGAACAAGTCACCGGATATACCAGGGATAATGTCTTACCTCAGTTTTTAAAAGTAAAAGGATAATAGACTGGGAGTGGGAGGAGGCTGAAGGAAGGAACATCATCAACTTGGTTTGCTTTGAGAAAATCTTCATGAATGTAGTCTCAATTTCTCTATATTAGGAAACACTAAGAAAGTGCCCCACTTTCACACAAGTTACAAGTGGTGAAATTGGCCTATTTCTGATAAAGACATGTGGCTCAATATCTCTGTATGATTCAGGCACACAGGTAGCTTGTATGAATCTTTGAAAGTGAGAGTTTTAAGATATTTTATAGAATTTTGAAGACTAGGAAACAGTTTGAGAAAGGTTAAAAAGTCATATGGCAGCTAGATAGGAAGACTAAGTTCTGGTGTTCTACAACACTGTAGGGTGAGTATAGCTAATGATAATTTGTAATGTATTCTCAAACAGCTAGAAGAGAGGATTTTGAATGTACCCAACACAAAGAAATGATAAATGTTTGAGGTGATGAATATGCTAATTACCCTGATTTGATCATTATGCATTGTATGCATGTATTGAAATATCACTCTGTGTCCTATAGATAGGTACAATTATTACATGTCAACTAAAATTATTTTAAAGACTTCCCCTCCCCACAAAATAAGTTCAAAACCATGCTTAAAATATCATATGGCTACTTAACAGCACGGCTATGCTGGAACTCAGGCCCTCTGGTTTCCAGTAAGGGCTCTTTTCTCTGTATCACTCCCTAACATACTCATTAACCTATTAGAATGCTTGGTTTCTTCTTCAATAACAGCTTTCTTAAAAATCAATAATTTGCCATTAATTCCAATGACCCCTTTTCTGTCATTCTCCTGGAACTCATTGGAGCATTGAATATTGTTGGCTAAGTCTTTTTTATTAGAATTTTCCAACATTGGTTTCTATGATATTGTATTCTTCTGGTTTTCTTCTTTGATTTCTGAACATTTTTTCCTTTCTTTCTTATTTTCTAGATCTTCTTTCATTACCTGCCTCCTCAACACCCCTATTCAAAGTTGAACTGTCCATAGCTCTCTCCTTTCTCTCACTATACTCTCTACCTTAACAGTTTTAAGTTTTTAAGTTATACTAGTGATTCTGTCTTAGTTCATTTTCTGTTTCTATGACAGAATACCACAGGCTCAGTAACTTGTAAATAAAAGAAGTCTATTTGGCTCATGGTTCTGGAGGCTGGGAAGTCCAAGTGCATGGTGCTGGCATCTGACCTACAGTGGAAAGGTGGAGGGCAGAAGCAAGTGCACATATCTGAGAGCAACTGCGGGAGAGAAAGCACCAAGGACTGGGCTTGCTTTTATAACCACCCACTCTAGTGATAATTAACCCATTCCTAAGATGATTGCAATAATCCATTCATAAGCGCTCCCTCCTCATGACCCAATTAATCCATACTTGGCCCCACCTCCCAACACTGTTGCTTTGGGGGTTAAGTTTTTAACATATTAACTTTTTAAATTCTAATTTTAAATTCTGATATACATGTGCCAGATGTGCAAGTTTGTTACATAAGTAAACATAATACAGGAATTTTGAGGGACACAAACCATAGCAGAAACTATCCATACTGAGTTTCAGATTATACTAAACCAATTGCATGTTGGACATCTCAAAGATAAACTACCCATACTTCTAACTCAATATGTCAAGTAAACTTATTGTTCTCTTTATTTTCCCTCTATTCTTCCTCCTATTTCCTATTTCTTATGTCATTAATGCTTTCCAAGTCATTCAAATTCAAAACTTTGGAGACATCTGTATCTCCTCCACCCCCAATTTTATTCAAATTCTAGTTCATTTCTAAGTCCTAATTCTGCTTGTACAATATGCCAACTCTATTCTCACAGCTACGATCTCATTACTTCTGTTCTAAACTGTACAGCTGCCTCTAACTGAACGTTCCAGCTCTACAATGTCCATTTCAGCTTGTATATTCTATTGCCAGGTCCGTTTTCCTGAAGTACAGCACTAAAGCATTGAGCTGCACTGCTCGGAAACCTTCATTATTTCTCTATGCAAATGTGTAAAACTCTTTAGTCTCCATCATTTTCCCCCACACCCTCCTATTCAGTCCAATTTTTACTATATCCTTTGATCTACCCTCACTCCAGAGTAAACTTATGCTTTTCACACATGACCCATATTTTTCATCCTCTGGCATTGGGACTCAGGTTGTTTCCCATATTTGGAGACAGATCTGGAATGATCTTTCTTCCATCTCTAGAACCACAAGACCCACTCATCCTTCACGGCTCTGCTTACACACTACTTCCTCCACAAAGCTTGCCCTGATTTTGTTCAGTTTGAAATGACACCATAACATTCTTTATTTCTCTTAGTACTTTAAGCCCTGTATTATAATTATCTTTTCTACTGGATTATGAGCTTTTTAATGGCAACATCTAGGTCTGATGTACTTCCTTCTTTCAATAAATATCTCTTGGATGTCATTGTACACAGCCATAATAGCATTGTGGGAAAGAAATGAAGGTTTTGCTCAACATGTAATCAATCCATTCTGCAACTTCATAAGAACAAAGTCACTGTGTTAGAAAACAGGGGACATTTTCATGGAGAAGTTGGAAATTAGCCCTTGAAAAGGGTAATGGAGGGTATGGTAGATAGGAAGTGCTGGGTATCTGGAAGAGGGGGCAAAAGAAGGGAAAGTTGAAGCCATTAGAGAAAAATCAAGATATGTAGTTAGTAATCTCTGACTTTCAGCCCTCTGTTCCAAATTGGTTCTCTGTTTCCAAGGATACCTTAGGATAAATTTATCTCATTTCCAGCAGTTATCACTCACCTACCATCGTAAGGAAGGACAGGGCCATTATTTTAGACAGGTGACCAAAACATCTACTTGCAAGAATGAACAAAGTGAGTAGTAACAATGTTCAGTTTTTAATTGAGCAAAGGGAAGTGGGAATTTGAGTCTGAAATGTCTACACATTCCAGACTTTCTGAAATTCTTCCATCTGGATTCCCAGATGGAAGTGTCACAGAAATGGCGGGGAGATGTTTAGCTTTTTTTTTTTTTCAAGCTCTATAACACCATTTGGTAGAGGTTAAAGTGAAATTATAAAGGAACAGACCTCTCTCCCAGCACTATTACAGGTTCTGAGACTGAGAAGCAACTGAAATTAGAGGGTCAGAGCCGAGACAAGTTCTCCAATGGTATATTCTCAACAGATTAGGTTCAGTGCAGCTTTGAGCTTTGAGCTAAAATTCTTATTGGCCCTTTCATCTCGTTTAATCATTCATTCCCCCCAGAATCCTGATGTTCACACCTGGGATAGCCTTCTCTTAGCTGAATGAAAAATGCAGAAAGACTGCATACTTGAGACTTCTATCAGAGAGGAATTGTACCATTACCAGCCTGCATCAGGAAAATATGTTCATCTATGATCCAGATGCCCCATTGCCATCTCCACTCAGCCGTAGACCACAGGAAGTGAATTAAACCCCTCATGTACATTTGCTGCCTTTGTTGCAGAAGTAGCAGCTCATTCCATCCGGATTCTTTCTTCTTTTGCTCCGTGATTCAGTCTAGCTAGTGAACAGCCCATCTGGGTTAAAGGAGGTAGGAGACATTTCCCTTAAATATAAGCAGCCTAAATAAATCAGTTCTCCAACTATGACTTTCTTCTCTCTTCAACAAGAATCAGTTAAGCGATCTTTATTTTACTCCCTAACTCAAATGAATCCCAGTTGGATTCATTAGGAAATAGTTTAAAACCCTTAGAATGAAGAAAAAATATTTTGTGTAAAGTGATACTGTGTTATGACTGTTTTTAAGTCTAGCTTCCTGAAAACTACATAAGATAGTAAAAGGATTATGAGAACAAAGGCATCATAATGTATTTGCAGCCTTGAGTCTTTGGGTTTGACAGAGAAGGTCAATTTAATAATAAAAAAAAAAATCTTATGGCATATGAAAGCAAAAAGAATCTGAGTCAATGTGTGGTATTTTAGGCCAAAGCTTAGACTTCATTCTTTTTATTGTATTTCATATTTTCCTTTGCCATTTTGGCACTAAAAAGAATTCTCTCAACATCGAAGCCCTGTAATAAAATAAATATGCATTAAGTATGCTACTTGAAACTGCAGTGAATGTTTTGATGTTTAATCTTTATCTTTACACAAATAAGTAGTATCATGAGTTCTGGTTTGAAAACCACCTAAGCCAGGAAGTATAAAGAATGTATGTGTTTGCTGGTGAGCGGGGAGAATGTCATTTCCTTTGCATTTGAAATCAACATTAATCCTCAGATTATTATATAATTGCAATTCATGATGCTTCACATCTTGCTGAAAGTTATGCTGATAGAGTAAACTGGCCAGGAAATATTATCTCCACTGGTAGTGATAAAGGATAAATACTTTGATTTTGTTTACTTCTGTGTCTCCAGCACTAAAACAGTGCCTGGTATATTGTAAGTGTGGCTTACACTTACACAAGTGTAGCACATTGTCAGATTCTGGTGGTATAGTGTCTTAGAGTAAAAGGTTCCTAACTTCCTGGTCTAGAAGCTTACTTAATGACCTAACTTGCTTCTGAAAATTGCAGGCAAGACTACTATATTGGAATTTTAATTTTACATTGGAAATCTCTACATCTGGGAAAAACAACAAAAACAAAAGCCTGCCTTTTGGGGAATTAGACAATGAGGGAATGGCCTTGCCCCAGAGAAAGAATGAAAACCTTAACAGGAGATGTTATGGGGAGAAGCAGCCAAAAACAGAGACTATCCCTAAAAAGACCTTTCCATTGGAATAAGCCTCAGCTATTCTTTTCATATCATTGCAATTAACATTCCTTGTGGAACCTCAACCACCACCCAAGCCATACAGACACACACATACACACACACTCTGCAAATGGAATCTTAGGAATACAAAGCAAAAACGTGAAGGCATTCATTTACCTCCCACTTTGCTTATGTGCTGATTGTCATAATTCTAGAGCTATAATATTTGCTGTAAGTACAACACTTGCAGAATCTTTGGACTGGCCTGACTTGAACAGGAGTTATTTCTATGATGCTCCCACGCTTGTGGGCTGATATTGATAACTAGGTTACACAAAGGGCTTTTTGGTCCTCTTAGCCAAATTGAAAGTGACCCCTCTGAAGTTTTGTTGAATCATCAATCATCATTATAAACATATGCCTTTAAAAGACTATTTTGACAAATCTAAAATAGAAACGGCTTTGTCAAAAGATAGCACATTGACCCACTCTATGATCAGTATCTGAGCTGACGGATTGGAAAAGAATGAAATTGAAACTCAATTTCACAACAGGCCTTACTGTTGGAAGAAATGAGAAGCAACCAGGAACATAAGTGGCAGAATGAGGGGGAGGGCCTGCCCAGCACATTTTCACATCTTTTCTAGTACCTATGGTAAGACCAGAAAATATGGTTTAAGAAGTTCTTGTTGTGAAATAAGATCTTGGAGGTCATGTGAAATAGTTTAATGATCTAAAAACTCAGCTTGATCCCTATTCTATTATGATCACTTTTATTCCAGAGAGAACATCCTAATCCTTAGACACAAGAAATATTGAATAAGGAATTCATTGTGGAAATGGATGCTGTTCTTTAAGTTACTATCCTACCCATTGGATGGCAATAAATTATGTCATGAAATCCCCAGTTCTAAAGATGGAACATCCCCATCTTTAGAAATTAAGAATTTTTTTTTCTCTCTTTGAAAGACACTGTTAAGAGAATACAAAAACAGTTAAGCAAAAGACTTGGAGAAAATATTTTCAGATTACAGATTTCACCAAGTACTTTTATCCAGAATATATAAAGAACTCTCAAACTCCAGCACAAGAAAACAAACAACACAACTCACAAATGGTAGAAGATTTAAACAGATGCCTCACCAAAGAGGATCTACAGGTGGCTAATAAACACATGAAAAGATGTACAACATCATTAGTCATTGGAGAAGTGCAAATTCCAGCCACAGGATACTGGTACACACCACTAGACTATCTAAAATAATAAACAGAGGAACACACCAAGTGTTAGCAAAGATGTGGAGAAACCTGAATGCTTGTCTATTGCTGTAGGAATGTAAAATGGTACAACCACTGTGGAAAACAGTTTGGTGCTGGAAAACAGGTTTTAAAAAATTAAACATATGCTAACATTTCCTGACATTCTATTCCAATGTATTTACCAAAGAGAAATGAAAGCTACCCTTATACAAAGACTCGTACATGGATGTTGATAGCAGCTTTATTTGGAATAGCTGGAAAGTGGAAACAATCCAAGTATTCCCCAATAAATGTGTGGATAAATAAATTGTGTTAAATACTCAGAAATGAGATGGAATGAACTATTAATGTGTGTAACAACACAGATGAATCTCAAAACAATTATGATTGAGGGAAGGCAGAAAAAGAAGAGTAGTACTCATAATTCCACTTATGTGAAATTCTACGAAATGCAACACAAATCTGTATGTCTACAGGGACAGAAAGCAAATTAGCAAGGGAGGGTGGAGAACGGGAGAGAGCCTGGGAGGAATTACAGATGGCCAAAGGGAAACTTTCAGGAGTGATGAAATCTTAGTCCATTTGTGCTGCTATAAAGGAATGCCTGAGGCTGGGTAATTTATGAAGAAAAGAAGTTTATTTGGCTCATGATTCTGCAGGCTATATAGGAAGCATGGCACCAACATCTACTCTGGTAAGGGCCTCAAGCTGATTCCACTCGTGGAAGAGGAGCTGGTGAGGGCAGAGATGACATGGTGAGAGAGGAAAGTGAGTTAGGGTCTTTTTTTGTTTGTTTGTTTTTGAGACCGAATCTCACTCTGTTGCCCAGGCTGGAGTGCAGTGGGGCGATCATAACTCATTGTAGCCTCCAACTCCTGGGCTCAAGCAGTCTTCCCACCTCAGCCTCCTGAGTAGCTGGGACTACAGGCATGTGCCACCATGCCCAGCAAATTTTTTAAAACAATTTTATAGAGATTGGGTCTTGCTCTGTAACCCAGCCTGCAATGCAGTGGTGTGATCATAACTCACTGCAGCTTCAAACTCTGGGGCCCGAGTGATCCTCTGCCAGAGTCTTTTTAGCAGCCAGCTCTTGTGGAAACTAATAGTGTAAGAACTCACTCATTAGCCATTCATGAGGAATCCACCATGACCCAAACACCTCCCATTAGGCCCCACCTCCAACACTGGGGTTCAGATTTCAGCATGAGGTTTGCAAGGACAAACATTCAAACTATAGCTGATAGATATAGTCATTATCTTGATTGTAGTGATGGCTTCATGGATTATACATCTGTAAAAATTTACCAAGTTGTACATTTCAAATATATGAAGTTTATTTTATGTCAATTATACTTCAATGAAACTTAACAAAAATAGAAAAATAAATAAACCAGTGATCACCAAAGAAGATACAGAAATGACTAGTAAGTACATGAAAAGGCACTCAACATTGTTAGTCATTGGGGAAATGCAAATCAAAACCATTACACACCAATTCAAATGGCTAAAATAAAAAATACTTAAAGTCCTGAGGGCTGATGAAGACATGAAACAACTGGAACCCTCATACATTGCTTGTAGGAACACAAAATTATACAGCCATTTAACAAAACTGTTTGGTGGCTTCTTATAAAGTTAAACACACGCTTGCCATGTGACCCACCAACCCCAACTCCTAGGTATCTGCCCAAGGGAAATGAAAACATTTGCTCACACAAAAACTTGCACACAAATGTTCATAGAAGCATTTTTCGGAATAGCCAAGAAGTAGAATGATCCAAATATCTATCAACTGGTGAATGGATAAACAAAATGTGATACATCCATACCATGGAATACTATTCAGTAATAAAAGGAAAGGAACTTCTATGACATGGATGAACCTTAAAAACATTACACTAAGTGAAAGAAACCTACATAACATGTAATTGTATGTATAGGAAGAGTCCAGGAAAGACATTTATAGACAGAAAGTAGATTAGTAGTTGCCTTGGGCTGGGGTGGGAATAGCAATTGATTGCAAATGAGCGCAGTGGTCTTCTGGGGGCAATTGGAATGTTCTGAAACTAAATTGTGATGATGGTTACGCAACTGTAAATTTATTAAAAATAATTGAATTGCACCCTTAAAATAGGTGAAATTTATAGTGTGCAAATTATATACTAATAAAGCTGTTAGGAAAAAGGTGATATAACTAACCTAGGCAACAAAGTAAGACTCATCTTTAATAAAAATATAAAAAATTAGCCAGGCATGGTGACGTGCTCCGGTAGTCTCAGCTACTTGGGAGGCTGTGAGAGGATGGCTTGAGCCCAGGAGGTCAAGGTTGCAGGGAGCCATGACTGGACCACTGCACTCCAGCCTGGGAAACTGAGCAAGACCCTGTCTCAAAAACAAAATTGTTATCACCAGTAGCTGGAATGTAAGGCCCCAAGAACACCTGCTGGGATAACAGAGTTATACATAGACATGTGTCCATGTGATGTAACACAAAGAAATGATTGTACAATTGAGATCACGTACATGAGATCACATATTTGTACATACAAGAATGTATAGATCTAAATAATGCAAGCTTATGATGTAACTGTACATATACGTTAACAGATACACCTGAAAAATTGTAATTGTGCATTTGAGATGACATATACACAATGAGATGGCATTTATTTTGCTCTGTTTTGAGACAGGGTCTTGCTCTGTCGTGTGCAGGATGGAGGGCAGTGGCGCTATCATAGCTCACTGTAACCTCAAACTCTTGGGCTCAAGTGATATTCCCACCTCAGCCTCCCGAGCAGCTAGGACTGTAGGAGCATGCCACCACACTCAGCTAATATTTTTAATTTTTGTAGAGACAGACTCTTGCTATGTTCCCTAGGCTAGTCTTGAACTCCTGACCTCAAGCGTTCCTTTCATCTTAGCCTACCAAAGCACTGGGATTACAGGCATGAACCACTGCACCTGGCCATGAGCTGACATTTGTAATGGCCTAGCATGGAAATGTAATATAATTTTAGTGGAGGAAAGACCAATAATACATTTTCATCTATTAAACATTAATTTATTTCCTCCCTTCTGACCATAGAGTCCTGGCTTATGACATGAGTAACCTATTTTTTGCTCTGAACCATCTCGTCTTGTTACTCACTTTGACCTCAATAAGAAAAACATAATCGTTAAGCCTTCTGTGGCTCTCAGACTCATAAACTTGTAGTCCAAGGCCTTGTTTATGCAGCACTCTATTTATTCTGGGACATTTCAGGTGAAGCCAAGAAGATTTCTTTCTGAAACAAGATACTTTCAATAAAACTGCAAAGAAGAAAACCACGACCTCTTAAAGAAGTAGATTGGGTAAAGATATAGAAATTTTAAATGTATATATTCTTTACTTTCTGCAAGAGGCCAAGGCCAGGGCTGGAGCTGAGTTAGTAAAAATCCGCGAGGAAGAACAGATGAGCAATTTTCAACAATTCATTTGGACCTTGACTGCTTTTTTTTCAAGGTTAAGTAAAACTGATCCTTAGAGAACCTTCCTGACATAATATAGAATAAACCTGCTACATAAACCTGTAAAAGTAATACAAGTATTTTACAACACTCATTCTCCCACCCTCCTTTCCTTCCTACCTCCCCCCTCCTCTTCCTCCTCTTCCTCCTCCTCCTCGCTTTCTCTCTCTCTTTCCCTCTCTCTCTCACACACACAGACACACACACACACTCTCTCTCTCCCTCTCTTCCCTCTCACCCACCCTCAATACAATAAATCTGTGAAAGAATCCTCCTGGGTGATATTTCCTCATCTGTAAAATGAAGACTTGCATGATCTCTAAGGCCCATGAGAGAGCATCTGTTTCAAAATGCTATGAGATATACTGCTTGGTTGATCACTGTGGTTCTAGCAAAGCCAAAACTAGGCTATATTTTAAGACTCAGACTAAAAACTTGCATGGTATTGTGCTATACAACGTCAGAACGTTGAATAATTGTTAAAAATCTAGTAAAGCAATCTGTTCATAAGGTCTGAGTGATACCAGAGTGCCAACGTCTTAGTCCATTTTCTGTTGCATATAGCAGAATACCCGAAACTGGGTAATTTATAAATAAAAGGAATTTATTTCTTACAGTTATAGAGGCTGAGGAAGCCCAGGGTTGAGGGACTGCATTTGGTGAGAGCCTTCTTGCTGAAGGGGACTCTGCAGAGTGCCTGGATGGAGCAGGGCATCACATGGGGAGGGGGCTGAACGTGCTAGCTCAGATCTTTCTTCCTCTCCTTTATAAATTATGGCCACCAGTCTCACTCCCATGACAATCCATTAATCCATTAATCCATGAATGGGTTAATGCATTCATGAGGACAGAGCCCTCGTGATCTAATTGCCTCTTAAAGACCCCACTTCTCAACACTGCCGCATTGGAGATTGCATTTCAACATGAATTTTGGAGGGGACACATGTTCAAACCATAGCAGCTGGTTTAACTGACTTTTAAACACTGATCAAAATTCCATTCATATAAATGAACATCAACCTTGGCTGGACATTAGAATCACCCAGGGATTTAACCAGTCTGAGGCTGGGGCAATGAGGAGTTTTGCTGTCTTTGGTGCTGTGATTGTTGATGAGTTCAGGCTATGCAGTCAGGTGTGAGAACTCCTAATTTATACTGTACCAGTATCAAGATGGAAACAGGCTGAACTCCAAGCTTCACATACTTGAATATTTGGATTTAGCTGGTTAGGGGTAGGTCCAGCCTAAATCTGAGACAACATCAGGGAATTAGGAATTTTTCTTCCCTGAACTCCCAGGTCTGCCAACCTCTGGGTGGGGTCGCTATGTGAATTTTTTTTAAATGGCCACTTGTTGCAAAGCAAGTATATTTTCAATATTTTTAATTATACAAGCAATACTCATTCTTCATAGCAATTTGAATAGTTAAGAGGTAAATAGATCTTAAAATAATAGTCCCTTCCTCGTTTCTCCTCTAATACAACTTCCTGGAAGCCTGAGATAAGTTACCTTAACAGTCGGGAGTGTATATATCCTTCCATTCTGTGTATTAAAATACATGCACAAACATATACAAATATATAAACTCATATATCATAGTTTTGTGATTTTCACTTCCTTTCTTTGTGATATACGGAAAATAGATATTTCTGTATTTTTTTTTTTTCTGTAGTGTTCTTTATTCCCTCAATCTCTATCGTGAGACTTCGGGAAAACCTGGTAGATTAAATACCCTCCTGCAACCTCACTGAAAGTGGCAGAAAAGGGATTAAAACGGATATGAGCTGCAAGGATAAAGAGAACTACAAAGGAGAAGAGAACAATAACACCTTAGAACAATAAAATCTCAGAACAGGAAAGCAGATGGACTAGCTGAAATTGTCTTAGGGGATGAAAGAAATAAAAACTGGACATTGGAGAGAGACCCCAGTTCACTGCTTTTTTTTTCTTTCTTTTTTTTTTTTTTTTTTTTTTTGAGATACAGTCTCATTCTGTCGCCCAGGCTAGAGTGTAGTGGTACAATCTCGGCTCACTGCAGCCTTCGCCCCCCATGTTCAAGCAATTCTCCAACCTCAGCCTCCCATGTAGCTGGGATTACAGGTGCCCGTCACTGTGCCCAGCTAATTTTTGTATTTTTGATAGAGATGGGGTTTCACCATCTTGGCCAGACTGATCTTGAACTCCTGACCTCGTGATCCACCTGCCTCGGCCTCCCAAAGTGCTAGGATTACAGGCGTGAGTCACCACGCTCAGCTTTTTTTTTTTTTCTTAAGACAGGATCTTGTTCTGTCACCCAGGATGGAGCGCAATGGTGCAATCTCGGCTCACTGCCACCTCTGACTCCCGGGTTTGAGCGATTCTCATGCCTCAGCCTCCCTAGTGGCTAGGATTACAGGCATGTGCCACCATGCCTGGCTATTTTTTGTATTTTTAGTGGAGACAGGGTTTCACCATGTTGGCCAGGCTGGTCTCGAACTCCTGACCTAAAGTAATCCACCCACCTCAGCCTCCCAAAGTGCTGGGATTACAGACATGAGCCACTGTGCCCAGCCTACTGCTTTCTAATACAAAATCTCAGATGGAGGCACTGGGGACCAGATACCTCTCACAGTGGGCGTGGAGCTCAGGCTGGACACTGGAAGATAAGCTGAGACACTACAGGAGAAGCGCTTGGATCCTCAAATGCCATTCCCCAGTTTGAACTGAATGGCTGTGCTCCGTCCCCAGTGGAAGACTAGAGGAGTAGTTCTCAAAGGCGAGCCAGTAGCCCAATGCCTGGAAGGCTTGTCCAGGGGCAGGTGGCTGAGTCCCCACCTTCCAGAGCTTCTGAGGCAGCAGATCCAGGGCAGGCCCCAAGAACTTGCATTTCTAGCAAATTTCTAGGCGCTGTTGATGCTAGTGCTGATTACACTAGATATTTACACTCCGATTCTAGGCACAGGCACGCAAGGCACAGTTAAGTGTGCTTCTTTTTCAGGTTTTGTTTTTTTGAAATTTATTTTAGAGACAGGGCCTTGCTCTGTTACCCAGGCTGGAGTGCAGGGGCACAATCATAGCTACCTGCAGCCTCCAACTCCTGGCCTCAAGTGATCCTCCCATCTCAGCCTCCCAAGTAGCTGAGACTGTAGGCACGCACCACCATGCCTGGCTTATTTTTAAAATTTTTGTAGAATGAGATCTTGCTATGTTGCCCAGGCTGGTGTCAAACTCCTGGCCTCAAGCAATCCTCCCGCTTTGGCCTCCCAAAGTGTTGGTATTACGGGCATGAGCCATCGTGACTGAACAAGTGTGCAACTTCTATACAGACCGCAGGAATAGCACGAGCATCTACTTACCTATTTTTTTTTTTCTTTTTCTAGACATGGAGTCTCACTATGTTGCCTATACTGGTCTCAAATTCTTGGCCTAAAGCAATCCTCTCACCTCAGCCTCCCTAAGTGCTGGGATTACAGGCATGAGCCACGGCACCCAACCCCAGCATTTCCATATCTACATACTGATTAAAGAGACCCTCAGCCACTTCCCCCAGTAGGGTCATAGAACCTTAGACACCTACCCATAAGGTGGGAGATTGAAAGATTCTCTTCCAAGGAATCTGATAAGCCTAAAGAAAAAAAAGCATATCCTGTGTATTGGTAGTTGAAGTCCCTCCCAGTGAAGGGGGCCAGTCCCCCAGCTAAGGTTCTCCCCCCTGGACAATGGAACCATCGGAGATGCTTTGAAATATATGAATGTCAGGGATCCAACCAATTAAACCACATGCTCCAGGGCCAGGGCCCTGGCATTTGTGTTGGTTTGAAAGCCTCCTGGGTGATGAAAACATACTGCCAGGGCAGGCTTGGGACCACTCCTTTGCGGGAAAGATCACCAGCCAATGAGTCACAGCCACATAGACCGGAGAACTTCTGAGCGCTTCATTCCCAAGCATGAGTCTATAGTCAAATATCACCTCACATTGAGGAAGCTCTACTATGAAATTCAGAGACCAAAATAAATAGAAGAAAGGAAGAGCTTAAAGGAAAGAATGCGAGGAGCAGAAGAGACCTTCAAGTGAGATCTTCAGAGACTTTTTTTTTTTTTTTTTAAAGGATAGTATATCTATGAAAGAAGAACAGGCAGTTACAAAAGGACATTCAGAGAACAAGAAAACAAGTTAAACATTTCGTAACAAATAAAATCTTCAATGGAAGGTTTGGAAGCTAAGTTGTGGAACTCTCCTTTTATTGATTTATTTTATTTTATTCTTGTTTTTTAAAAAATAGAGACAGGGTTTCGCCATGTTGCCCCAGGCTGGTCTCAAACTCCTGGGCTCAAGCGATCCTCCCGCCTCAGCCTCCCACAGTGTTAGGATTACAGGCATGAGCCACCGTGCCCGGCCAGAGATCTCCTTTCGAACAGAACAGACAAAGGGAGAGAGATGGAAATGGGAGAGGAGATAAGAAAATTAAAACATCACTTGGGGGATCCAATACCTGACTAATAGCTGTTCTAGACAGAGGACAATGAAAATGGAGGGCGTGGTTATTAAAGTAATAATTCTGAAGAATGATTCCCTAAGTAGTTTGGTGGTTACTTAGGGCTGATGATGGGGAGATTGGGAAATTATGGCAAATGGGTAAAAGGTTTGTTTTGATGATGATGGAGATATTTTGAAATTATGATGATGGTTGCACAACTCTGCAAATATATTGGAAACCATTGAATTGTACACTTTACACGGGTGAATTTTATAGTATATAGGTTGTATCTCAATAAAACTCTTTTATAAATGTCCCCAGAGATAAAGGACATAGGGACTCAGATTGAGGGGGGCCACCAAGGGCCCCGTGCAAAATAGACCTTCGGTAAGACTTGTAATAATGTAATTTCAGGACACTAGAGGCAAAGAGAAGTCCCCAAAGCAAAACTTCCAAGACAGTAAAAATTCACATAGGAAGGATCAGGGATTAGAACGGCATCAAGTATCTCAGCAGCATCACTGAACTCTACAGGGCAGAGCAGTGATGCCTTCAGAATTCTAACAAAAATCTAAAACTAGAACTACCATAGAACCCAGTAATGCCACTACTGGGTGTTTATCCAGAGGAAAAGAAAACAGTATATCAGAGGGATACCTGCATTTAAATGTTGATTGCAGCACTGTTCACAACAACAAAGATATGAAACCCACGTAAGTGTCCATCAATGGATGAAAGGGTAAAGAAAATGTGGTATACTTGTCTCCACACAAAAAAATCCTGAAAATTATCCAGGTGTGGTGTTGTACACTTCTAGCCTCAACTACACCAGGGAGGCTGAGGCAGGAGGATCTCTTGAGCCCAGGAGTTGGAGGCCGCAGTGAGCTATGATTATGCCACTGCACTCCAGCCTGAGCAACATAGTAAGACCCCGTCTCTAACAAATGAAAAATAAGAAAAGAATTCAGGCTTTAGATCAAACAAACCTGTGTTCACTACTAATCTTATAACTTGAGCTGGTGACCTTAAAAACAGATTTCATTTCCTTTTCCATAAGATGGCACTAATCATATCTTTTCATGGGGTCATTGTATTAGATGACATACTACTTATTTGTTAAGTGATGACTGTGGGACTTGGTACACAGCAGCACTCACTAATGATTATTATTAGTGTCATGATAAAAATGAAGAGGTCTAATAAAGTGATGAAAATGATACATTTGGTGATTCATAAATATCAGACTTGTACGTGCTCGAAGTTCGCTTTTCCCTGTATCATACTAACACTGTGTCCACACAAAAAAATCCTGTTTCTTACTTTTCTTTCATCCATGCTGAGATAGATTTTTCATTCTACTCACGCTCTTTTGGGAAAAGGCCTAATAGCTTGTATCTCTATCTGTAGCTATTTCTGAAATGCAGCTTCAAGGTTTAAAAGACTTCTCTCTTATCGGCTTCTCATTGTTAAACATCATACTTATGGCATCTGGAAAACATTCAAGTTTAATTTATAGATGTGACTTGTCTACACCAGGCATATATATTCATTCAGAGAGGGGCAGAGAGGTAGCGTGGATTCAGAAGAGGATTCTAGGCCTTCATAGCAATTCATGCTTTTAGAGTTTGTCCTTGTCTAAGTTGCAATACTGAAAGTGTCACCAGCAAAATAACTGGTTAATATTGTGGAAGCAATTTAGGTACAAATATCTATGATCAGAAGGTGGCAAAAATGCCAGGCGTGGTGGCTCATGCCTGTAATCCCAGCACTTTGGGAGGCCGAGGCAGGCAGATCGCTTGAGCCCAGGAGTTCAAGACCAGCTTGGTCAACATGGCGAAACTTCATCTCTACTAAAAATACAAAAATTAGCTGGTCGTAGTGGCACGGGCTTGTGGTCCCAGCTACTCAGGAGGCTGAGGCAAGGAGAGTTGCTTGAACCTGGGAGGTGGAGGTTGCAGTGAGCAGAGATTGCACCACTGCACTCCAGCCTGGGCAACAGAGTGAGACTCTGTCTCAAAAAAAATAAAAAATAAAAATAAAAAGAGGTAGCAGAAAACACCCTATGTAAGAGTGAGTGGGCCAGGTACGGTGGCTCATGCCTGTAATCCCAGCACTTTGGGAGGCTGAGGAGGGCAGATCGCCTGAGGTCAGGAGTTCAAGACCAGCCTGGCCAACATGGTGAAACCCTGTCTCTACTAAAAATACAAAAATTAGCCAGGTGTGGTGGCGGGCACCTGTAATTCCAGCTACTTGGGAGGCAGAGGCTCAAGAATTGCTTGAACTCAGGAGGCAGAGGTTGCAGTGAGCCGAGATCACACCACTGCACTCCAGTCTGGGCGACAGAGTGAAACTCCCACTCAAAAAAAAAAAAACAAAAAAAAACTCCTAGCATTTTGGGAGGCTGAGATGGGAGGATTGCTTGAGGCCAGGAATTCAAGACCAGCCTAGGCAACATAGCAAGATCACATTTCTACAAAAAAAAAAAAAAAAAAAAAATTAAATCTTAGCCAGGCATGGTGGCACACGCGTGTAGTCCAAGCAACTTGGGAGACTGAGGTGGAAGGATCACTTCAAGCCAGAAAGTCAAGGCTGCAGTGAGCTATGATTGCGCCGCTGCACTCCAGTCTGGGTGATAGAGCAAGACCCTGTCTGTCAAAAAGCAATACAAAATAAAAATAAAATTTTAAAAATGGGTTTGCAGCAATCCTCAGATATCAGACCATGCAAAGCCTTCATGAAGAACCATTTGACAGCAGCTGGGCTTGATTCTGAGGGCACTGGGAAGCCAGGAAAGGGTTTTAGGCAGGACAGTGGTCACGTGATGAGATTTGCTGCGGTTCCCCCACTCTGGCTGCAATAAGGAGGGGCCCCGGGTGGAGGGAGGTGATGAGGGGTTGTCTGCTGCTTGGGGAGTGGCAATCATCAGTCCCTATCTGGACACTGTCCTCACCCAAAGTCACACTACCTCCCCAGGACAACCACCTCCCCTGACTGGCTCATGGGACAGTCTGAAGATTCAGGCCCCATCATCTCCAGGACAGACAGCCCTGAAGGGACTGCACTGCTCTGGAGCTTCCGCAGAATGTGCCGAAGCATTTGTTGCAACTGCCTTGTAGTTTAACCCCTTCAACCTTCATTCTCCCACTGGTGATGGACTCTAGACCTCCCCAGTCAACATCCTGCATGCACATTTCAGACTCAGAGCCTATTTCTGCAGAAACGGACTTCAGACAGTTGGCATCAGGAGCTGTCCAAGGAAGCTGACTCAAAAGTAGGCTATGGGGCTGGACGCAGTGGCTCACACCTGAATCCCAGCTGTTTGCGGGGCTGAGACAGGAGGATCGCTTGGGCCCAGAAGTTCTAGGCTGCTGTGAGCTATGAACATGCCACTGCACTCCAGCCTGGATGACAGATGAGACCCTGTCTCCAAAAAAAAAAAAAAAAAGCAGGATATTTGAATCCCAGTCCCCCAGGTGAGGCTGCGTCAGTGGCAAATGGGGTGCTGGTAACGCTTGGTGGGCTGTAGTGATGCAAGGGTGAAACTCACACAGGTGGTGAAGGGAAAGGGGCATTCTGGCTGGGGCAATCTCTCTGGCCTTTAAGAGGTTAAGGGAATGAAGTAATATAATGAAATGAATGATCCCAATGAAATGGGATGCTTTTTAATGAGCACCCACTGATGGCTCGGAGGAAGATCATAAGGGTCAAAGTGTGAGATGTAGAGGGCTTTCTCCATAGCATAGAAAGAGACTCTTATCTCCTGCAGCCAGAAAACAGGAAAAGTCAAGCCCAGGTCTTCACTGTTCGATCGGCCCCAATCTTCCAGAGTGGATTGTATTCTCAGTGCCAACAAGTCTGCTGAGTCAGCTCAGAGCCTGAATGGGAAGTGATGGGACCCTGAAGATTGAGATGGGATCACCTGGGTTGATGCACTTGAGAATCTTGAAGCCCCAGACCCCTCTAAACCCCCTGATCCTGCATCAGGAGCCCACCTCTTCCTTGTCAGAGGCTGCTGGAAGACTGTAGAGAAGTGTCAGCCTTTTCAAGTGTCAGCCCTGAAATGCTGACATCCTGGAGATGATGGGGCCTGAATCTTCAGACTATCCCATGAGCCAGTCAGGGGAGGTGGTTGTCCTGGGGAGGCAGTTTGACTTTGGGTGAGGACAGTGTCCAGATAGGGACTGATGATTGCCACTCCCCAAGCAGCAGACAACCCCTCATCACCTCCCTCCACCCGGGGCCCCTCCTTATTGCAGCCAGAGTGGGGGAACCGCAGCAAATCTCATCACGTGACCACTGTCCTGCCTAAAACCCTTTCCTGGCTTCCCAGTGCCCTCAGAATCAAGCCCAGCTGCTGTCAAATGGTTCTTCATGAAGGCTTTGCATGGTCTGACATCTGAGGATTGTTGCAGCCCCATTTTTTAAAATTTTACTTTTATTTTGTATTGCTTTTTGACAGACAGGGTCTTGCCCTCTCACCAGATGTGCACACTGGTGAGGAGGTGCCTGATCTCCCCTCCTGGCACCAGACACATGTCAAGGACCAAGCCATCATGGCGCCATCTGAGGAGGACTGGACCTGCTAAGGAACCAGAGGGATTGTTCCCAGGGGGTGAATAGTATGCATGGGATTGGATTCTTGGGGTGCTGGACCAAGGGGAAGGATTGGATGTGGGAGGGTTTGTTGGTGTGAAAACACTGTCCTGTGTATGTATACTGCATCAGACACCCTGCAAAGACCCCTGGAAAAGGTGCTAACGTGCTGCTAGGATAAATCTTGGAATCTTGGAGAAAGTAGAGGCTCACATTAAAAGAAGCAGAAATGTCAGAACTACTGTGGCAGATGATGAAGAAAAATTCAAAGGCTCAGAAGTGACAGTCCTCAGTAAACTACTTGCATGCAGAAATCTGGCCTACGACAGTAATAAGAAGGTGTCTTTCTTTTCTCTCTTTCTTTCTTTCTTTCTTTCTTTCTTTCTTTCTTTCTTTCTTTCTTTCTTTCTTTCTTTCCTCCCTCTCTCTCTCTCTCTTCTCCTTCCTTCCTTCCTTCCTTCCTTCCTTCCTTCCTTTCTTCCTTTCTTTCTCTTTCTTTCTTTCTTTCTTTCTTTCTTTCTTTCTTTCTTTCTTTCTTTCTTTCTTTCTTTCTTTCTTTCTTTCTTCCCTTCTTCCCTTCTTCCCTTCTTCCCTTCTTCCCTTCCTTCCTTCCTTCCTTCCTTCCTTCCTTCCTTCCTTCCTTCCTTCCTTCTTTTTTTCTTTCTTAGATGAAGTCTCACTATGTCACCCAGGCTGGAGTGCAGTGGCGTGATCTTGCCTCACTGCAACCTCCGCCTTCTGGGTTCAAGCGATTCTCCTGCCTCAGCCTCCTGAATAGCTGGGATTACAGGTGCATGCCACCACACCCTGATTTTTGTATTTTTAGTAGAGATGGGGTTTCTCCGTGTTGGTCAGACTGGTCTCAAACTCCTGACAGGTGATCCACCCACCTCAGCCTCCCAAAGTGCTGGGATTACAGGTGTGAGCCACCACGCCTGGCCAATTTTCTCTATTCTTTTGGAAACTTTTGTTGTTTTTGTTGGCGTTGTTGTTTTAGGGACAGGGTCTCACTCTGTCATTCAGGCTGGAGGGCAGTAGTATGAGGATAGCTCACCGCAGCCTCAACCTCCAGGGCTCAAGCAATCCTCCCACCTCAGCATCCTGAGTAGCTGAGACTGCAGGCATGCACCACCATGCCTGGCTAATTTTTAAGTATTTTGTAGAGACAAGATCTCACTATGTTGCCCAGGCTGATCTTGAACACCTGACCTCAAGTAATCCTCCCACCTTGGCCTCCAAAAGTGCTGGGGATTACAGGCGTGAGCCATTGCAGCTGGCTGAAAGTTTTTAATTTACAAGAAACTTTGTATCTCAATTCACTAGAGAAAAAAATGCCCCCACCTCCGTTTCTGGCTCACGATCATTTTGAATATGAAATTGGTGAAGGAAATATTCTTTCCTAAGAGTTTTTACTAAGCAGATTGTTCAGTTTTTCTTTTTCAGAGAAAGCTCTATGCCATATCTTTCTTGAGACCAAATTTGCTTAATTCTTACCTCCCTGACTGGTGAAAAGATTCACCTTGGATAGCATTACTGCTTGATTTTCATGATTCATTTTTTCTGGCTGGGCCGTGTAATTTCTCTCCTTGTAATTTTCCTTGATATGCGGTGTGATTCACATACTAAGCTTGTTTTTAGTCATTTCCTTGTATTTAGGCTTCTGGGGAACATTAGTGTTTTACTAATGGTGTTTTGGACCACGCCATATCATAATACCAGTACAGCAACACAATAATAATCAACACTGAATGAAAGCCTCGTCTGCATCTGGCGCTGGTCTAAAGGCTTCCATTCTCATCTCATTATACTCTCACAATAGCCTCATCTGTGGAATCCCCATCCTATAGATGAGAAAGCTGAAAGGTTAAGTAACTTGTCATGGACATATGATAGATAAATGGGAAGCTTTTGGGCTGGCACGGTGGCTCATGCCTGTCATCCCAGCACTTTGAGAGGCCAAGGTAAGGGGATCACTTGAGGTCAGGAGTTCGAGACCAGCCTGACCAACATGGTGAAATCCCATCTCGACTAAAAATACAAAAATTAGCTGAGCGTGGTGGCACACAGCTGTAATCCCAGCTACTCGGGAGGCTGAGGCAGGGGAATCACTTGAACCTGGGAGGTGGAGATTGCAGTGAGCTGAGATTGTGCCACTACACTCCAGCCTGGGTGACAGAATGAAACTCTATTTCAAAATAAAAAGGGAAGCTTTATCCCTAGGTTACAGAAGATGGAGAAACTGAGCCACAGAGCCACCCAACTTGGATTTGCTCAGTGCCAGCAGATGTGAAGGTGTGGAATTTACAGGTCTAGCACTATCCATTTGCTGCCCCCAACAAATAATGAGGTAGGCTTTGTGGAGTCACCAGCCATGGCTGGAAGTTCAGGTAACCTGGATTCGGGTTCTGCCCCAGAAACAGGTCACTTTTCACCCCGCAGCTCAGTTTCCCCATCTATAAAATGAAGAAGGCAGACCAGAAAAGGAATGACATGTTGGGGCCGGGCATGGTGGCTCACGCCTGTAATCCCAGCACTTTGGGAGGCCAAGGCGGGCAGATCACCTGAGGTCAGGAGTTCGAGACCAGCCTGGCCAACATGGCAAAACTCTGTCTCTACTAAAAATAAAAATAATAATAATAATAAATAATTAGTCAGGCTTGGTGGCACACACCTGTACTCCCAGCTACTAGGGAGGCTGAGGCACAAGAATTGCTTGAACCCGGGAGGCAGAGGTTGCAGTGAGCTGAGATCGCACCACTGCACTCCAGCCTGAGTGACAGAGCGAGACTCCATCTCTAGAAAAAAACAAAAAAAAAGAATGGCACATTGGTAGCTTGAGGGCCTGTGGAAGCCACAGGATGTGTTTTGTGTGCTTGAAGGGAGTCACATACATTTGAATTCCTTAAGATGGCCAGTTTAGACACTTGACTCCACAACTCCTTATTGTATTAAACAATCTAAGGCAGGTGCCAGGGGTTCATGCCTGTTGTCCCAGCTACTTGGGAGGCTGAGGAGGGAGGATTGCTTGAGCCCAGGAGGTCGAGGCTGCAATGAGCCAGGATGGTGCCACTGCACTCCAACCTGGGCGACAGAAGGATACCCTGTCATAAAATAATAATAATAATGCATAAACAAATCTGATTCATACATTTTTATCCTTGCCTGGCCCCTGTTGGCTTCTGAGATTTCAAATTCAAGATGAAATTATCCCTAAGACCAATGTCAATTGTGCTTATTTTCCCCTGGAGTCCTCAAACCAAGGGGCGATGTGAGGCCCCAGAAGGGCAGGGTAAATGAGGAAACAGGAGCGGTTTGCTGGCCCTGCAGGTTCCCTGTGTCCTGGAATCGTAGGCACTTGGCTGGCCTTGCCCTGAGCTGCCACAGTCCAAAAAAGAACTTCGTTTCCTGCAGCACCTTTATGCTGACTTTTTCCACGCCCGGCTCTCTGATGGACACAATCAGGGTTGCTATTATCTCTCAAGCAAAACGACATTGCAGAACACCCAGGCATCAGGTGGCCCGAGATAATGTCAGGGCAGCTCAATAGGGTTCCTCTCAGCCCTAATGAGAAACACAAAAGGAGCAAATCATGGAGACTTTCTATAGAGCCTTTCGGAAAGTGTGGGGAGGGAGGCAGGGGGAAGAATCCCAGCAGTAATAAGAGCCTTTTTGAGAGGAACTAGTGTTATTTCTCTGCTCTCAAGCCCAGATTGAGTTCCGTGGGTGAGAGAACTCGCCTCTCTCTGGGTGGATTTCTTCATGGGCGCTCAGGGAAAACATCTCGAGCCAAAGATAGAATTAAATCAGCAAATGATGGTGGGAGTGTGCGTGTACCCCTGGCAGAGGAACCCATACGTGAATTCTGTTCCTTTGTTTTGGCTCTCAGCTAGAACCCCTTGTCTCAATTAATGTTTTTAAAACAACATTATTGAGGCTCAGCCGATATTTTACCTTCTTAAGGTTGGAACTTTTGTTTATGTCTACAAAGCTCTTCTGACGTACAGTAGGATTAAAATTATATAGAGAGGAAGTGGAATCCTTGAAGATAAAATGCATGAGCTACTTTTTCTTAAATGCTATATATTTTTACATTATTGTGATATGAAATTCTTAAGAAGCCAGAGCACCTTGACAAGATATTTTATTCTTTTTTTGCAAACCTTGTAGCATTGATTATTATGCCCTTATATGTACATGTTGGGCACCCCGTGAAGATAAGCTGAATTGAGTTTATCAAATATTTATTAAGTCTTCTACATTTAATGTTATAGTTTTGCTAGATTAGGGAACCTCCTCTAATAGTTTTATCCCAATTCAAATTTTGCAAGGTAGACTTAATTTTCTCAATTTATCTCAAATAGCTTGAAAAGTATGAAACATTTCACCATGAACATAAGTCACTGTGAAATAGACCTAGGCTGAACTTTTTTTTTTCTTTTTTAGAGACAAGGTTTCACTCTGTCACCCAGGCTGGAGTACAACGATATGATCATGGCTCACTGCAGCCTCAATATACCAGGCTTAAGTGATCTGCCTGCCTCAGCCTCCTGAAAACCTGGGACTACAGGCACGTGCCACCACGCTGAACTAATTTTTAAAATTTTTGTAGAGCTGGAGTCTTGCTATGTTGCCCAGGCTGGTCCCAAACTGCTGAGTTCAAGTGATCCTCCCACTTTGGCCTCCTAAAGTTCTGGGATTATAGGAATGAGTCACCGTGCCCAGCCCATTTTTCTTACTTAGTACACCCCATGTGTAGTTAAAGTTAAGCTGGCAGAATCCTTAAACAGATCTTTAAATAACCTTCTCCTTGATTATCAAAAAGCATTTGTCTGATCCTTCAGAGTCCCAGCCATCTTAGAGCTTAAAATAGGTTTGTGAACAGTGCAAAGCAAAAGACAAAAAAAAAAAAAAAAAAAAAGCAAGGCAAAGAAACTCGCCATCTAGCCAACTGCGTCAAGAGGAAATCCATTCCCACTTGTCTGCATTTGATTGAACCTTGGTGAACCGCCAACGCCGCACACCGTGGAGGAACCAGATTAAAGACCTACAGGAGACGTTTGATAGATCTTCTCAGACAGGTGCTTCTCACACCTCCGCAGTTTATCTAAGGCTCACTTCACAAAGGCTTGGAGGAAGCTCTGCCCTTCCAAAAGTATATGAAGTAAGAGAAACCCAAAGCTGAAAAATGAGATGCTCAGCTTCAAGCTCAGAATTGTGTGAATGGCAGACAGCAAGCCTCTTTTTATTAAAATCCTAGGTATTGGACGTTGACCACATACAGTGGAAATCATTGTCGTTCACACACAAATTCATTTGTTCATTTATTCAGCCAATTTGGATGGAACACCTACTATGTGCAAGGCACAAGGCTAAGACTGTGTAAGTGACTTTCTACCCAACCAGTTTATGAGTACATGCTACAGGCATGGCTACTTTGTGACTCCATCTCATTGCTCTTGTCTCTTTGGAAGAATAAGGATTTTTTTAACCCAGTTTTCCCACTTGTCCCACAGACTAGGTGATGGCAGATGTCTTGGCCAATAGGCAAAATCTCACTTGGACTCAAAATACCTGAGATCTCAACTCTTTTTTTATTTGGAGACAGAGTCTTGCTCTGTTACCCAGGCTGGAATACAGTGATGTAATCACAGTTCACTGCAGCCTCAACCTCCCAGGCTCAAGTAATCCTCCTGCCTCAGCCTGCCTAGTAGCTGGAACTACAGGTGTATGCTACCATGTCCAGCTAATTTTTAATTTTAATTTTTTTTTTTTTTGTAGAGACAGTGTTTTGCTCTGTTGCCCAGCCTGGTCTCAGACCCTTGGCGTCAAGCAATCCTCCCACCTCAACCTTCCAAAGCATTGGGATTACAGGCCACTGCATGAGCCCCAATTCTTTTTCAAAATCTTAAAATTCCAGAAAGAAATCATTACAGTGTGAGTTGTGTCCCCCCCAACCCCCCAAATTTATATATTGAAGCCGTAACTCCCAGAGCGACTATATATGGAGATAGGGCCTTTAGGAGGTGATTAAGGTTAAATGAGGTTATAAAGGTAGAGCCCTAATCTAATAGGAAAGATATCTTTATAAGAAGAGTAAGATATATCTCTTTCTCTACCCATGCACAGAGGAATGTTCATATGAGGACGCAGCCAGAAGGCGGCCCTCAGCAAGACAGAAAGAGAGCCCTCACCAGGAACAGGTCTTCTGGCATCTTGATCTTGGACTTCCCAGCCCCTAAAACTATAAGAAATAAATGTCTGTTGCTTAAGCTGCCCAGTCTGTGGTATTTTGTTACGGCAGCCTGAGCTGACTAAGATAGAAACAGAGCAAACGTCCCCTAAACTGTTTTTCAGGTAATGGTACCTCATACAATGCCAAGCACACAGGGTAGACAACAGGCATTTGCCAAGTGAATGGTAGAGAGAAAACCCAGGGGACCTCTGATCTTTGAGGCCAAGCAGTGAGTGGGGAAACAGGACCAGTTACCATGTGGCTCAACTCTCAGCTTCCTTTTCCGTGTCTGAAAAATGCAGTTGCTCCTCAATTTAGACCCTTACTATTTTATGGGAAGACACTGTAAAGGTTGACTGATGACCCTAAAACAGCTGAAACTTGAAAATAAAAACTAAAAATGAAAACACTTGATCTTTTCTTCCACATGCCTTTCCCTGACCTACTTCCTCCCTTTGCTGATACCAGGGCAGGATGACAGGTCAGGATCACCTGAACTCCTTGATCTATTGTGTTCATGGCAACTCCCTCTTAAATGAAGAAGACGCCTGCCCAGTTCTTTGGTACTATGGAATGTTAGAAATAACAACCTCTTTGGATATCAGGGGAAGGCCTGTGTTGGGGGAAAATTATAAAGAAGGATTTGCTTGTATTCAGTGTGTCTTCTTCCTACCCCCAAGGGGCCGATTGCTCCAAGCTACCTGGATGCCCCTAGCACGTCTGCTCTGACAAAATAATTCTTAGCAAGGCCTTAGAGATGAATAATTCTCAGCAAGTCCTTAGGGACTAACACTGGCCATGTTATAGGTGAAATTTGACAAGGTTTATATGCATAAGCCATTTCTTTCTTTCCAGGGTTCATGCCTGAAATTTGGGTAACTTCCAGCAGATCAATGATGGCACTTAAGCTAGCGATACGGTCCAAATGGGAAAACTTTCTATAGTGGGGTCAAAAGTTAGCAGGCAACAACCAAACAAAAAGTTAGCATGCTATTCTCCCTCACCGTGTGATTTCTCTAAAAACAGCAGTATTTATTTAAATGTTTGGTCTATTACCTAACGGTAATCAATATGTAATATAACTAATATTAGCATAATAATTTACCTTCGGAAGGAGGATATATAATCCAGAACATAACGTAGGAGAATACTTCAGGCATGGTGGCTCACGCCTGTAATCCCAGGGCTTTAGGAGGCCAAGGCAGGAGGACCACTTGAGGCCAAGAGTTTGAGACCAGCCCGAGCAACATAGCAAGATCCCATCTCTAAAAAATATTTAAAAATTGCCCAGGCATTGTGATGCATGCCTATAGTCTCAGCTACTCAGGAGGTAGAAGTGAGAGGATCCCTTGAGTCCAGGAGTTTGAGGCTGCAGTGAGCCATGATTGTGCCACTGCACTCCAGCCTGGGAAACAGAGTGAGATCCTGTCTCAAATAAAATGTATAAATTAACTACATGAAAAAAGACTTCTCTATATATCCAAAGTCAAAAGACAATGAAGAGGCCAGGCATGGTGGCTCGTGCCCGTAATCCTAGCACTTTGGGAGGCCAAGGTGGGTGGATCACCTGAGGTCAGGAGTTCAACACGAGCCTGACCAACATGATGGAGCCCTATCTCTACTAAAAATACAAAATTCTATTCTATAATACCACCTACTTAGGAGGCTGAAGCAGGAGAATCGCTTGAACCTGGGAGGTGGAGTTTGCAGTGAGCTAAGATTGCGCCATTGCACACCAGCCTGGTCAACAAGAGCAAAATTCCATCTCAAAAGCAAACAAACAAACAAACAAACAAAAACAAAAGACAGCTAAGATACTTTAAAATTTGTTAATTTATAAATGTAATTTATGAATTTATTGATATTAATAACTTTATAAATTTATTAATTGAATAATTAATATTAACATTGATAACTTTATAAATTCATAATTTATAAAGTGAAAAAGTGAAATAAAAATGGTCCTTAAAGTATAATTGACCCTTGAACAACACGGACTTGAACTGCATGGGTCCACTTAAATGCAGATTTTTTTTTTCAATAAAAGAGGCTGGGCACGGTGGCTCATGTCTGTAATCCCAGCACTTTGGGCGGCCGAGGTGGGTGGATCACCTGAGGTCAGAAGTTCAAGACCAGCCTGGCCAAAATGGCAAAACCCCGTCTCTACTAAAAACAAAAAAATTAGCTGGGCATTGTGGCGAGTGCCTGTAATCTCAGCTACTCGAGAGGCTGAGGCACGAGAATCGCTTGAACCCGGGAGGTAGAGGTTACAGTCAGCGGAGATTGCACCACTGCACTCCAGCCTGGGCAACAGAGTAAGACTCCATCTCAAAAATAAATAAATAAATAAATAAATAAATAAATATTACACTGAGTGTGCCTGTCTCTCTTGCCTTCCCTTCCACCTCTGCCAACCTTGAGACAGCAAGACCAACCTCTTCTCCTCTTTAGCCTATTCACCGTGAAGACTATGAGAGTGAAGACCTTTATGATGAGCCACTTCCACTTAAGTAGTTAGTAAATATATTTTCCTTATGATTTTCTCAATAACATTTTTTCTCTAGCTTACTTTATTGTAGGAATATCATATATAATACACATAACATACCAAATATGTTAATTGGCTATTTATGTTATCAGTAAGTCTTCCAGTCAACAGTAGGATATTATTAATTAAGTTTTGGAGGAGTCAGTTACACATGGGTTTTTAACTGCACAGGGAGCCAATGCCCCTAACCTTGGCATTGTTCAAGGATCAACTGTATAAAAATACGTTCAGCCGGGCGCAATGGCTTATGCCTATAAGCCCAGCACTTTGGGAGGCCAAGGCGGGTGGATCATGAGGTCAAGAGATTGAGACCATCCTGGCCAATATGGTGAAACCCCATCTCTACTAAAAACACAAAAATTAGCTGGGCGTGGTGGCACACGCCTGTAGTCCCAGCTACTTGGGAGGCTAAGGCAGGAGAATCGCTTGAATCTGGGAGGCGGAGATTATGCCACTGCACTCTAGCCTAGCGATAGCGAGACTCCGTCTCAAAAAAAAAAAAAAAAAAAAAAAAAAATACGTTCAACCTCACTCATGATAAGAGAAATGCTCATTAAGACTGCATTAAGATACCATTTCTCTTCTACCAGATTGACAAATAATTAAGAAGCATAACAACTTACTGTGTTGTGGAGACTGTAGGGAAATAGACACTCTTACAGATTATCGATGACAGTGAAAATTATTACAACCCTTATAGAGAGAATTTGTCTAGCTCACAAAACTACATATGCTTTTTCTTTTTCACCCAGTAAGCCCACTTCTCGGAATTTTTGCTGAAGATACCACCTCCAACAATGGAAAATATTGGAAACGACCTAAATTCACATATGCAACAGAGTGGTTGAATAAACTGTAGTGCATCCACTCCATGGAGTCCTATGCAGCAGCAAAAAATAAGATCTTGGCTAGGCACGGTGGCTCACACTTGTAATCCCAGCACTTTGGGAGGCCAAGGCGGGTAGATCACCTGAACTCAGGAGTTCGAGACCAGCCTGACCAACATGGAGGAACCCTGTCTCTACTAAAAATACAAAATTAGCTGGGTATGGTGGTGCATGCCTGTAATCCCAGCTACTCAGGAGGCTGAGGCAGGAGAATTGCTTGAATCTGGCAGGCAGAGATTGCAGTGAGCCAAGATCACACCATTACACTCCAGCCTGGGCGACAAGAATGAAACTCCATCTCAAAAAAATAAAATAAGATCTCTATGAATTTATTGAGACTAATTTTTAGGATATATTCTTAAGTTAAAAAAAAAAAGTCAAATGTGAAAGAGCATTGATGGTATGCTACCTTTTGTGCAGAGGAAAGGGTGAATTAGAAAATATACATCTATCTGCTCATTTGACTGAAGAGAACTACAGGAAAGATAAAAAGAGACTAATATGATTGGTTACCTACAGGATATTATTGGGGATGGAGTAAGAAGGACAGAAAGAATGGGAGGGGAAATGACACTCCTCTGAATATATCTTTTTGTATGATCCTGACTTCAGGACCATGTTAAGGTTTTACACAGAAAGAAAGGAAGAGAAAGAAGAAAGTAAGGTTTTACACAGAAAGAAGGAAGGAGAAAAGGAGGAAAGGAGGAGAAATGGAGGAAGGAAGGAAGGCAGGAAAGAAGGAGGGAAGGAAGGAAGGAGAGAGAAAGGAAGAAAGGAGGGAGGAAGAGAGGAAGAGAAGAGGAAGGAAGGAGGGAGGGAGGGAAAAAGGAAGGAAGGGAGGGAGGAGAAAGGAAGACAGAGGAAGACAGGAATGAAGGAAAGAGGAAAGGAAGGAAAAAAGGAAAGGAAAGAAAAGGAGAAAGGGAAAGAAACAAGGAAAGAGGAAAGGAAAGAAAGAAAGAGGGAATGAAGGAAGGAGAAAAGGAAGGAAGGAAAGAAGAAGGAAGGAAGGAAGTAAGGAAGGAAGGAAGGAAGGAAGGAAGGGGAAAGGGAGACAGAGGAAGACAGGAATGAAGGAAAGAGAAAAGGAAGGAAAAAAGGAAAGGAAAGAAAAGGAGAGAGGGAAAGAAACAACGAAAGAGGAAAGGAAGGAAAGAAAGAGGGAATGAAGGAAGGAGAAAAGGAAGGAAGGAGGGAGGGAAGAGAAAAGAAGGAAGGAAGGAAATCAACAAGGATCAGGGAAGAATTCTAAAATTGACTTTAAAAAACCCAAACTGAACCATAATTCCAAAGAGCAGCATAACTACAGAAATAAGGGAAAAAAGAACAAACCCAATGAACTTTTGAAAACAATATTTGAACTGTATGCCCTCAGGTAAAAAACAAAAAGAACTCTAAATAAATATTGAACTCTAACTAGTAGCTTTCTTTTTTCTCAGAGACATGAGCTAGCAATTCTGGAACTACTTTCTGATCATCCTGGGATTGAGCAAATGAGTAAGTACACTTACTGTGGATAATGGGAGTCAGGTTTCTTACTGTCAGAAAAGGAGTGGAAAGGGGGAATGATGGAATGAACCCTGTGGTGTTGGGTTGAAGTTGAATTGTATGAGTGTGAACTCATGGGTTTTAGTATAACTAGATTTAAAAACAGATGAATATTGAAAAGCTATGTATATAGGTGTGCACACACATATGTATGTGTGAATGAATTTACCAATACCTATTACTCAGTTCTGTGTTCTCAGGAAAGTGCTGACACCCCGCTAGCAATGAACACACCTAGTGCCCAGATTTTGGTTTCTAAATACTATTCACCAAAAGGAACCAAGGCTCTTTGGGGAGATGGCTAACTCCAGGGTGAGACAAGAAACATACAAGACAAGACTGGACTATCTTGTACCAAAAAGTAAAGAAAACAATAGTAAAGAAATGCTCAAAGAATCATAGGAGACTGTCAAGAGGACACAGTGGTTAGTCAGAAGGTGTTGCCAGTGGTAAAATATGGAATATTTTGAGCATCAAAATAAATAATGATAGTAAAGCATTCTAACCTATGGAATGCACAAATCCACATGGCCATAAATAAATAAGGAAATAGGGGGAGAGAAAGTTCTTCCTTTTTATATATTTGATTATTTTAATGTTTATATATTGCTTTTTAAGCAACTTTATGGATGTAATTCACACATCAATTTGCCCATTTAAATCGTAAAATGCAGTGGCTTAAGTATACTTACAGAGTTGTGCAGCCATCACCACATCTAATTTTAGAACATTTTCATCATTCCAGGAAGAAGCCCTGTACCATTAGTAGTTATTCCCCAGTGCCCTCCCAACCTTAGGCAACCAGTAATCTACTTTGTCTCCGTAGATCTGTCTACTCTGGATATATCACGGGAATGGGTTCATATAATACGTAGTCATCAGCTTCTCTCGCTTACTGTTTCAAAGTCCATCCATCTATGTTGTACCATGTATCACTACTTCATTCCTTTACATTGCCAAATAATATTCCACTGTATGCATACACCACATTTTCATTTATCCATTCATCAGCTGATAGTCATATGGGTTCCTTCCATGATTTATTTAGTTCTTATAAATAATGCTGCTATGGCTGAGCACAGTGACTCACGCCTGTAATCCCAGCACTTTGGGAGGCCAAGATGGGTGGATGGCTTGAGGTCAAGAGTTCGAGACCAGCCTGACCAACATGGTGAAACCCTGTCTCTACTAAAAATACAAAAATTAGCCAGATGTGGTGGTGCATACCTGTAATCTCAGCTACTCAGAAGAATTGTTTGAACCTAGGAGGCAGAGGTTCCAGTGAGCCAAGATTGCCCCACTGCACACCACCGTGGGTGATAAATTGAGACTCCGTCTCAATAAAAATAAATAAATAAATATGCTATGAATATTCACCTGCAAATTTTTGTGTCACTATATACCTTAATTTCTTGGGTAGGTTTCTCTATGAGTGGATTTGCTGGACCATATAATGCTGTGTTTAACATTTTGAAGAATTGCCAAACTATTTTCCAGCGCAGCTTCACCGTTTTTACATTCTGCATTTTACGTTCCCACCAGCAATACGTGAGTCTTCTGGCTTCTCCTCATCCTGTTACTGTCTTTTTTATTATTATTATTACAGTCTTCCTACTAGATGTGAAACTTTATCTCATCATGGTTTTGATTTGGATTTCACTAATGACTAATGACATTGAGCATCTTTTCATGTGCTTGTTGGTCATTTGCATGTTTTTGTTGCAGAAATGTCTGTCAACATGCTTTGTCCATTCTGGGTGATTTATCTTTTTTTTTTTTTTTTTTTTTGAGACAGAGTCACGCTCTGTCACCAGGCTGGAGTGCAGTGGCGCAATCTCAGCTCACTGCAACCTCTGCCTCCTGGGTTCAGGCAATTCTCCTGCCTCAGCCTCCCAAGTAGCTGGGATTACAGGTGTCTGCCACCATGCCTGGCTAATTTTGTATTTTTAGTAGAGATGGGGTTTCACCATGTTGACCAGGCTGGTCTCAAACTCCTAACCTCAGGTGATCCACCCGCCTCAGCCTCCCAAAGTGCTGAGATTGCAGACCTGAGCCATCACGTCCGGCCGATTTATCTTTTTACTATAGAGTTGTAGGAGTGCTTTACGATTTCTGGATACAAGCACCTTATCAGATACATGATTTGCAAACATTTTCTCCTATGCTGTGTGCTGTCTTTTCATTCTCTTGAAGGCATCATTTGCAGCACACATTTTTAAAATTTTCATGAAGTCCAATTATATCTATTTCCTTTTGTCACTTGTGGTTTTGGTGTCATACCTAAGAAACCATTGCCTAACGCTGATCCAAGATCATGAAGTTTTATTCCTATGTTTCCTTTTATATATATATAGTTTTAGCTCATATATTTACATCTTTTATCATTTATTTATTTATTTATTTATTTATTTATTTATTTATTTGAGACACAGTCTCTCTGTGTTGCCCAGGCTGGGGTACAGTGGCATGATCTCAGCTCACTGCAACCTCCACCTCTTGGGTTCAAGCAATTTTCATACCTCAGCCTCCTGATTCTGGGAGGATTGCAGCTATGTGCCACCATGCCCGGTTAATTTCTATATTTTTTAGTAGAGTCAGGGTTTCGCCATGTTGCCCAGGCTGGTCTTGAACTCCTGGGCTCAAGCAATCCTCCTGCCTCAGCCTCCCAAAATGCTGGGATTACAGGCGTAAGCCACTGCACCCGGCTCTTTGATCCATTTTGATTGTTTTGTGTGTGGTCTGACATAGAAATCTCACATCATTCTTTGGCAAATGAATGTCCAGTTGTCCCAGCATCGTTGGTTGAAAAGACTAACCTTTACCCCATTGAACTGTCTTGGCAACTCTGTCAAAAGTTGAATGTCCGTGATGTAAAAGTTTATTTCTGCACTAAAAATTCTGTTCCATTCATCTATATGTTTACTCTTATGCCAGGACCACACTGTCCTGATTAATGGAGGTTTGAAGTCAGTTTTAACTCAGATAGTGTAAGTCCTGCTTCTTTCTTTTTCAAGATCATTTGACTTCTCTGGGTACCTTGCACTTCCATATCAATTTTAGGGTCTGCTCATTAATTTCTGCAAAAACAAAACAAAACAAAAACAAAGTAAAACCATACACACACATACATCAGCTAGGATTCTGATAGGGATTGCATTGAACGTATAGATCAATTTGGAGAGTTGTCTTAACAATACTACGTTTTCTGACTCATGAACAAGAATGTTCTAAATAAGTGTTTTCACTTATTTAGATTTTCTTTAATTTCATAAAGCTCTTTCTTACTGTAGAAAGTCAGCAAATAATTGCAGAAGGAATGATGGCATTAGAAGATTACCATTTGGCAGTTACCCTAGGAATGACTGATTTGGGTAAGAACTATCCGTGGATGATAGAATTGTCAGAGGCATTTAAACCAGAGCAACTCCATCTTGAATAGGAGCCGGGTAAAATGAGGCTGAGACTTACTGGGCTGCATTCCAAGAGAGTGAAGACATTCTAAGTCACAGGATGAGATATGAGGTCGGCACAAAATACAGGTCATAAAGACCTTGCTGATAAAACAGTTCGCAGTAAAGAAATTGGCCAAAACCTACCAAAACCAAGATGGTGACGAGAGTGACCTCTGGTCGTCCTCACTGCTACACTCCTGCCAGCCCCATGACAGTTTACAAATGCCATGGCAACGTCGGGAAGTTACTCCAGATAGTCTAAAAAGAGGAGGCATGAATAATCCACCCCTTGTTTAGCATATCAAGAAATAACCACTAAAATGGGCAACCAGCAGCCCTCGGGGCTGCTCCGTCTATGGAGTAACTTCTTTCATTCCTTTACTTTCCTAATAAACTTGCTTTCACTTTACTCTATGGACTCTCTATGAATTCCTCCTTTCGTGAGATCCAAGAACCCTCTCTCGGCGTCTGGATCGGAACCCCTTTCCTGTAACAAAACTAGTGGGTAAAACTTTGAAGAGTAACAGGATATTTACATAATCTCAAAGTACCACCTTAAAAGATACTTATTGAGGTCAGCCGCAGTGGCTCACGCCTGTAATCCCAGCACTTTGGGAGGCTGAGGTGAGCGGATCACTTGACATCAGGAGTTTGAGACCAGCCTGGTCAACATGGTGAAACTCCATTTCTACTAAAAATACAAAAATTAACCGGGTGTGGTGGCAGGCACCTGTAATCCCAGCTACTCTGGTGGCTGAGGCAATAAAATCACTTGAATTTGGGAGGCGGAGTTTGCAGTGAGCCAAGATCATGCCACTGCACTCCAGCCTGGGCGACAGAGCGAGACTCCATCTCAAAAACAAAAACAACAAACAAACAAACAAAAACTATTGATAGAAAGGGTGAGACTATTTTCTTTCCTTTTTTTTTTTTTTTTTTTTTTTTTAAAGACAATCTTACTCTGTCACCCAGGCTGGAGTGCAGTGTGGCCTGATCTCAGCTCACTGCAACCTCCACCTCCCAGGTTCAAGCAATTCTCCTGCCTCAGCCTCCTTAGTAGCTGGGATTACAGGCACGCACCACCACACCCAGCTAAATTTTGTATTTTTAGTAGAGACGGGGTTTCACCATGTTGGCAAGGTTGGTCTCCGACTCCTGACCTCCGATCACCCGCCTCAGCCTCCCAAAGTGCTGGGATTACAGGGATGAGCCACTGCGCCTGTCTGAGATATAGCATATTTAAGGTGGAGAAACACTGTAGGCACCATCCTAACCTTCCTTTACCATGAAACCCTTATACCGAAATCCTTTGATAGAAAAACTATCATTAACCCCATTTACAGATGAGACAACTAAGACTTCTAGAGACAAAATAACTTGCAGAAGGTTACACAAGATGGTGAGTTGGGGAAGTTTTCTGACTCGAAAGGCTGTGTTCTTAATTGCAGTGTTACACTAGACATTTTATTCCCGCCAGCAAATCTATTGAGTAAATAATTTATTTAAGTGGAGAAATGTCAGCACTGTTCTGAATAGAAGTCTTTGGTATATCAATAAGAGTCATGTATAATGGCTCTTTATGCAAATGTCCTACTTGGAGTCTTTGCCAAGAAAGAGCGTCTCCCTTGAGAAATGTATCTTCCTTGTTTTATCAGACAATGAGGATTATACAGCCCATTTCCCTTTTTTCTTCTCTGCCAGGGGACTTAAGCTAAATCAAATGCCCAAATGGAGAAACTCATTTGGGTGCCTGGCAAAGCCTATTTCTTTTCTTTTTGAGACAGAGTCTCGCTGTGTTGCCCAGGCTGGAGCGCAATGGCATGATCCTGGCTCACTGCAACCTCCGCCTCCTGGGTTCAAGCGATTCTCCTGCCTCTGCCTCCCAAGTAGCTGGGACTACAGGTGTGTGCCACCAGACCGGGCTACATTTTTTTGTATTTTTAGTGGAGATGGAGTTTCACCATGTTGGTCAGGCTGGTCTCGAGCTCCTGACCTCAAATGATCCTCCTGCCTCGGCCTCCCAAAGTGCTGGGATTACAGGCGTGAGCCCCCGTGCCCAGCTAAGATCTATGTGGGGGGAGCTGTATTGTTTTTATTAGTTGTCCTGTTCCTATTGTGTTTAGTTTTGTAAATAAATAACCTCAAATCCTACTCAGAAGTCACTAAGATCTAAAGAATAAATCAGTTCATGCGAATATGCGAAACACCACTGACCTGTACACTTTAAATGGGTGAATTTTATGGTCTGTATATGTCAAAAAAGCTCTTTTTAAAGAGCAAATTGTCAAGGTGTAGTGGCTCACACCTGTAATCCCAGCACCTTGGGAGGCCAAGGTTGGAGGATTGCCTGAGCCCAGGAGTTTGAGACCAGCCTGGGCAACACTGTGAGACCCTATCTCTGTAGAAAAATATAAAAATTAGTTGGGTGTGGTGGTGCACACATGTAGTCCCAGCTACTTGGGAGACCGAGGCAGGGGGATCACTTGAGCCCAAAAGTTTGAGACTGCAGTGAGCTATGATGGTGCTACTGCACTCCAGTCTGAGTGACAGAGTGAGACAGTTTCAAAAAATAATAATAATAATAAAAAGAAAGAATGAATGAAAGTGGAAAGAAAAAAATTGGGGGAGGGGGGGAAATAAAACAGGCAGGACTCTGAAGCTACCCAAATCAGGAGATGAAAACCCCTGTGCACGAAGCAGTCTGAGTTGCTGGGGAGGAGACATTTGGGGGTTCATTTGCCAGACACTTTGGAGATATAGTACTGTATGCCAGCTGCCTTTCACTGTGCAGTTGCTCAGCTCCTGGTTCTCTTCCATCAGATGTATCGGGGGACCAGGCTCCAGCCCTCACCTCCCATGGGATCAATCTGTGAGGCTGAGATACAGCCTTGGCCCCAGTTCATTATTTGGCCTTTGTCTTAATGGATTGTCACATCTCTTGACTCCTAGTTGATTCAAGCTTTTCTGCTGATTGCACCTTCGCAAATGTCCCCCATCCTTGTCCTAGAATGTCGTATCCTGGGTCTGCAGAAGAATGGAGCCTTTGGGTCCATCCTGTTACTGTTTTGGAAAAACCTCCCTGTCTATTCCACTGCCGTTCCTTCTCTACTTTCCTTCCTTCCTTTCTTCCTTCCTTCCTTCCTTCCTTCCTTCCTTCCTTCCTTCCTTCCCTCCCTCCCTCCTTTGCTCCCTCCCTTCCTTCCTTCCTTCCTTCCTTCCTTCCTTCCTTCCTTCCTTTCTTTCTTTCTTTCTTTCTTTCTTTCTTTCTTTCTTTCTTTCTTTCTTTCTTTCTTTCTTTCTTTCTCTCTCTCTCTCTCTCTTTCTTTCTCTCTCTCTTTCTTTCTTTCTTTCTTTTAGAGAGTCTCACTCTGTCACCCAGGCTGGAGTGCAGTGGTGCCATCTCAGCTCACTACCACCTCCTCCTCCCAGGTTCAAGCAATTCTCATGTCTCAGCCTCCCAATTAGCTGGGACTATAGGCACCCGCCACCACGCCCAGCTAATTTTTGGTATTTTTAGTAGAGATGGGGCTTTGCCATGTTGGCCAGGCTGGTCTCATACTCCTGACCTCAGGTGATCTGCCTGCCTCAACTTCCCAAAGTGCTGGGATTACAGATGTGAGCCACCACACCCAGGCTGTTTCTTTCTTTCCAAAGTGAAAAACCCAGAGTTTTGTTTCTGCCTTGGAGGTACAAAGTCAGGGAAAACGTCACTCCTATCCTAACAATAAGAAAACCATCACTTTTCCTGAACCCATCAGAAAGGTGAAGTTTGCAGGGCAACCAAATAGTCTGAAATCTAAGGAAAGATGGGCTCTTCTAAGGAAAAATGGGATGCAGCCACTGAATCAACTCTGACAGAGCACAGGGGGAAAAGCCTCTAGGTGACATATAAATAGGTAAGAAGAATTTAGATAAAAAATTTAATGAATTTCTAAAGACCAAGAGAGTATAGAGCTCTGGTACGAATGTGGGCTTTTCTCTTCATCTCTCCATCAGGAGCTTGCACAAAAGATTAGACATAGAATGGGACACTAGATCAAACCTTCCTTGCATGCATGCCTGGATGAGGGAAGGAGCTGCTCCTGTAGGAGAGACACAGAACTCACTGAGACACTTGTCCTCTTGGAACAAAGACCATGAGCTGCTGGGTGAAGAGCACAAAACACTGTCACCCCCAGGGCACAGGTGAAGACCCATTGCAGGTGGGAGAAAAGTAAAAGAATAAAAATATATCTTAAAAGGAGGAGCAGAACATCATTCTGGGCCCAAAATTTTATACTAATTCCATTAGAGGTCTTTAGCTGGTTGAGGGAAATAAATTTTCTCCTGCAGAAGACACACCAAGGATGCAAGGCAGTGTTTGCCCACTATAAGTAGGAGTGTGGGAACACAGAGAAAATCCCACTGCCAAGACCCAGGGACACAAGACCTGCCTAAGATTGAGGCTGGACCAGGAAAACAAGGAACATCCTTGTCCACAACCACCAGGCTAGTAAGCACCAAGTGACAGCAATCAGTCTACTGCAGTAGGAGAGCCAAGAACATAGAAATCTTCTCTGAGATGTAGGCACACAGGGAAGGCCAAAAGATGACAGTGTCATGAAAGCATTGAAAAAACCCTCCAGCAACCCAGCCCCCACAGCAAGCACAAGACAGCTCTAGAAATATGCAAGCTGATAGTGCCTTGACAGTAAATATAACAACAACAAAACTCAGTTCCAGTTTCATTCCTGACTAGATTGACTCAACTCCCCCCTCCTGCATACTAGCAGCCAAGCAAAAGAAAAGGCTTGCCATTTTCTGGTATAAATGCTTACTTGTCTCTACTGTTCTGTATACCATGTTCAGCACTCAATCAAAAACTACAAGACACATCAAAAAAGAAAGTGAAAACACTCCTCTGTCAAGAGATAAATCAATCAAGAGAACTAGACTCAGAAGTGATTTAGATGTTAGAATTATAAGACAGAGATTTTAAAATGACTATGATTGATATGTTAAAGGCTCTGGTAGAAAAGATGAAAAATATTCATGAACACATGAGAAATTTCAGCAGAGGTGAAAAAAAGCGTGTAAGAAAGGGTCAACTGTAGATGTTAAAAATACTTTTTAAACAGAAATAACAGAGATTTTTAAAATGCCTTTAGAGATCTCATTGAAACATTTGACACCACTGAGAAAATAACTGGATGTTAAGGGAGGTCAACGAGAATTACCCAAACTGAAACATACATACACACATAAAAATAGAGTAAAAACATTTTACGAGACATTTTACAAGATAGAGCAATAATTAATAGTCTAACATATGTGAAGGCTGGGCACAGTGGCTCATGCTTGTCACCCCAGCACTTTGGGAGACCAAGGCAGGAAGATCACTTGAGCCCACCAGTTTGAGACCAACCGCATTATGAGACCTTGTCCCTACAGAAAAATTTTAAAAATTACCAGGGTTTGGTTGCACACACCTGTAGTCCCAGCTATTCAGGAGGTTGAGATGGGAGCATGGCCTGAGCCTGGGAAGTCAAGGCTGCAGTGAGCCAAGATCATGCCACTGCACTCCAGCCTTGGCAATGAGCAAGACCTTGTTTCAAAAAAAAAAGTTTAACATAGGTGAAATTGAAATCCCAGAAGGCAAAGAGAAACAATGAGACAGAAAAAATAGTTGAGGAGATAATGACCGATAATTTTCCAAAACTAAAATCACATTAAATTATGGATTTAAAAAATCATAGGGATGCATAGAGGGGAACAACACACACTGGGGCCTGTCAGAGGGCAGGGGGTGGGAGGAGGGAGAGGATCAGGAGGAATAGCTAGTGGATGCTGGGCTTAATCCCTGGGCAATGGGACGGTCTGTGCAGCAAACCACCACGTCACATGTTTACCTATGTAACAAACCTGCACATCCTGCACACGTACCCCTGAACTTAAAAGCTGGAAATTTTAAAAAATAAACTTAGTCAATATTAAATGTGACTTTTAAAAACTCATAGGACCACACTAGAACACATAGCTCATCGCCAAAATACAAAAAACCAAAAAACTCAGACGCATCCCATTCAAACTTCTAAAAAGGAGTGATAAACAGAGTATCTTAAAGGAAACTAGAAAAAAAGCAGACACATTACATACAGAAGCACAAATAGAATTATAGTAGAAGACTTCTTCTACTATACACCCCAGAATTCTAGTGCTCGAAAATAAACAAGAAATAAAGACTCTTTCCAGACAAACAAAAGCAGAGATAATTCATTATCTGCGGATCTGTAATACAAGAAAAGCCAGAAGACTATGGTACCAGACAGAAATTTGGATTTATACAAAGAAGCGAACATCTCTAAAAATAGCTTGATAAATATTTAAAAACTTTTTCTTGTCCTACATTGTTCTAAGAGGTCATTGACTGTAGAAAGCAAAAACCATAGCAATATATTGTGATGAAGGACTTGTACGTAGATTTAAAGACTCTAAAACACTCAAGAAAATAAAACGATACAGTCGAGCAAAAGATTTGAAAAGACACTTTACCAAAGAAAATATCCATACGGCAAATACACCCATGAAAAGATATTCAATATCATTAGTCATAAGAGAAATGCGAATTTAAGCCACAGTGAGATACCATTACACACATACTAGAATGGCTTAAAGCAAATAAACAAACTACAGAGCCTGTCAACACAGAACGCCTGTGAGCATGGAAACAAATGAGGCTTCCACTCAATGTTCATGGGAATACCACACGGTACAGCCACTTGGGCAAGCAGGCTGGCAATTTCTTTCTTTCTTTTCTTTTCTTTTTTTTTTAAATACAGTCTCACTCTGTCACCCAGGCTGGAGTACACTGGCATGATCTCGACTCACTGCGACCTCCACTTCAAAACTCCCGGGTTCAAACGATTCTCCTGCTTCAGCCGCCCAAGTAGCTGGGATTACAGGCACGTGCCACCATGCCTGGCTAAGATTTTTAATATTTTTTACTAGAGACAGGGTTCCACCGTGTTAACCAGGCTGGTCTCGAACTCCTGACCTCAATGATCTACCCACCTCAGCCTCCTAAAGTACTGGGATTACGGGCGTGAGCCACCACTCCGACTTGGCAATTTCTTTCTTTCTTCCTTCCTTCCTTTTCTTCCTTCCTTTTCTTTCTTTCTTTCTTTCTTACTTTCTTTCTTTCCTTCTTTCTTTCTTTTTCTGTCTTTCTTTCTTTCTTCTTTCCTTCCTTCCTTCTTTCCTTCCCTCCTTTCCTTCCTTCCTTCTTTCCTTCCTTCCTTTCTTTCTTTCCTTGCTTCCTTCCTTCTCTTTCTCTCTCTCTCTTTCTTTCTCTCCTTTTCTTTCTCTCTCTCACCCTTCCTTCCTTCCTCTCTCGCTTTCTTTCTTTCTTATTTATTTATTTATTTATTTGAGATGGAATTTCGCTGTTGTTGCCAAGGCTGGTGTGCAGTGGCACGATCTCGGCTCACTGCAACCTCCGCCTCCCAGGTTCAAGTGATTCTTCTGCCTCAGCCTCCCAAGTAGGTGGGATTACAGGCATGCACCACCATGACTAGCTAATTTTGTATTTTCAGTAGAGACAGGGTTTCACCATGTTGGTCAGGTTGGTCTTGAAATCCTGACCTCAAGTGATCTGCCCGCCTTGACCTCCTGAAGTGCTGGGATTACAGGTGTGAGCCCCCGTGCCCGGCCTTGGCAATTTCTTATAACATTAAATCCATCTTTACCACATGACCTAGGTATTTACCTGAGAGAAATGAAAACTTATGTTCACATAAAACTTGAACATGAATATTTATGACTGCTTTATTCATAGTCACTGAAAGATACCAGAAATCATCCAAGGGTCCTTCAACTGGGGAAGGGATTAACATACTGGGGTGTATGCCTACCATGGAATACAACCAGACAGTAAAAAGAAATGGACCATTCATAGGCACAGTAACAGTAAATTTAACTGAAAGAAGCCAAATGTAGAAAGACCACACATTATATGATTCCACTTATATGATATTCTGGGAAAGGACAGAAAACAGCTAGGCACAGTAGCTCATGCTTGTAATCCCAGCACTTTGGGAGGCCGAAGAGGGTGGATCACCTGAAGTCAGGAGTTGGAGACAAGACTGGCCAACATAGTGAAACCCCGTGTCTGCTAAAAATACAAAAATTAGCTGGGCATGGTGGTGCACACCTGTAATCCCAGCTACTTGGGAGGCTGAGGCAGAAGAATCGCTTGAACCCACAAGGCAGAGATTGCAGTGAGCCAAGATTGCACCACTGCACTCCAGCCTGGGTGACACAGCGAGACTTCATCTCAAAAAAAAAAAAAAAAAAAAAAAGGTGGGGGCAGGGACAGAAAATAGATAAGGGATATAGAGGCAGGAGATGGGTAGGAAGGTTGACTATTTCAGGGACACATGGGAACATTTTGAGGTGCTCAAATGGTTACACAACTCTATGTCCTTGTTAGAACTCACAGAGCAATGCATTAAAATGAGTGAATTTGACTTTAGGTAGATTATATCTCCGTTAGGAAAATAGACACACCAAGCTCTATTCTCTTTTGTTTTGGGTTTCACACAGTTGAGAAGCTGTGAGCCGTTGGTATAGTGACCCCAAGTCCTTCCAGCACAGATACTGTGGCATTCTGGACAGGAAATGACTTGAAACGGGACAGTTCAGCCTGGAGGTGTGGAGCAGCTGCCACCGATTAAACCACTGTCTTCAAGACAGTGTTTGGGAAAATCAGCTTCTATTTACTGAACACATTTTCGTTCCTATCCCAGCAGGAGCAATGAGTTCACTGCAGGTTGTCATCCTTGCAAAAATTTGTAAAGTGCTTATCCTACCAAATCATGCCTCTTGGGTCCCTAGTGGGAAGGGCACCATCTTTTTGCCGGGCTGTCTGAATGGAGCAGCCCTCTTGGTGGCCTTACAAACAGGGCAAGCCACATCCACGTCTGTCCCCAGGTGCATAGCATTGTGACACGTTTATGTACAAGGAACTTGGTTAAAATGGGCTTCAAGGCTTTGAAAGGGCATCGTGAGATAGAGGTGCTGTTGGAAGTGGAGTGGGGTACAGGCCAGGGCTTCCATCGGACAGGCCTAGGTGGCCACGCACGTCCCTCCCCTCTTGCCCTTGTCATGCAGGGAGTGCCCGTTTGCAGAAAGTTTAAGCCATATGACTCAATGAGATTCAGCCTCTTTTCAGCCACAGCCGTGGGCAGACAAATAGGCTCCCTTGCCCAACTCACAGCCCCAGAATTCTTCCTTCATTGTGGGTGCAGATCCACCTTGGGGAGTGGTAGGTCTTGTTCATCACGGTCCCTCCAGAGCCCAGACAGAGGAGGGAACCAGAAAATGTTTTTTCAAGGCCACGAATGAGTGGATTTGTTTCTCTGGATGCAGCTTGGACATCCAGAAGCCAAGCAGAGTCAGGCAGAGGCCTTGCTTCTCGGAGTATCAACCCCTCTTTGCAAACCCACCATGAGGCCAATGACGCTCATATGTTTAAACCTGCGGACGTCCAGCCCCTGCTTGGGTCACATCCGCTAACCTTCCATTGGCTCAAGCAAGCCCATACCAAGGGAAACCATGATGAGGGCAGGGAAGGAAGGAAGAATTGTAAGCAAATAATGCAACCTGCCCACCACAGCTAGCCTGGAAGTGTCTCAACGCCATGCAAATGTGCCTGCTGTTGGGGTTGGACCAGGGTGCCAAATCTCCCCGGACAGAGCTAGGACGGGTGGGGGAGGGGTCCTGTCCAGTGACTTTCTTTCGTCTCCACACAATCTTTCTTTATATAAGTTACACATTAAATCCAATTATAGTCCTGCTGACTGAGGACTCTCTCTTTAAGGTGACTTTGCCTACTCCGCTCTGATGCAGGGCATCTCAAGTCCATCATTCGACTCTGCAAAGGGAGCCCCTTTCCTTCCTGCCCTGTCCTTTCAGGATGCCTTGCTGAGACCCCCAGGTAGCTGCTTCATGGGAGAGTCACTACTCTAGGGCAGGAACCATATAGTATTCATCTTGAAATTTATTTTTATTTTATTTTCATTTTTTTAGAGACAAGGTCTTGCTCTATTGCCCAGGCTGGAGTTCAGTGGTACAATCGTAACTCACTGCAGCCTCCACCTCCTGGGCTCAAGCAATCCTCCTTCCTCAGCCTCCTGAGCCACAGGGACTACAGGCACACACCACCACGCCTGGCTAATTTTTAAAAAACATTTATGTAGAGACAGGGTCTTGCTCTGTTGTCCAGCCTGGTCTCAAACTCCTGGCCTCAAGTAATCCTCCCCCCTCGACCTACCGAAGCACTAGGATTACACGTGTGAGACACGCCACGCAGCACCTATGATAGAATTTTTCTGATGCTCTCAAACACCGATGTGGGGTTGAACTTTGGCTTTTGACAAAGGCTGGTGATTTCAGCACCAATTTTCAACGTCTCTCTCCCCATGAAGCTTCAGTTCCAAGAAAAGGGTGGTTGTCTTGATCACCAGGGTGCCTACGGTGCCTAGGAGGGTGCTTGTCACAGAGAGAAGCCGATAAACCACTGATGAATGAATAAATGAATGAATGAATCCTTGTTCTGCTCTTTCCACTGTCAGCTGCCGGTGACTTTTCTTTGCCCCTCAGCCTGACAGCCTGAGAATTCTCAAGGCCATCTCTGCATTGTCCCTGCCCTGACGCTGCCAAACAGACGCTTTATCGGCGGAGGACAGAACGGAACGTTCCCTTCCCCGCACCTTTTTTCCGTTCGGTTTTCCCGTTCGCCTCCCTCAGGCCCAACAATGGCTAATTCAAGGACATGAGTCATGCAGACGCTGGGTGTGAATTGATGGGGGCTGCGGGACAGATGTCACAAAAATCACATCTCCTGACAAGGTACTGCTCTCTTTGTTCACTTAGAGGCCAGCCAAGAATTAGTCTTCTGGCCATAAAGGGGCCAGAAGTACAGCCCCCCGCCCGCTCACGCCCTCACCAGATAATTCCTATCTGATGGGTCGGACACAGGGGCTGTCCCACCCGATGTGCTTCTGCGACTTCTGCTCCCGGCTCGGGCTCCGCGTGTGGCTCGAATGTAGCACGTCACACAAGGAGGCCATTGTGTTCTGTTTGTCTTTGCAGAGAGAGCCGTTTCTGGGAGCAGGCACTGTGCCTGTTGCCTGAGAACCATTCAGAAGTGAGCACTTGAATTCCTGACTGTTCTGTTCAGCTATTACTCAGTTTTTGCCAGACATTCAATACACACACACAAAAAGGTACCCTCCCCGTCTCCAATCAATACACACACACACAAAAGGTGCCCTCCCCATCTCCAAAACACTGACAGAAAGACAGAGATCCATCCTGCTGCTATTTTCGTTCTCCTTGTTTCTTTTTTCTTTTCTTTTCCCTTTTTTTTTTTCTTTTGAGATGGAGTTTTGCCCTTTCACCCAGGCTGGAGTGCAGTGGCATGACCTCGGCTCACTGCAACCTCCACCTTCCGGTTTCAAGCAATTCTCCTGCCTCAGCCTCCTGAGTAGCTGGGACTACAGGCACCCGCCACTGCTCCTGGCTAATTTTTGTGTTTTTAGTAGCGACGGGGTTTCACCGTGTTGGCCAGGCTGGTCGCGACCTCCTGACCTCGTGATCTGCCCACCTTAGCCTTCCAAAGTGCGGGGATTACAGGCGTGAGCCACCACGCCCGGCCCCTATTTCTCCTTGTTTCTGAGGTTAATGGGTGGCCCCCAGGGTCTGCAGGGCCATTTTTAACAGGCTCCTCCTGGCTGTGAGCTGAGGGGTGCACGCGCTCACCATCAATGCTGCCGTCGTCTGAGAAGAGTAAGCCATGATCAGAGACCAGAGACCCAAGCTTCATGGAGCAGGGAGGGATTCCTGGGCCTTAAGTGAGGCTGTGTTCTGGCTGCCTGCCAGGGACATGGCTCTGGATCCAGCTCTGGCCACTAATTAAGCCCCACTAGCTTTGCTGCCTGAGACTTGTGCCCCTAACTTTATGTCACGAGTACTCTCCCTCCACCTTTCCCGAAGTTTTTCCTTATTTCCAAATTATTCCACATCCTGCCTGCAGTAATTGGGGGCAAACCTTTCAAAACCTTACACTGCATCAAGAGGGAACATTTCTTAAAAATTGCTTCCCCAGGGCCAGAAGTGGTGGCCCACGCCTGTAAACCCAGCCCTTTGGGAGGCCAAGGTTGGGGGATCAGTGAAGGCCAAGGGGTAGAGACCAGCCTGGGCAATATAGCAAGATGCCATCTCTACAAAAAAATTAAAAAATCAGCCAGATGTCGTGGCTCATGCTTGTGGTCCTGATTATTCGGGAGGCTGAGGTGGGAGGATGGCTTGAACCCAGGAGGTCAAGGCTGCGGTTAGCTATGATTGTGCCACTGCACTCCAGACTGGGTGATAGGGCAAGACCATTTCCAAAAAAAATAAAAAACAAAAAACATAAGGCCGGGTGAGTGGTTCATAAAGTGCTATAATCTCAGCACTTTGGGGGGCTGAGGTGGGAGGATGACTTGAGACCATCCTGGACAACATAGTGAGACCTTGTCTTCACAAATAAATAAATTAATTATAATAAAATTAGCTGGGCATGGTGGCACACGCCTGTAATCCCAACACTTTGGGAGGCCAAAGCAGGAGGATTGCTTGAGGCCAGGAGTCCAAGACCAGCCTGGGCAACATAGTGAGACCCCATCTCTAAAGGAAAACAAATTAGCCAAGTGTGGTGACACGTTGCCTATAATCCTAGCTACTCGGGAGGCTGAAGTGGGAGGATCGCTTGAGCCCAGGAGTTGGAGGCTGCAGTGATTCCTGATCATGCTACTGCACTCCAGCCTGGGCAACAGAGCAAGACCCTGTCTCAAAAACAAAACGAAACAAAAAAATGCTTCCTCGGCCAATATAGAATCAGAAAAATAAGGTCCTCTGACTACTCTTTTCAGATGTATCTTCCAGACTGCGGCTCCCATTGTCAAGGGAGTCATTTTGTTTCTGTAAAGCATGCGTCATCTCTTACTTCTAGGTAGCGTTTTGGGGTGGGGAAAGGAGTTGGGCAGAAATAAAGATGTCTAGGTGCCTTTTGTTCTGCGCAGACACACGCCTGAGAAGTTTTCAGTGCCAATAAAAGGAGAGTCTATCTAGTCACAAGACGAGTCTACTAATTTAGTTAAGCCTACAAAGCAAGTTCCTTATCCGACTGTCTTTTATGATAATTGCTGCGGTGTCTGGCCCTGATAGAAGAGAAACTACAGCCCAGAACCCAGTGTCCTAATGACCTGGAGATGGCGTGGGCTTCACAGAGAAAAAGACAAATGTCAATTAGCACAGAATTTTGAAGACGAGCCAGAAATGTCTCCAAGCAAAGGCCGGTGGCTGTGGATCAAAGGTTCCCTCCGACGCACACGTATTTCCTCTTTGTTTTGCCATCTCTGAAATTAACTAACCTAAAAATATATGTACATTTAAGTAGGAGCTAAGGGCCGGGTGCGGCGGCTCACACCTGTAATCCCAGCACTTTGGAGTTCAAGGTGGGTGCATCACCTGAGGTTGGGAGTTCAAGACCAGCCTGGCCAACCTAGGGAAACCCCCGTCTCTACCAAAAATACAAAAATTAGTGGGGCATGGTGGCATGCACCTGTGATCCCAGCTATCGGGAGGCTGAGGCAGGAGAATCGCTTGAACCCACAAGGTGGAGGTTGCAGTGAGCTGAGATTGTGCCACTGCACTCCGGCCTGGGTGACAGAGCGAGACTCCATCTCAAAAATAAATAAATAAATAAGGAGCTAAGACACCACCCTCCCCGCCCCTCTATCAATTAGTAGATTCTTCTGGAATACGGGACCCAAGAACTGGGATAGTCTCAAAACCAGTGTGACATTCTCCAAACATCACAAAGTTAGTGAAAGATACTTAGATGGGGTTGGTTACAGCCTTGGTTTCTCATCCTGAGACCGAATTCTTCCATCTCCCTGCCAGGGTCATGGCTACCTGGGACCCACAAACCTCCCAGAATGTACAGGGATCCTACGGGAATAGACACGCCTTAGTGGATTCTTCTGGGAATTTCATGGCCTCCGTTTCCCAGTATTCAGGCTGATGTGGAAGGAATGCAGTTTGGACTCCACCCTCTAAAAGGACCTCCGTAGTCCTGGCCAGGACAGCAGACGTGGCAACTCTCATATTCCTCCCTGATACTCTGCCTCTTATCTCTCCCCAAGGCCACTTGTAGAGAAGCTTTCTTGCCTGAGGGCAGATGGGCGCACCTTGCGAGTTGTCATGGGAACCAAGGTTAATTAGTCGACCTGGATTTCAACTCTGATGTTGCTAGAGTGTCTCAGCAAAGACCCTCGGAAATAGCTGTCTCTGGTTGCATGATTCCCTCAAATGAAAAGTGCCCATAGTCTCTGCACTGCTCTGCCCTGGACTTCCTTCCCTATGTGTCATCTTGGGATTTTTCTGTAGTGTGGGACAAATCCTGTAGGAGTAGGGAGCAGCCCATCCGTCCACCTAGGGCTAAATCTAATAAACTAAGTGAAATGAATGCTTCTGCTATTATCTGAGGCAGAAAGTCTATTTGGGGCTAAACTCTTCCCCAGACACCGTGTTGTCATTTCTGCCAAAGGAACTGGACTGAAACACAGAAAAGCAAAGCTATTCATAGGGAAACTAGCAAATCCTCAGGCCTCACTCTGGTGTTAGAGGAAGGACAGACAGACAGACAGATTTTCCCATGCTGTAACAGACTCAATCACAGAATGTACACAAGTAAATGAGAATGCTTTGTCCATTACAACATGCCAAGGAGGCATGAAGCATTGCCATGATGACTTGAGGACATGACACACATCCCCCTCTTCACCCTGTCGTTTACTCATTCATCCATCTATCCATCTGCCTAGCCATCCATCCATTCATCCATCTATCCATCCATCTAACCATCCACCCAACGAGCATTTGTCAGGCACCTGTTATGTTTAGACCCTGACTTAGTCCATTTTGTGCTGCTACAACAGAATACCTGAGACTGGGTAATTTATAATGAGCAGAAATTTATTGACTCACACTTCTGGGGGCTGGGAAGTCCAAGATCAAGGGCCTGGTGTCTTGCAAGGGCCTTCTTGCTGTGTCATCTCATGGCAGAAGAGCAAAGAGTGGGCTAGAGGAGCAAGAGATCAAATTTGCAGCCTCAACACCTTTCATAACCAGCATTAATTCATTAATGAAGGTGGAGACCCTATGATCTAAACACCTCCCATTAAGCCCACCTCCCAACACTGTTGCATTGGAGATTAAGTTTCCAACACATGCTTTCTGGGGGACACATTCAAATTATAGCAGCCCTGATAGCAATTAGCATAATGCTGGGTCCACAGCAGGGGGTTAATTACGCTGCTGAACAAAGATACTGCCAAATATTAAAATATTCTGCTTGCCAGAGTCTCATAGATCCTCAAATGTATTCCCTTTCTTTGGTTGGCATTATTAAAGTTGTACAACCAAACTCCCTATTTAGTATTCTTCTGATACAATATCAGAGAAACTATATGAAATAAGACTGATAGGAGCAAACCAGACATAACTAAATCTTTCATTGGAATAATTTCACTTGTTCTGCACACTGATCCCCAGTTCATCCCTTGAATTTTGAATGGTCTTTTGGGAATAGTCTTTGAGGTCTGACTGAGGCTGGAGTTAAATAGATCTTGACTCTTCGGACACATGGAGGCCATGAGGTAGGACCCCCAGGTCCCAGAGAACCTCCTCCTGAGTTCCCTGTGGTAAGGGCAAGGCCTTCATTACTTGTCTCTGCTTATTATCTTCACTGAAATCACAAGTTTTCAGAGTGGATTTGGATCAGATTTTCTCCTGGGCACTGTGCATGCGTCTCATTGTCTAAAGCCAGAATATGACACAGGGAAAACAGGGAACTGTCTGAATGTCTGAGCAGGGCTTGCCATTCAAGCAGCAACATACTCCAAGTGCTGGTGCCCTGGATCCTGCATCTGCTGTGTTTGTTGGTGCCTCCAGACCCTCTTCTGAGAACAATCCTCTGCAAATCAGCACTATTGTGTGAGTTAATTACATTATGTAAAACCACCTGACCCTGTGTCCTGTAGTCCTGCCCACAGAGCAAAAAAAAAGGGGAGGAAGGGCTGGTCACACGGAACCATATTGCATCCTTCGTGTGCTTTGTAGTGAAGCAGCACAGCTGTATATATCAGAGACAATGACCTGAGAAAAATTAATTCCCCCAAAGTAGATCTTCCCTCTCTGAGGACAGCAGAAGCATCACTTCCCTTGATTTCTATGAAGGCAGCCTATCAGGATGTGTTAGTCCATTTGCTCTGCTATAAAGGGATATGCAAGGCTGAGTCATTTACAAAGAAAAGAGGTTTATTTTGGCTCACAGTTCTGCAGGCTGTACAAGAAGCATGGTGCCAGCATCTGCTTCTGATGAGCCCTCAGGAAGCTTTTAATCATGGCAGAAGGTAAACAGGGAGCAGGCATCACATGGTGAGAGGGAGCAAGAGAGAGGGGAGGAGATGCCAGGCTAAACAACCAGCTCTCACATGAATTTAACAGAGCAAGAACTCACTCATTACTATGGAGATGGCACCAAGGCATCTATGGAGGATCCACCCCCATGACTCAAACATCTCGCACCAGGCCCCACCTCCAATATTGGAGGCCACATTTCAACATGAGATTTGGAGGGGACAAATATCCAAACTATGTTGCCGGACCATTCCCGTGCTGGGGGTTGAGAAGTGGTGTGTTTCAGCAAATGATGTGCAGCTTATCATGGCCATGCTAAGCATCTACACATGTCCTAACAATGGCTGCTGGAAACAAAGGCTCAGCTGGGTGATATGCCGCAGAGCTGGTGAGAGCCAGAGCTCGACTCCAGCCCAGGCTGTCTGTAGTAGGGGAGCTATAACTGCTTCTCACAGGAACAGACACTGGAAAGGAATGTGCAAAATAAAAATGGTAGTGATGCCAAGCCCTGCATCCCCGTCTGCATCATGTGTCTGTGCCGAGACCAGCTTTGTGGAGACCCTAACCCAGCGGTGCTAGAGGAATTAAAGACACACACACAGAAATACAGAGTGTGGAGTGGGAAATCAGGGGCCTCACAGCCTTCAGAGCTGAGAGCCCTGAACAAAGATTTACCCACATATTTATTGACAGCAAGCCAGTGATAAGCATTGTTTCTACAGATTATAGATGAACTAAAAGTATTCCTTACAGGAGATAAAGGGATGGGCTGAAGTAAAGGAATGGGTCTGGCTAGTTACCTGCAGCAGGAGCATGTCCTTAAGGCACAGATCGCTGATGCTATTGTTTGTGGTTTAAGAACGCCTTTAAGCGGTTTTCCGCCCTGGGTGGGCCAGGTGTTCCTTGCACTCTTTCTGGTAAACCCACAACCTTCCAGCGTGGGTGTCATGGCCATCACGAACATGTCACAGTGCTGCAGAGATTTTGTTTATGGCCACTTTTGGGGCCAGTTTATGGCCAGATTTTGGGGGCCTGTTCCCAACATGTGTGTGCCCCAGCTCTGAATCTGGCTACCCTCTGGACACACTATGGCTGTTCAACAAGCACTTCAACACTGGACTTCCATTGACCCATCCAAGCCCACCTCTCACACCTGTGTCCTCTAACTGAATGTTCTAGCCCAGTCACTATTACTTTGAAGATAACTTTGATTTTTGCCACCACGACATCCAGTGGGCAATCAGACCTGTCCTGCCTGGCTCCACCTTCCCAGACTTGATTCCTTCCTGACTATTCCTCACCTGTCACCTGTTCCGCCCTCCTTCATGACCTGCTACATCTCACCCTCTACAGTCTTCAGATGCATCTGGTCCGGGATACCCATCTGCTTGCCGGTGTGACTTGGCACTCCGCTTTCCACTCTATCAAGAAGTCTCTGTGGGCCGGGTGTGGTGGCTCAGGCCTGTAATCCCAGCACATTGGGAGGCTGAGGCAGGCAGATCACTTGAGGTCAGGAGTTCGAGATCAGCCTGGTCAACATGGCAAAACCCCGTCTCTATTAAAAAAACAAAAATTAGCCTGACATGGTGGTACACGCCTGTAATCCCAGCTACTCGGGAGACTGAGGTCAAAGAATTGCATGAACCCAGGAGGTGGAGTTTGCAGTGAGCCGAGATCGTGCCATTGCACTCCAACCTGGGTGACAGAGCAAGATTCCATCTCAAAAAAAAAAGTCTATGTGGCTTAGCCTCAGTTTACCTCTATAGCCTCATTTTCTACCACCACCCCTCCCCCCACATACAACCCTTGTCCCTGTACCCTCCCATGTCCCCTGAACCTCTGTTTCCCAAACATGCCAAGCTCTTTCATGGCCCAGAGCCCAAAGAGTCAGTGCTTAGAAAGCCCGTGCTCCTCCCGTAGAGCAGGTGACCAGGTGCACTCTGACCCACCCTTCCCCACTTGACCCTGCACACTCCTGGACAGGGGCCACCCATCTGTCCCCACAGCACGCTGCACAGAGCCTGGCCCCAGGTGTAGCTGGCAGAATGAATGCTGAATGACAGAACAATGCCATTAAGAGGACCTTGCAGGTGCTCCCTGAGCCACGACCTGGGTGAACTTGAGCCAGTTCCAGGCAGTAACTGAGAAAATGCACAGAACAGCCTGGGGCTCCGAATTAGCTAACAGCCTTCTCTTGTCCACAACTGATGAGAGTAGAATTGATGTGCCCTCCAGGTCAGAGAGGCTGGGTGCCAAGTGGAGCACCTCGACAAACACTGTGGCTGAAGGTTTAGCCTTTGAGTGCCTATGGCTCCCCATCTGGGTGGGTTTTCTTACAGCTCTGACTGCCAGGGACCTGATGCTGTCAGCTCCAGGAGCACCCAGGTAAAGCCACCCACCTTCCCATCCTCCCTCCTACCAAAAGCCCCCGTGCCTGAATTAATTAGGCAATTCTAGGCTCTGATATGAATTCCGTTTCCTGAGTGTGCACAGGTCTGCTAGCGTTGTGAAAAACATCCTTTTGAAACCAGTGAGGACACCAAGTCCTTTGAGAGCCTCTTCATCTGGTTCTTTTTCTCCCCAAGATGCCAGAAATGCATCCATGCATCCAAATAGAGGCTCTGCTGCCTCAGTGAATACACAAAACTGTTCAACCTTGCACTCATGGAAAATAAGTCACCAGCATCCCTGGGGGGGCCCACTAGCACCCCCAGGTCAAGCACACAACAGCACCCAAACTCCCATGAAGCACCTGGCTTCATTCAGCAAGCTGCCTGCCTGCTTGTGCAGTAAGCTCTGGCCACCTGGGGAGACAGAATGATCCCGTGCTCTGGGCCAGAGTGATTGTTCCGAGGGATCCAGGGCTCAGCCTTTCAACCCAGAGTATTCCTGACATGGCCTCAGAAATGCACATGTGTTCAATGGCACATAAGAAAAATGTGTAGGGCCTTCCTAGGTAGGTTTGCTTGCTGTCTGGAAGAGCCTCAAGAAGAGGTATGGCAGCAGTTGTGAGGGCTGGAGCTCTAGAGGCCTTTTTGCCACCATGAGGGAAATTGCACAATGACTAAGCTAGAAGTCTTCCATCCTGGAAAGCAGAAATTGAAGAAAACCCAGATCGCTTGGCCAGGGCACAGTGGCTCAAGTCTGTAATTCCAACACTTTGGGAGGCCGAGGCAGGAGGATTGCTTGGGCCACAAAGTAAGAACTCATCTCAACAAAAACCTTTAAAAATTAGCCAGGCATGATGGTGCATGCCTATAGTCTCAGTTACTTGGTAGGCTGAGGCAGGAGGATCACTTGAGTCCAGTAGATAGAGGGCGCAGTGAACTATGATTGTGCCACTGCACTCTCCTGGATGACAGAGTAAGACCTTGTCTTGAAAGAAAGAAAGAGAAAGACAGAGGGAGAAAGAGAGAGCGAAAGAGAAAGAGGAAGGAAAGAAGGAAGGAAGGAAGGAAGGAAGGAAGGAAGGAAGGAAGGAAGGAAGGAAGGAAGGAAGGAAGGAAAGAGAGAAAGAGAACAGGGTGCTTGATTACATTGCTGGGCTACTGAACCAAACCAACTCTGAAATCCATCTTACCTTTGAACCTTGCTGGTACATGACTCAGTCAATCTCCCTTTGGTGGTAGAGCCAGTGGGAGACAGGTTTTCTTTTTCTGATAGTCCTAATAGAGTTAATCCAGCCTAGAAAATGGCTTCTGTAGAGGTGAGAGTTCTGCACCACAAGACAAAAATCAAAGTTGCCCTTAACCTCAATCTCCCTGTCAATAAAAGGGGTAACTCATTGACCTTGCAATGGAATGGGGGGGGGGGAGTAAATATAGTCGTAGTAAAGTTCCTGACTAGACACTATGAGATCAAGGACTCTCCTTCTCTCCATATCTCACACTGAGGGCAGAGGCTGACCCTCAGCAGATGATTTGGAGAACAAAATCCTAGGGCCACGCGGCACCTTTGGAAAATTTTAAAAAAGCACCCGGGTCAGGCATGGCAGCTCATGACTGTAATCCCAGCACTTTAGGAGGCAGAGGGGGGAAGATCGCTTGCGCCCACAGGTTTGAGGCTGCTGTGAGTTATAATCACACTGCTGCACTCCAGCCTGGACAAGAGAGTGAGACCCTGTTTCAAGAAAGCAAAGAAAGGGAGAGAGAGAAAGAAGGAAGGGAAGGAAAGTGGAGTGGAGGAGAGGGGAAAGGAGGAAGAAAGGAAGGAAGGAAAAGAAAGGACGAGACAGAGAAAGAGGGAGAGAGAGGAGAAGGAAGGAAGGAAGGAAGGAAGGAAGGAAGGAAGGAAGGAAGGAAGGAAGGAAGGAAGGAAGGAAGGAAGGAAAAAGAATGGAAGGAAGGAGAAAGAAGAAAGAAAGAGAGAGAAAAAGAGATAAAGAAAGGGAAAGAAAGAAAAAAGGAAGAAAGAAGGAAAGAAGGAAGGAAGGAGAAAGAAAAGAAAGAAAGAAGAAGAAAGAGAGAGAAAGAAAGAAAGAAAGAAAGAAAGAAAGAAAGAAAGAAAGAAAGAAAGAAAGAAAGAAAGAAAGAAAGAAAGAAAGGAAGGAAGGAAGGAAGGAAGGAAGGAAGGGGGAAAGAAAGAAAAAGAAAGAAGAGAGAGAAAAAGAGATAAAGAAAGGGAAAGAAAGAAAAAAGGAAGAAAGAAGGAAAGAAGGAAGGAAGGAGAAAGAAAAGAAAGAAAGAAGAAGAAAGAGAAAGAAAGAAAGGAAGGAAGGAAGGAAGGAAGGAAGGAAGGAAGGAAGGAAGGAAGGAAGGAGGAAAGAAAGAAAAAGAAAGAAAGAAGAGAGAGAAAAAGAGATAAAGAAAGGGAAAGAAAGAAAAAAGGAAGAAAGAAGGAAAGAAGGAAGGAAGGAGAAAGAAAAGAAAGAAAGAAGAAAGAGAAAGAAAGAAAGAAAAAGAAAGAAAGAAAGAAAGAGAAAGAAAGAAAGAAAAGAAAGGAAGGAAGGAAGGAAGGAAGGAAGGAAGGAAGGAAGGAAGGAAGGAAGGAAGGAAGGAAGGAAGGAAGGAAAGAAGGAAGGAAGGAAGGAAGGAAGGAAGGAAGGAAGGAAGGAAGGAAGGAAGGAAGGAAGGAAGGAAGGGGGAAAGAAAGAAAAAGAAAGAAAGAAGAGAGAGAAAGCATTTCTTTGGGCAGATGTTGGTCAGCAGCCACGTGATCTGTCCAGCAGGCAGTTCTCAACTGCCCTATCAACCTTACTGGTATACGACTCAGTCCATCCTCCTTTGGTGGTGGAGGTTTTGTTTTTGTTTTTGTTTTGTTGTTTTGTTTTGTTTTGTTTCTGACCATTCTAATAGACTCAACGTGAGATTCATCAATAGATTCATACTGAGATCCAAGTGAGCGATTTTTCCTCGATCCTTTCCACTCTCAACCACCCATTTCTTCTTAATACTCCTCCAAACACATTTTCATTCCTGCCACACTTCTCTCCTGGTTCTCCTCCTTCCTCTCCACCCCTCCCAGCCCACCCAAAATGCTATAGGTGTGGGACACTGGCTCTGGGCCCTCGACCCCTGACAGACCTCCCCTCTCTGCCTCTTTCTCTATTTCCCTCCAAGCATCTGCTTCTTCCCGTTCCAGTGCTGCTGGGTTTTTAACTTGGAAAAGAAAGGACCTCAGCCAGGGGTAGCTCTGAACTCACGTTCTGGCTGCTTAGCAGCCCAAGAGAAAGAAATACTCCTTCTTTTGGCTCTAAACTTTAAAATCCCAGGGAAGCACTCTGATTGGCCTTGCTTGAGTCATGTCCCCACCCTTTGGGCCAATCCCTGAGCAAAGTTGTGATGATTGGCAACACCACTAAAATGGCCCAGTGGGAGGGATTAGGTTATCCCAGGAAGTGGGTGATGGCTGCCGACATACACAGAGGAGTCCACTGCAACCCCAGAGTGGATGCTCTGCTTAGAACCCACCCCAGGGGCTCCTTCCACATAGCAGAACACTGAGCCTGAAGGCCAGGGACCTTTCTCCCTCCTCTTCCCCCACACAGGGCATGGCACCTTGGAGCAATGCATGCCATCCCCTTTTCTTCCTGGCATCTCCTCTCTCGGGACCCATTTCCCAACCTGCTTTGTTCCTGCTCCTTACACTCTGCTCAGTCCTTCTGAATCCTTTCAGCCCAGTCCTCTGAGGTTTGCAAGGGCTGGACAACCCCTCCCTGCCTACCAGAAATGGCCCTCTTACCTCCCAAGATACTAGCTGCACGCAGAGAGGCAGGGACAGCAATTGAAGAGAAAACGAGAGCAAATCAAGACACAGAGAAGCCTGAAGGCTCAGCAGGGTCTCAGTAAATGACAGTTTTTTCCTCTTTCTATGACCAGACCTGTGATGGCCAAGCCACTCTGAACTGTGGCAGTTTCTCTCCAGAACGTCTCCCCAGATGTCCACTGGGACTACTAACCCTTAGTAAAAATCTCTATTCCAATGTGTATTTTCACCAGGCGCAGTGGCTCGTGCCTGTAATCCCAGCACTTTGGGAGGCCAAGACAGGAGGATTGCTTGAGGCCAGGGATTTGAGATCAGCCTGAGCGACATAATGAGACCTCATCTCTACAAAAAATAAAATAATTAGCCAGCCATGGTGGTGCATGCCTGAAGGAAAGAAGAAAGGAAGGAAGGAAAAGAGAGAGAGAGAAAGGGAGAGAGAGAGAGGGAGGGAAGGAAGGAAGGAAGGAAGGAAGGAAGGAAGGAAGGAAGGAAGGGAGGGAGGGAGGGAGGGAGGGAGGGAGGGAGGGAGGGAGGGAGGGAGGGAAAGAAAGAGAAAGAAAAAGAAGGAGAGGAAAAAAAGGAGGGAGGGAGGGAGGAAGGGAAGGAAGGAAGGAAGGAAGGAAGGAAGGAAGGAAGGAAGGAAGGAAAGAAGGAAGGAAGGAAAGGAAGGAAGGAAAGAAGGAAGGAAAGGAAGGAAGGAAGGAAAGAAAAAGAGAAAGAAAGAAAGAAAGAAAGAAAGAAAGAAAGAAAGAAAGAAAGAAAGAAAGAAAGAAAGAAAGAAAGAAAGAAAAAAGAGAAAAGAAAGGAAAGACAAAGAGAGAAAGAAAGAAAGAAAAGACAAACCAAACAAGCTACTTGGGAGGCTGAGGCAGGAGGATCACTTGAGCCCAGAAGGTCAAGGCTCCAGTGAGCCATGATTGTGCCACTGTACTCCAGCCAGGGCAAAAGAGTGAGACCCCAACTCAAAACAAAGGTATGTTTACTAGGGAGGTCAGGGCACTGCATCTATCGTCAGTCTGCAATAACTTGGCATGAAGTAGATCCCGGATTAGATGGTTGGAGAGCACAGCCGGAGAGATGCATGACTCAGGATGCCACTGAGCATAAGGAAAAGGCCCTGGGGTAACAGCGGGGACTGGGAGCAGCCAGGAGGCACCATGAAGACCCCAGGAGCTGAGCAGGAGGAGGATGCTGGAGAGAGGCTGCTGTGTGCCTCTGTCTAATGTAGTCATGATGTTCTAAAGAAAAGATGGCTTTGGGCCGGACACCAAGGCTCACATCTGCAATCCCAGCACTTTAGGAGGCTGAGGTGGGAGGATCGCTTGAGCCCAGGAGTTCAAAATCAGCCTGGACAACATAGCAAGGCCCCCATCTCTACAAAAAAAAAAAAAAGAGAGAGAGAGAGAGAGAGACAAAAATTAGCTGATAATGGTGGCACGTGCCCGTGGTCCCAGCTACTTGGGAAGCTGAGACAGGAGAATTGCCTGAGACGGGAGTTGTAGGCTGCAATGCCCTGTGATCTCGCCATTGCACATCAGCCTGGGCAACAAAGTAAGACCTTGAAAAAAAACAAGAAAGAGAGAGAGAGACAGAGAAAGTGACTTCGCTTCTATATATACATATATATATATATATATATATATATATATATATATATATATAGGAGAGGGGCTGAGCACAGTGGCTTACTCCTATAATCCCAGCCCTTCGGGAGGCCAAGGAAGGTGGATCACTTGAGGTGAGGAGTTCGATATCAGCCTGGCCAATATGGTGAAACCCTGTCTCTACCAAGAATACAAAAATTAGCCGGGCATGGTGGCGCATACCTGTAATCCCAGCTACTTGGGAGGCTGATGCGGGAGAATTGCTTGAACCCAGGAGGTGGAGCCTGCAGTGAGCTGAGATTGCGCCACTGCACTCCAACCTGGGCAACAGAGTGAGACTCAGCCTCAAAAAAAAAAAAAAAAAAAAAAAAAGCGGTGGGGGAGGTGGGGAACGCAAGGAAGTACCCTGTGTCTCTGAGTCTGGGTTAGAGGCTGGCTTAGCACCTTTCCAGGAACTTTGCAGAATGTAGGAATGAAAGCATTGGTATGTCATCTCTAATTTATCCATGTAAAACCACCGGGTTTCCAACGATGGGGCCTGGGGCAGTGGAAAGGGAAACCCTCCTGCTAAGAGGCCCCGCTGCCCTTGGAGAGCCCTGATCTGTCATCTCTGCTGTGAGATCCGGAGCGACTGGAAGTCAAGGTCTCCGTGGGCCTCGGATGGCGAGAAAACGTTCAAGGTCATTTTCTCCTGAGTCGCGGGTAGGAGAACACAGGTAAGAGGACATGTGGCAGTGACTAACAGCGATTGCTTCCAGGAGTGCCCCGTCACATCTGTCTGTTTGCCCTTCTCTAAATCTCCCTGACCATGTCGCTCCTTTCCATGTACTGTGCTAATATCAGCAACCCGTGATTATCATTACCACTCTTGTTAATTTAATCGAAAGTCACATTTTATGCAAAAATAGGCACAGATGGCTGGAAGCAAGGTTAATGCTTTCAGCTAGCGAGGTCCAGGGAAACCCGGCCACATGTGCTCAGCCTGCATATGACCAGTTGCCCAGACGCAGACACTTAGGAGAGGAGAGGCTGTTCTCATCCTCCCAGGTTTATGTATCAGCAAACAGGCTCCAAAAAGTAAGAGCCTTGCCCAAGTAGGGATTCGACCCCCGCCTTCTGGAGGCAGATCATTACAGCAAGGGTTTTCTTTCGTTTTCTCTTTCTGTTTTAGAGACGGGATCTCGCTATGTCGCCCAGGCTGGAGTGCCGCAGTGCAATCTTGGCTGCAACCTCAAACACCTGGGCTTAAGTGATCCTCCTGCCTCAGCCTCCAGAGTGACTGAGATTATAGGCATGCGCCACTACACTTGGCTCAATTTTTTTTAAAAATAGAGGTGGGGTCTCACTTATGTTTCCCAGGCTGGTCTCATACTCCTGGCCTCAAGTGATCCTCCTGCCTCAGCCTCCCAAAGCTCTGGGATTACAGGCAGGAGCCACCACACCTGGCACATCAGGAGTTTTCAATATCATGAAGTTTATTTGTTTTCCTGCTCCCCCCACTCCAAGAAAAAGAAAATTCCGGGAGATCAGGAGATAGTGGCGAGATTTTTTTTTTCTTTAGAGGGAGTCTCGCTCTGTCGCCCAGGCTGGAGTGCAGTGACGTGATCTCAGCTCACTGCAACCTCCACTTCCCGGGTTCAAGCGATTCTCCTGCCTCAGCCTCCTGAGTAGCTGGAATTACAGGCACACACCACCACGCCTGGCTAATTTTTGTATTTTTAGTACACACGGAGTTTCACCATGTTGACCAGGCTGGTCTCGAACTCCTGACCTTGTGATCCGCCCGCCTCAGCCTCCCAAAGTGCTAGGATTACAGGCGTGGGCCATCGTGCCCGGCCCGAGGTGTGTTTTAGAACACTTCCTCAAACTGACCTTGGTTATTTCCCTCTGGTGAGTCTCCTGCCCTGCTTGCTCTGGGCAGCTGTGCTATAGCCTTTGCTCCGTGGTCGTCCTTCTGAGCCTCCGTCCACTGAGCCTCTTGGCACCGACTCCGAGGAGCAATGAACACGTTTCTCGCCACTTGCAGCTGCAGCCCCGTATCAAGTCTCAGCAGTGACCACACTTCCAGGAAGCCAGAGAGAGCTCTGTCCCCTGCCGCCTGGAATTTCATTTGGCTCCGGCGCCGAGTTCATGTGGCAGGGGAACAGTGGTGTGTCTGGGCACTTAAGCCATTTGTGGTAAAAGAATCCGGATGTGCAAATGGCTGAGTTCCGTGTTATTGGATTTTTCTTTTCTTTCACTTGATGAAAAACAGAATTTTTTTTTCAACTGTCTGCAGCTCCATTCAAGTAATAACAAAAATAACTTATTTTAGCACAATATATACTTGGTAAGTCTTTTTTTTTTTTTTTTTTTTTTTCCGAAACAGTCTGTCTCTGTTGCTCAGGCTGGAGTGCACCATGACCAGCTAATTTTTTGTATTTTTAGTAGAGACAGGAATTCACCATGTTGGCCAGGCTGATCTCAAACTCCTGACCTCAGGTGATTCACCTGCCTCAGCCTCCCAAAGTACTGGGATTACAGGCGTGAGCCACCGTACCTGGACCTACTAAAAATTTTTAAAATTAGCTGGGCATGGTGGGGCTTCCCTGTAGTCCCAGCTACTCAGAAGGCTAAGGCGGGAGGATGACTTGAGCTCAGGAGATCTAGGCTGTTGTGAGCTACGATCACACCACTGCCCTGCAACCTGGGTGACAGAGCAAGGCTCCAACTCAAAGAAAGAAAAGAAAAGAAACAAACGGTAGAGGAGGTGGGGAGGCAGCAGCCAGCCCTGGGGTGTGAGCGGAGCAGGTAGAGGGAGATGTGGTGTTTATTTCATCCAACAGAGAAAACACAGTGTGATAAGGATATTCAAGTGGATTTTTTTGTTTGTTTGTTTTGAGACAGAGTTTTACTTTTGTTGCCCAGGCTGGAGTGCCGTGGTGTGATCTCAGCTCACTGCAACCTCCACCTCCCAGGTTCAAGCGATTCTCCTGCCTTAGCTTCCCGAGTAGCTGGGATGACAGGCGCCCGCCACCACACCCAGCTAATTTTTTTTTTTTTTTTTTAGTAGAGATGGAGTTTCACCATGTTGGCTAGGCTGGTCTCGAACTCCTGACCTCAGATGATCCACACCCACATTGGCCTCCTAAAGTGCTGGGATTACAGGCGTCAGCCACCACGCCCAGCCTCAAGTGGATTTAGATCCATAGCTTCAACCAAGCAATTCCCTTTCAGAGTGTAAGCAAACCCTCAGTGTGCAGGGCACTCCAGAAGTGTGCATGGAGCTCTTCAAGTCCATTTACACGACTTTATCCTCCCCTCTCCCGCCTCCCACCACTCTGGGCTATGTCAATGCAAGACACTGAGAATTTCACTTTCTCTTCAAATGAGCTTCATGTACTGCCAGAGCCAGCTTTGAGCCTTTTCTTCATCCCTTTTTGTGTTGTGGTTGTGGTTTGGGGGTTCTCTTTTTTTTTTTTTTTTTTTTGAAGATCACATTCCTAATAGGAAACCTAGCTACATTTGGGCACCCCACGTGGGCAGAGGTGTTTTAAATGCCGTGGAGACAGAGCAAGGCTGAGCTATGTCTGGATGTCATATTTTTTTTTAACCGCATAAAAAGAGCAGGTCTTTGTTGGTGCTGCGGGTGATTAAGTCTCAAATCTCTGTGAGATCTGAGATCTCAGCAGCTGCCAAGGCAAATCACCCAGTTAAATAGCAGCACTACAAATATATCACTGCCAGGAACTCCACCCCACAGTGAAGCTGTGCAAAGACTTTGGTTGCAAGGGTAAGACCTTAACTGTCCTGTAGCCTGTGCTTAAAAGAGTATGTCACATGGTCACCCTGAGACCCAATGGAGAGCCCAAGAGACTCAGGGCTTCTCTGTCGTTTTGACGCAGAGCAGGCAAGCCCCAGAATTGGGGCTTAACCTGGAAAAGTTCTTGGCTTCACTCGGAAAAAAAATTCAAGAGCAAGCCAGTGGTAGAAGAAAACAGCTTCATGGAAGCAGCAATGTTACACTCCGTGACTGCTCCTGCAGACCAAGACTACCCTGTGGGCAGTGTGCTAACAGTAGTAGCTCAGGGGAAGTCCTGCAGCAAGATTTATACCCACTTTTGATTCCCTGCAAATGAAGGGGTGAGTTATTCAGAATTTTCTAGAAAAAGGGTAGTACTTACTGGTTGTCACCATGGAAAGGGGCGGTAAGTTCTGGATGTTGCCATGGCAGTGGTAAACTGACATGGCCCTCTGGGCATGTCACATGGAGAGATGCTTTCCCCTCTTCCCTGTTTTAGCTAGTCTTCAGTCTGGTCCAGAGTCGAGTCCTGCCTCCTACCTCAATTTGGGAGAGATTATTTTGACACATGTGCCTGGAGCTGCCATCTTGGTGTTCATTTACACCTTGGGTTTCTGGTTAGCTTGTGGCTTTGTAGCACCTAGATGAAGATATAAGAAGTGTGTGATTGGCTGGGCACGGTGGCTCACTCCTGTAATCCCAGCACTCTGGGAACCCAAAGCAGGTGGATCACGAGGTCAAGAGATCGAGACAATCCTGGCCAACATGGTGAAACCCTGTCTCTACTAAAAAGACAAAAATTAGCTGGGTGTGGTGGTGTGCACCTGTAGTCCAGCTACTCGGGAGACTGAGGCAGGAGAATCACTTGAACACGGGAGGTGGAGGTTGCAGTGAGCCGAGATTGTGCCACTACACTCCATCCTGGCGACAGAGTGAGACTCCATTTCAAAAAAAAAAAAAGTGTGTGATCGTGGTCTTTCCTGGCTGTCAAGAAGAGTTCCCATGAAAAGCCATTTGTCCCCAGGCAAACCCTCTGGCCACACTAGCCTCCCATTGGAAAGAAAGAAGGATCCAGGAGCTCCTGATTCCTTTTAGGAATGTGCGTGGAAATATTTTCCCTGCTGGATGGAAAGAAGAAACCAACAAGGTGTGCAACAATTCAATTCTAACACTAACTACCAAAAGTTAGCATAGACCTCACAAGTTAAGGACCCCCCAAGGCTCCCACTACTTCAGACACACATTGGTGGTCCTCAGTTCACCCACACTTCTAACTGACTGGCTACAAATCGTGAGCTCCCACAACTTCCTCAGGTTCAATCACTCACAAGAATGACTTGAAGAATTCAGGAAAAGGCTGTACTTAGAATTACAGTTTCATTATAAAGAATACAGACCAAGACCAGCCAAAAGAAGAGACTCATAATAGCACAGGATGAGGGAGGATCCCAAATGCAGAGCTTCCTTGCCCTGACCCCATGAACTCGGGAATGTCACCTTCTTATCAATATCTTCACCAACCAGGAAGCCCACCTGAGCCTTGGTGTCCAGAGTTTTTATTGAGGTTTCGTTATATAGGCATGATTGATTGAATCACCAGTCATGTGACTGAACTCAGTCTCCAATCCCCCTCCTCTCCCTGGAGGTCCAGCTGGTATCACGTAGCTCAAAGCCCCAACCCTCTAATCACTCGGTTGGTCTTTCTGGCTTGACCAGCCCTTATCCTGAGCCATCTTGTTAGCTGAAACTCAGATGAAATCCAAGGAGATCATGAAAAACAACGGCACTCCTATTTCTTGGGAAATTCCAGACTTTACTATACAACAACGTCCATAATGGCCCAGGGTCGAAATACAACACTCGGCTCATAAAGCTCCCTGTTATTTGGGCAGAGATGATGAGTTCCGGCTTTGCAGCCCTTTGAAGCAATGGAGGAGAGCATGATACAAGCAGGCATTCCCATTATTTATTCATGCCCACAGTCATATAATTAGTTCCGGAGTCCTGCTTTGTGCAGACGTCGTGGGATTTGTGATACTTCTAGGCCAATTACTTTATGAGAGTAATAAGACACTACTGAACCCTGGGCCCCTCCCAAGGCCAGCCTGGCTGCTGCTTCGGGGAGTGTTGTTTCATCACAGGCTGCAGGGAGAATCTTTCCAGGATAGAGGACTTACCAGGGTGAGAAGCCTCCTAAGAACTGTTGTTTGAGTGACTCCAGGGCCATTTTCCCACTTGGGTCTGGCTTCAAGTTGGGAAGCTGGCCCAATGGGGGCAAGTTAGAAAACAGAGAATAACCAAATACTGCAGCATGTATGAAAACCCCTCCTATGGCCCCTTTGAGGGATGAAAAAAATATGGCATTCCCTGGGCACAGCGGCTCATGCCTGTAAGACCAGCACTTTGGGAGGCTGAGGCGGGAGGACTGCTTGAGCCCAGGAGCTTGAGACCAGCCTGGACAACATAGTGACACCCCATCTGTACAAAAAAATTTAAAGTGAGCCGTGCATGATGGTGGGCACTTGTAGTCCCAGCTGCTTAGGAGGCTGAGGCAGAAGAATCATTTGAGCCCAGGAGTTCAAGGCTGCCATGAGCCATGATGGTGCCACTGCACTCCAGCCTGGGCAACAGAGCAAGATCCTGTCTCTATACATATATATATACATATACATATACATATACATATACATGCCATACATATGACATGTATATGCCATATATATATATGGCATTCACTTCATGAATACTTAGCACTATGCTAGGAAAACCACCATGAACAAGACCCAAAACCCCTGCCCAGTAGTCAAGTTTGTGAGGCCAGCCTGAGACATAGATGATGAAGTGTCAGCATAGCTGAGCTCTTTCATGGAAATAGGAAAAGGTTTTTGCAGGACTAATACTCAGGAGACAGGACTTTGTCTTGCCCTGTCCCAAAACAACCTCTTCCCAGAAGCTTCCCCAGACCCCTCCCACCAAAGGAAAGCCTTCCTCCTCCTCCAGACCGATACAAGGTGCCCACTCAGGTAATCCTCCTGTGGTGCCTACAACATCAGTTTCTTACCTTATATTGAGGACCGTTAAGTAATCACTTCTTCTTATGAGGGTCTTATCCTCCAGCTCGGCAGGAAATTGCCCAAGGCTATGAGGAGCTTCTGAGCATTACTGTGTGATCATTCTCCCCAAATCCCGGTACAATGGTCCTGTGTTTGTCCCAATCTTACAAGGAGGAATTATATGAACAAGACAACGTACATAAAGCATTCAGCGCAGGGCCCAGCATGTTGTAGGCACGAAATTATATCTATAAGTATATATACATATCTATATAACATATAAATTATATATATAATGTAGTGCATTGTATGCACTAAGTTGTATGCAATATGTATAGAAATATATAAAAATACATATATATTAACATATACATAAATATATAAAAATACATAAAATGCATTAAATTATATATAATTTATATATGTATTTATACATATAGAATTCTATACATATTGTTTCCTAAATACATATTCATTATCTTTATACAAATATATGTAATATGTACATATATATGTATTTCCATATACAAATATATGTAATGTGTAATATATATTTATATACCTAAATATATGTATATAAATATATATATTTATATACATAAATATATTTATAATAAAATACATAAAAATATTTATGTATATAAATATATACAATGTGTATATATATTACATATTGTAATATATATTACAAATATATGTTTATGTGTATGTAATATATATTTGTGTAATATACATAAATACATGTTACATATGCATAATATATATAAAAATACAATGCACTAAATTTTATGTATAATTTCTATATGTATTATACAAATATAATTATATACGTATTATTTCCTAAATATGTATATATTCATTTTCCTAAATATATGTACATATATATATTTAGGAAACTGAAGTCCAGAGAGGTCAAGTAACTTCCCCAAGGTCAAACAGCTATGAAGAGGCAACACTAAGGTTTGAATAAATCTCATGCTCCTATTGAAGATTGATTGGCACTTGCTGGGTGTAAGGTAAGGATCCATCAGGTATCAGCCCTCAAGAATCTTAAACCTAGTGCTGGGGGGCAGGCACACACAGGTGTGGTGTGAAGCAAACTGCAGTGAGGGTGTCCAGACCCGGTGAGGACAGGGAGGGGAGCTACCGGGAACTGTGCAGATGGCGTGTGAGGCGGGCCTTGAAGACTGGGTGGGATTTTGACAGACAGGGTAGAAAAGGGCATTTGAGCGTGGGGAACAGCACGTGCAAAGACACTGGAACAGGAGGACACGGCGTATGAGCCAGGGATGGAGACGTGTCCATTGCAGGAGATGCAGGGGCGGGGAGGGGGGCTGCAGGAAGGAAGCCTCAGGGCAGTTACATCTGGATCACAGAAGATGGGGCCACCAGGTTGAGGCACCTGCCCTTCATCTCGGAGCCTCCTGAGAAGTAAGTCGCCCTCGCAGACTCGGCAGATGTTTGGACAGGAGGCCAATGCTCAGCTATTTCATCATGAAAATCCTGACCCCAGGCACCACGCCCAGCCCAAAGCTGTGTCCAATCAGCGTGGGCACCTGGCCCTGCTCGAGGGGAGCCGTGGCAGATCAGCCCTTACGCTCACAGGAGCCTTTCTGGTAGGTCTGCCCTGGGAGACAAGTTCAGTTGTGGGGAGGAGACTGGTGCCTCATGCCGGAGGGTTGAGGGTTGGAACCAACACAAGGACCCTGCCAAGCCACTCTGTCACTAGAGGATGGAGGCTCTGCCCACACCCAGCAGGGGTCTTTCCCCTACCTCCCTCACCCACGGCTTTGCCTCAGTTCTTGTGTAGGTTCCCAGAATAAAACCACAAGCACAGAAAGACTGTAGTTATTCGGGAAAAAAGGTAGGCAGGAAGATAGTTAGCTCTTTCCTGTCTTCTCAAGATAGGTAGATAGGTACCTGCTTACCTATTTAGGAAAGTAGGTAGGTAGGCAGTCAAGCAGGCAGGTAGGTGGGTAGACAGGTAGGTAGGTAGGTTGACAGGCGGGTACATAGACAGGTAGGCAGGCAAGTAGATAGCTGCACAAGTAGGTGGGTGGGGAGACGGGCAGGTAGGTAGACAGGTAGGTATGTAGATAAGTAGGTAGGCAGGTAGGTAAGTAGGTAGGTAGGCAGGTAGATAGGTAGATAGATAGGCAGGTAGATAGGTAGGTAGGCAGGTACATAGGTAGTTAGATAGGTAGGTAGATAGGTAATCAGGTAGATAGGCAGGTAGGCAAGTAGGTAGGTAAGTAGATAGGTAGGCAGGTAGGTTGGTAGGCAGGTAGATAGGTAGTTAGGTAGGCAGGTAGGTAGGTAGGTAGACTGGTAGCAAGTAGGCAGGTAGATAGGCAGGCAGGTAGACAGGTAGACAGGTAGTTAGGTAGGCAGGTAGATAGGCAGGTAGGTAGGTAGGCAGGTAGTCAGGTAAGTAGATAGTAGGTAGGTAGACAGGTAGTAAGTAGGCAGGTAGATAGGCAGATAGGTAGGCAGGTAGACAGGTAGGTAGGTAGGCAGGTAGATAGGTAGTTAGGTAGGCAGGTAGGTAAGTAGGCAGGTAGACAGGTAAGTAGGTAGGTAGGTAGACAGGTAGTAAGTAGGCAGGTAGATAGGTAGGTAGACAGGTAGGTAGGTAGGCAGGTAGGTAGATAGGTGGGCAGGTAGGTAGATAGGCAGGTAGTCAGGTAAGTAGGTAGGTAGGTAGGTAGACAGGTAGGTAGGTAGGCAGGTAGGTAGACAGGTAGTAAGTAGGCAGGTAGATAGGCAGGTAGGTAGGCAGGTAGACAGGTAGTAAGTAGGCAGGTAGATAGGCAGGTAGGTAGGTAGGTAGACAGGTAGTAAGTAGGCAGGTAGATAGGCAGGTAGGTAGGCAGGTAGACAGGTAGGTAGGTAGGCAGGTAGGTAGATAGGTGGGCGGGTAGGTAGGTAGGCAGGTAGATAGGTAAGTAAGTAGGCAGGTAGATAGGTAAGTAGGTAGGCAGGTAGGTAGGCAGGTAGCTAGGTAGGTAGATGGATAGGCAGGTGGGTAGGTCGACAGGTAGGTAGGTAGCATGACTACAGGGAGATGACGCCTGCTTTCAACAGCACCACTGCAGAACACGTCAGATAGAAAAAGAAAACAGCCTCGCTTCACATTAATGGATGAGGCACAGTCACAGTGGGTCGGTGCACCTCGCTGGGAAGTGACCATTTTCTACCCATGATTGTGTCCTGTTCCCCGGGTCCTGCAGCTATAAGGTAATCATGCTCTTTGGCACGTCCAGAAAATAGCTCCATCTCTCATGATGAGACAAGAAGGGCTCACATGTGCCTCGAAACTCCAAAGCATCCACATTCTGCCCAAAGACCAGAGGAATTGTCAGAGTTGATGCAGAGATTTCCCCACATTTTATACGATCAAGAGAAGAGTGGGTCTCCAGGCTTGCATTTAATTCTGCTATCTTGGGTCTTGAGCTATTAAAACTTTATAGAATTCTTGCACAGCCTTCCCTAGGGACCTTCCCACACTGGCAGGTGCTACACTTCAGAATTTATGCTCTTCCCTTTCTCAGATTGAAGATTTCATGTCTTCCCGTGCTGCATCTTGCTTGGGCCAGAGCAGAACAAATTACCTTGGCAAAATAAGTCCTTACCAACTGGCAACACTGCAGGGAAGAAACTAAATCCACACTTGCAATAAATCTGAGCAGAATATTCTGAAGATTTTCCAGAAATAATGTACCATTGGCTAACCTGCTCTATGGATACAGATGTGTCTCTGAGAGTATGCCTTCTTCTTCCAATAGTAAGTGATTTCAGGGCAAGGATGCACTCCACAAAATCCCCAGTAACTGGTCTAGGACGCCGAGGGTGTGAGTGGGAACACCAAAGGCACTGATAGAGTGAGAACTGGAATAGTTAGGGCTTGTCTTTGGGGAAGGATTAGAGGGGAGCACTTTGGGAGGCCAAGACAGGCAGCTCTCCTGAGGTCAGGAGTTCAAGACCAGCCTGGCCAACATGGTGAAACCCTGTCCCTACAAAAATACAAAAATTAGCCAGGCATGATGGCAGGTGCCTATAATCCCAGCATTCAGGAGGCTGAGGCAGGAGATTGCTTCAATCCTACTGTTGGTTGATTGGTTGTTTCTTTCTTTCTTTCTTTCTTTCTTTCTTTGTTTTGAGACAGAGTTTTGCTCTTGTTGCCCAGGCTGGAGTGCAATGGTGCGATCTTGGCTCGCTGCAACCTCTGCCTCCTGGGTTCAGGCGATTCTCCTGCCTCAGCCTCCCAAGTAGCTGGGATTGCAGGCACCTGCCACCATGCCTGGCTAATTTTTGTATTTTCAGTAGAGACAGGGTTTCACCATGTTGGCCAGGCTGGTCTCGAACTCCAGACCTCAGGTGATCTGCCCACCTCGGCCTCCCAAAGTGCTGGCATTACAGGCATGAGCCACCATACCCAGCCAGTTGTTTTGAAAATTAAAACCGAACTGGGCTCGGTGGTTCACACCTATAATCCCAGCACTTTGGGAGGCCGAGGCCAGGAGTTCAGGACCAGCCTGGGCAACATGGTGAGACCTCATCTCTCTCTCTCTCTCTCTCTCTCTCTCTCTCTCTTTTTTTTTTTTTTTTTTTTTTTTTTTTTTTTAAGATACAGTCTCACTCTGTCGCCTAGGCTGGAGGCAGTGGCACGATCTCGGCTCCCTGCAACCTCTACCTCCTGGTTCAACTGATTCTCCTGCATCAGCCTCCTGAGTAGCTGGGATTACAGGCGCCCACCACCATGCCCAGTTAATTTTTGTATTTTTTTGGTGGAGGCGGGGTTTTGTCATGTTGGCCAGGGTGGTCTCGAACTCCTGACCTCAGGTAATCTGCCCACCTTGGCCTCCCAAAGTGTTGAGATTATAGGCATGAGCCACCGTACCTGGCCATGAGACCTCATCTCTACAAAATATTTAAAAATTGGCCAGGTGTGGTGGTGCACACCTGTAGTCCCAGCTACTCAGGAGGCTGAGGCAGGAGGACCTCTTGAGCCCAGGAGTTCAAGGCTGCAGTGAGCTGTGATCATGCCACTGCACTCCAGCCTGGGTGACAGAGCGAGACTGTCTCTAAGAAACAAAGAAACAATTAAAATTGAATTAATTCAGCTGAGTGCAGTGGCTCGTGCCCATAATCCCAGCACTTTGGGAGGCTGAGGCAGGCAGATCGCCTGAGGTCAGGAGTTCAAGACTAGCCTGGCCAACATAGTGAAACCCTGTCTCTGCAAAAATTAACCAGGCATGATGGCGGGTGCCTGTAATCCCAGCTATTCAGGAGGCTGAGGCAGGAGAATCATTGAAACCTGGGAGGCAGCGGTTGCAGTGAGCTGAGATCACGCCACTATACTCCATCCTGGGTGACAGAGTAAGACTCTGTCCCCCCCAGAAAAAAATAAAATAAAATAAAATAAAATAATAGGAGGTGGTACCTTGATGAGGAAGCCCAGGCTCTCCCCGAGCCCACGTATCATGAGGGCACATCACTACGACTTAGACCTTTGGAACAAAGATGTGCCCAGCAGAGAGAGGCCAGTTCAGCCTCTTGCCACAGCTCTCAAACCCCTCCCTTTCCAAAGTACACATTAAACTTTTTTGGGGGAAAACCCTTTTTAAAAAGCCAAAACCCTTGCTTAGAAATGAAAAAATAAATTGTTTTTATAAGTTTAACAGCTCTATCACGAATCATACTAATTTTGCTCTAAAGTTACATTTGACCGCTCCGAGTTGATCCAATTGTACACCCTGAGAGCGTGATTCAGTCCTTCTCAATGCTCAAAATGCCACTCTTCTCCCCAACGGCCTCAAACAAATTGATGTATTTATATCCTTACCAATCTGGAAGTTCTCAGGGTGTGAAGGGGCTGTTTACTTTAGGAGCAGACACAAGTGAGAATCATAATCGTGGTGGTTCTGCTCTGAGGGTTGAACGCTAGGAGCAGGCAGCGCCTTCTGATTCCGTGTGTGGTGACCCACGAGAGTTCGCAAGGAGGGAAGGTAATCCCTTGCTGGGGGTGACTCTGAGGGAGCAAAGCCCACCTCCTACTGCTGATCATTTCAAAATAATTCACTGTCAGTGCATTCACCCAGCAAGTGTGGATAACCGTGGCTGACCTTCACTGAGCTGGGCGCCCACTAGGCGTGCCTTGCACTAAGCTAAATTCTGTGCACAGGAGGCATTTAATCCTCATTGCAGGCTTTGAGGCAGATGCTGGCCTCATTCTCATGGTACCCAGGAGGAGACCTGGAGCTCAGAGAGGCTGAGCTAGGCAGCACAGGACAGAGTCTCAACCCAGGCTCTCAGCTTATGTTTTCCGAGTCCCCCTCTTCCCCGGGAGCCCAGGTCACTGGGTTCCCTACCCACCCCCCCAAACCCCAACCCAAATGCTATGACCTTTGCAAGAAGCTCCCATTGCCGGGCACGGTGGCTCACGCCTGTAATCCCAGCACTTTGGGAGGCCAAGGAGGGCAGATCACCTAAGGTCAGGAATTCGAAACCAGCCTGGCCAACATGGGGAAACCCCGTCTCTACTAAAAATACAAAAATTAGCCAGGCGTGGTGGCATGCACCTGTAATTCCAGCTACTCAGGAGGCTGAAGCAGGAGAATCGCTTCAACCCAGGAGGTGGAGATTACAGTGAGCTGAGATTGCACCACTGCACTCCAGCCTGAGCAACAGAGCGAGACTCGTTTCAAAAGAAAGAAGCTCTCCGCCGGGCGCGGTGGCTTACGCCTGTAATCCCAGCACTTTGGGAGGCCGAGGCGGGTGGATCACGAGGTCAGGAGATCGAGACCATCCTGGCTAACACGGTGAAACCCCGTCTCTACTAAAAATACAAAACATTAACTGGGCATAGTGGCGGCCGCCTGTACTTCCAGCTACTCGGGAGGCTGAGGCAGGAGAATGGCGTGAACCCGGGGGGCGGAGCTTGCAGTGAGCTGAGATCCGGCCACTGCACTCCAGCCTGGGCGACAGAGTGAGACTCCGTCTCAAAAACAAAAAAGAAAGAAAGAAGCGCTCATGGACTGATTCTGTGTTCAGAGGAAAAGATCTCTGCACAGCAGGGCTAGGTCCTACCCAGGTGCTACAGGGCAGAGGTGCCCACAGCAGTGAGCGTAAATGGACCCAGCTCCTCCAACCCGCTTCTTTCAGGATGTCGCCACCCTCAACAGCCTGCCAGGGAGAACCAGCGCTTCACTTACCTCTCTCCAGACTGAATCATCCCCAGAGATGTTAATTCACATAAACTATTCGAATGGCTATTTTAATTCTTACTCATGCATTTAGAGTTCTACCTGATTGGTGAAGAGTTGCCGCTTTTTTCTTTTTTTTTTTCCCATCAGATGTTCAGCCATATCCTCATTTCGGGAAAACTGGACTCATGACACTGAACGTTGTTTTAGGGCAACGTTTATACGATAAGCTGGAGGATGCTGACAAAGGCAGGCCGTGAGGGAGAATCTGACCACTCTGTGGGGACAGGCAGGTCTCCAGGGGCTTCAGCAGGGACTCCCATCTCTACCACTGCAGGACCCAGGGCCTTGGGAACATCACATGCCACCAAGCCTCAGGGTCCCTCGCTGGGCTGGGAGACGATGGCTGAGGTGGGTGGCTGTGATCAGAGGGGCCCTCCCCTGTGTTCTCATGATGAAGCTCTGGAAATGCGGGCAACTCTTAATTTTTTTTTTAATTCTTTTTTTCTTTTTTTTTTGAGACAGAGTCTCACTCCACCACCCAGACTGGAGTACAGTGGTGAAATCTCGGCTCACCGCAATCTCAACCGCCCGGGCTCGGGTGATCCTCCTGCCTCAGCCTCCCGAGTAGCTGGGACTACAGGGGCACACCATCACACCCAGCTAATTATTTAAATGTTTCTGTAGAGATGAGGTCTCAGTATGTTGCCCAGGTTGATCTCGAACTCCTGGGGCCTCAAGCAATCCTCCTGCCTCAACCTCCCAAAGTGCTGAGATTACAGGCATGAACCACCACACCCAGCCTCAACACCAAATTTGAATAGTGTCCTTGCCAAAATTCACGCCCCCTTTGAACCTCAAAATGTGATCTTATTTGGAAACAGGTCTTTGCAGATGTAATCAAGTTGCAATGAGGCCATCTGAATCATTCATCTGGGCGAATCTTAATGCAGTAATTAGTGTCTTGAAAGGAAGAAAGAGATAAAGAGAGGCACGCAGGGCTGAAGGCCATGTGAAAGGTAGAAATAGACTGGAGTGATGCATCCCCAAACCAAGGGACCCTGAGGATTCCTAGAGCCACCAGCCACTGCAAAGAATCCTCCCCTAGGGACTTTGGAGGGATCATGGCCCTGCCAACAGCTTGCACGTCTGGCCTTCTGGTCTCCAGAACTGTGAGAGAATACATTCCTGTTGTCTTAAGCCACCCAGTTTGTGGTACTTTGTCACGGCAGTCCCAGGACACTCATGTAGTGTGGACGTTACCAATCTCAAAACAGAGTCAGCTCCTAGCATAGTGCCTGCTGCCAGGAGGCCATGGAGATGGAACCCTCATGCACGTATGCCATAACAGGACTTATCTCACACACACACACACACACACACACACACACACACACACACAAAAACACCTGCACATATGCCTATGACAGGAACTATGCAAGGAACTCCTCTAAAATCCAGGGTTCCAGGCCGGGCGCGATGGCTCTCGCTTGTAATCCCAGCACTTTGGGAGTTGGAGATGGGCAGATCACTTGAGATCAGGAGTTCAAGACCAGCCTGGCCAACATGGTGAAACCCCATCTCTACTAAAAATACAAAAATTAGGTAGTCACAATGGCATGTACCTATAATCCCAGCTACTGGGGAGGCTGAGGCAGGAGAATCACTTGAACCCAGGAGACGGAGGTTGCAGTGAACCCAGATCGTGCTACTACACTCCAGCCTGGGTGACAGAGCAAGACTCCATCTCAAACAACAACAACAAAAAAAACAGGGTTCCAAATAAGCCGCTAACACAAGAACACCTGCCCAACAATGGCTCCTTCTACCAGTGAGTAATTGCCAACTCCTGAAATGAGCCTCTTTCATCAACGTCTTTGTTTCGAAACAGTTTACATGGACTTCTCTCCTTTTTTGTCTTTAAAAGCTTCCCTGGCCGGGCATGGTGGCTCATGCCTATAATCCCAGCACTTTGGGAGGCTGGGGTGGGAGAATTGCTTGAGGCAAGGCGTTCGAGACCAGCCTGACCAACATGGCAAAAGCCTGTCTCTACAAAAAATAAAAATTAGCTGGGCATTACACACCTATCATCCCAGCTACTCGAGAGGCTGAGGCAGGAGAATCACGAGCCCAGGAGTTTGAGGCTGTAGTGAGCTATGATCACACCACTACACACCAGCCTGGGTGACAGAGCAAGACCTTGTCTTTAGATAAATAAAATAAAAGCTTCCCTCAGCCCCAAATTCTTTTGATGCACCTACGATTCATCATAGCGTATGTATCCCAGATTGCAACTCCTGAATAAACTCTCTCTTTGGAGAGCTGATCTCTCTGATGTTTGTTTGTTTGTTTGTTTTGTTTGCTTGTTTAGAGACAAGGTCTTGCTCTGTTGCCCAGGCTGGAGTGCAGTGGTGCAATCATAGCTCACTGCGGCTTTGAACTTCTGAGCTTAAGCCATCCTCCCACCTCAGCCTCCCAAATAGCTGGGAATACAGGTGTGCGCCACCACGCCCAGCTAATTTTTAAATGCTTTTGTAGACATGGGGGTCTCACTATGTTGCCCAGGCTGGTCTCCAATTCCTGGGCTCAAGTGATCCTCCTGCCTCGGCCTCCCAAAGCACTGGGATTATAGGTGTGAGCCACTTGGCCTAGACCCCTGATGTTCACATAGGAAACCTACTATGTTGACAACAGCCTTGTTTGCCTGTAAGTTCAGAACATCCTAGAGCCTACTGACCCTCCTCCAGCCTTGGGAAAGGGGAATAGAGGAAGAGAATGGTGGTCCCTGGCTGCCCTGATCCTACACTCCAGCTCAGACTGTAGGTCTCACCAAGCCTTTGGAGCCCATGACCTTGAAGGCTTTTGGGGGCAATAAAGAGAGAGCAGCCACTGCCCCAGGGTCAGTCCCTGGCCCACCGTCTCCTTACCCATCTCCATTGTGACTTGGGTCCAGCCACCACCTCCCTCCCTCAGTGGACTCCCTATTCAATGGGCATGTCAGCGTCTGCTCACATGCAAGACCATTGCTAAATGGTGACCAGCAGGCAAGACCCAATGGCAGACACAGTGAGACCACAGGAGGGGTGGCAGGCTGCTGGTCAGGAAGCCTCTCCTGTGTCCACCCCACAGTAAGACCCCAGGAGGACAGGGGCTCAGCCACAGTCCAGGGACTTAGCCACAGTCACCAGCTGATACAGATGCTTTTCTGCAGACCACGCTTGTCCCTCTTCCAGGGTCATCCCGCAAAGTGGGAACCAGAAGGCGGGCCTGCCTCCCACCCTGTGACATTCATGGCTCTGACCTGCTCCCCTCCCTACTCCCCATCCTTTCCTGAAGGCAGCCTCGTTTCAAGGCATCCAGGCCCCTGCAGATGGTATGCTGCCCAGAGGGCAGAGCAGGTCACCTCTCTACCTGGTCTGGCCCTGCCTGGGCACCGGCTGCTTTGTGCAGGGTTCAGTGGCTCAGAGAATAGGAGCCCCAAATCAAGGCTGAGCGGCCATTGAGGCAGAGCCTCTTTTGCCGAGGAGCAGTGATGGTAGCCACGCCACGTGGATGGGTCCGTGCAAGGCCACTCCTCTCATCTCAGCTCCCGAGAGACGAGAGGCGGCAGGGAAGGAAGGCGAGGCTGAGAAGGGGAAGGTAGGGGATTGCCCAAGGCACGCAGCCACAGCCAGCACAGGAACCAGGCAGCCCCAGGACCCCAGGCCAGAGTAGCTGTGGAGACTTGACAGCTTTTTTTTCTTTTTTTTAATTATACTTTAAGTTCTATGGCACATGTGCACAACGTGCAGGTTTGTTACATGTGCCATGTTTGAGTGCTGCACCCATTAACTCGTCATTTACATTAGGTATATGTCCTAATGCTGTCCCTCCCCCCTTCCCCCCCAACAACAGGCCCCGGTCTGTGATGTTCCCCTTCCCGAGTCTAAGTGATCTCATTGCTCAATTCCCCCCTATGAGTGAGAACATGAGGTGTTTGGTTTTCTGTTCTTGGCGATAGTTTGCTCAGAATGATGGTTTCCAGCTGCATCCATGTCCCTACAAAGGACACGAACTCATCCCTTTTTATGGCCGCATAGTATTCCATGGTGTATATGTGCCACATTTTCTTAATCCTGTCTGTCATTGATGGACATTTGGGTAGGTTTCAAGTCTTTGCTATTGTGAATAGTGCCGCAGTAAACATACGACAGCTTCTTAACAGCTTCCAAACCGCCTTACAGCTGCTGCCCTCCCATCAAGGGAGGAAGAATGTTAATTAAAGCGTGAATTAGCAAAGCAGGTAAAATCTAAACAAATAAGATGTGCTGAAGTGCAGGAGAGGTGATCAGATGGCCTCCTGGCATCTATTTATCAAACACCTGTCACCTGGCAGCAGGCGCTGTGCTAGCTGCTGGGAACAAGCCCAGTTCACTGCCCGCCCAAGGATGCAGGCATGGGGAAAGAGGGCATCTGATGCATTTACACCTGCATGCCAGGCCTAGCACAGTGCCTCTGAGGAATGAATGAATGAATGAATGAATGAACAAATGAATCTACCGAAGAAACAATGTGAACATCTAACTGCAACCAGGATGGGAAAAGGATTTGAGCTAGAGTAGAGAGCAGTCAATTCAATCTGCAAGCAATCCGGGAAGGCTGCCTGAAGGAGGCAGCACTTGCTCCAAGCTTGAAAGATTGAGTAGACCTTTGAGAACTGGAGAAGGAGGGCACAAATCAAAAAGTGCATACATTTTTTCAGAGGCAGGGGCAGTATTCCTAAAGAGCCTGTACAAGGTCAAACCTAATCAGATTCTAGAACACTGAGGCATTTTTATAAGTGATAGTGTCTGGGTGCAGTAGCTCTTGCCTGTAATCTCGACATTTCGAAAGGCTGGCAGGAGGATTACTTGAGGTCAGGAGTTCAGGACCAGCCTGGGCAACATAGCAAGACTCCAACTCTACAAAAAATAAAAATAAATAGCTGTGCATGGTGGTGTGAGCCCGTAGTCCCAGCCACTCAAGAGGCTGAGGCAGGAGGATCACTTGAGCCCAGGAGTTCAAGTGAGCTATGATTGTGCCACTGCACTCCAGCCTGGGTAGCAGAGCAGGACCCTGTCTCTAAAAATAAAAAATAAAAATAAATGGTCACAGAGAGATCTCTAGGGGAAGTCAAGGAGGCCCACAGTCTGGCCACGACCGCCAAGGAGAAGTTCCAGCTGCTACTCATTGGCAAATTACTATTGTTACAGATGGGATTGGTTACTCCTTGGCAGGAGTAGGGGCGAAGCTCAGAATGACCCCTGGAGAAGGGCTCATTACAGGCTGAGGAGCAGGTCCTGCCCCCGCACTGAAGGACTCTGGAGTCTGTGAGCCTAAGCAGGGGCACAGGGTCGGGGGCAGAGTGGCAAGAACTAGTATTCCTGAGCCCCATTCTATCTGGGGTGTGCATAGGGAGCAGACAGAGGGACTCTACCAGGAGACAACTGCAGTCTTGGAGAGTAAGTGGGATCAGGGGGCCAAGCCCAGCTGCTTATCTTTTTATTATTATTATTTTATTTTTTGAGATTGGATTTTGCTGTGTCACCCAGGCTGGGGTGCAGTGGCACGATCATGGCTCACCACAGCCTCGAACTCCTGGGCTCAAGCAATCCTCTCACCTCAGCCTCCCGAGTAACTGGAACTACAGGCACACACCATCACGCATGGCTAATTCCTTTTTTGTAGAGACGGGGTCTCGCTATGTTGTCAAGGCTGGTCTCGAACTTCTGGGCTCAAGTGATCCTCCTACCTCGGCTCCCCAAGGTACTGGGATTAGAGGTGTGAACCACCACACCTGGCCCACTTCTCCATCCTTGAGCGGCCCCAGCCCCTGCAGTTTCTCCTCTCAAGGCCAAACTTGGAGAGTTGGGATTGACTGTGTAAGGGAGGTGTGTGCCCTTGGTCTTATCCCAGCCCAGTGGGACGGCCCCACCTTCATCAGGTTGCAGTCAGATGAACATATAAACCATACTGGGCATTTCTGAGTTCCGTTGGAGTTTCAGCATGAAAAATCATAGTGTTGCCAGACAGACTTGCAGCCAAAATACAAATGGGATCCCTCAATCCACACAGGACCAGTCTTGGGAACCCTGGGTCAATCCCCTAGCCAGGACTCAGCTTATAAGTACACTTAAAGAGTCTGTCCCAGGCCGGGCATGGTGGTTCATGCCTGTAATCCCAGCACTTTGGGAGGCCGAGGCGGGTGGATCACCTGAGGTCAGGAGTTCAAGACCAACATGGCCAACATGGAGAAACCTTGTCTCTTCTAAAAATACAAAAATTAGCCGGGTGTGGTGGCATGCACCTGTAATCCCAGCTACCCAGGAGGCTGAGGCAGGAGAATTGCTTGAACCCAGGAGGCGGAGGTTGCAGTGAGCTGAGACTGTGCCACTGCACTACAGCCTGGGCAACAGAGTGAGACTCTGTCTTTAAAAAAAAAAAAAAAGTCTCTCTCAGTAGCCCAAACTCAGAAGTTCCCAGGTAAGTTTCAGAGAGGGGTCTGCTTTTTCTCAGATCTTCAGCATCATGGAAAAATTTAACTCATCGGAAGAGCACATCTAAAGCACCTATCATCTGTCAGCATCTTCTTAAAGGATTTTTTTCAGGTAGAAAAATGACTCTTATACAAATCCAAAGTGAACACATGTCACAAATCTTCTTTAAGTCGTTAATTAATGAGGGAACCTGTAAGATGTTACAAATGGTTTAAAGAAGGATTGAAAGCATCACAATAAACAATGCTGACGTAAATTTGCAAATAGATGCAAAACTGATCTATCCATGGCATGATAATAAATTGCCTTCCAGTGGACACACTTCATTTGCATTTCAATAGACGAGAACCACTTACATCCTATCAGTTGTGCAGAGCATCCTATCACAATGTGCAGAGTGGTAAAAGAACTCAAACACAACAAAAGGCAGAGATAACTCAACTTGACAGGGTGTGACATAATCTTTTTTTTTCATATATATATATATATATATATATATATATATTTTTTTTTTTTTTTTTTTTTTTTTTTTTGGCTGGGCCTGTAATCCCAGTGCTTTGGGAGACTGAGGCAGGAGGATTGCTTGAAGCCAGGAGTTCAAGACCAGCCTGGGCAACCTACGAAGACTCTACAATAAATAAAATTTTTAAAAATTATCCTGGCATGCCTAGTAGTAGTAATCCTAGCTACTCAGGAGGCTGAGGCAGGAGGATCACATGAACCAGGATTTCAAGGCTGCAGTGAGCTTTGATGACACCACTGCACTCCAGCCTGGGCAACAGAGTGAGACTGTCTCTTAGAAAAAAAAAAAAAATTTATTGACACTTTGTAATTGCACATATTTATGGGATACAATTTGATGTTTTGATATATATATATATATTGCATAATAATCATAATATCAAATCAGGGTGCATAGCATATCCATCACCTCATGCACTTATTTCTTCGTAGTGAGAACATTCAAAAGCCTCTCTTCTGGCTATTTTATAATATATACCTTACTGCCCATCATCAGCACCCCACTGTGCATTAGAACCCCAGAACTTACTCCTCCTATCTAATTGTCACTTTGTATCCATTAACCAACACCCTTCCATCCTCCCTTTCCCCCTTCCTGCAAGATGTGGGGTCAACCCAAATATCCAGTAATGGGTGGAATGGACAAATGTGGTATATCTACACAGTGGAATACTATGCAGCCATAAAAAAGAATGGAATCCTGCCACTTACAGCAACGTGGATGGACCCAGAGGTCATTATGTTAAGTGAAAAGCAAATGCCATACACAGAAAGACAAATACTGCACGATCTCACTTATAGGTGAAATCTTGAAAAAATTTAAAAAAAAAAAAAAAGAGTTGATATCATAGAAGCAGAAGGTAGAACAGTGGTCTCCATAATCTTTCTTGCCTGGCGATCATTCCCAGCAGCAAAATAACGATCTATTATGTCTCCCATCTCTTCCATCAAATAAATAAATGAATAAATAAATTAATAATAAGTTTCAAAGAAAGGGAAAAATAATCCCTTAATCCTACTTCCTCTGGAAGCTACCAGTCGTCTTTGCTCTTGTTTACAGTAAATCTCTCTGAAGAGTTATCTATATTTTCCTGTTCCTATTCTCTCTTCCCACACTTTCTTAAGCCTATTGGAGCTGGTGCTACCTTAACAACAGAAGAGTGGCTTAAACAACAGAAATGTATTGTCTCACGGTTCTGGAGCCTGGAAGTCCAAGATCAAGCTGTTAGCAGGGCTGGTTCCTTCTGAGTCTCTCTCCCTGTCTTATGGATAGCTGTTTTCTCCCTGTGTCTTCATATCATCTTTCCTTTGCACACATCTGTGTCTAAGCTCCTCTTCTTTTCTTTTTGACAGAGTCTCACTCTGTCACCAGGCTGGAGTGCAGCAGCGCAATCTCAGCTCACTGCAACCTCTGCCTCCTGGGTTCAAGCAATTCTTCTGCCTCAGTCTACCGAGTAGTAGCTGGGACCACATGCTCAGTTAATTTTTGTATTTTTAGGAGAGACGGGGTTTCACCATGTTGGCCAGGATGGTCTCGATCTCTTCACCTCGTGACCTGCCCGCCTCGGCCTCCCAAAGTGCTGCAATTACAGGTGTGAGCCACTGTGCCCGGCCAACCTCCTCTTCCTATGAGGACACCAGTCCTATTAGATTAAGGTGACGTCATCTCACCTTAATTCACTGCTTAAAGACCCTGTCTCCAAACACTGTCACATTCTGAGATGATAGGGGTTAGGGCTTCAACATGTGGATGCTGCTGATAGCAATACTCTTGTCAAGGTCAACAATGACCTCATCCACCCCGTCACTGGCAGCTTCTTGACCCTCTGTGCTGGTTTGTTCTCTTCTCCTTGACTTTGAAGGGCTCCAGAGCTCAGACCTCTGTTCTCTTCTCTTTTTCATATACCCTTGTTGCTTTGACCTTGTTCAGTCTCATGGTCTATAAATTCCATCTATGGGCTAATGACCCGCAGTTGTACATCACTAACCTGGCTCTCTCTCCCAAACTCTAGATAGACGTTTATATCCAACTTCTGACTGAAGATCTGCATGGAATTGTCTAACAGACACCTCCATGCAGCTGTAAAATCCTTTCACAGCTTCACTCATCTCCTGCCTCTGTGCCTGAAACACACCAGGCACACTCCTGCCCCAGGGCGTTGGCACTGACTGTTCTCTCTGCCTGGACACCCTCCACCCAGATCTCCACTTGACTACTCCTCTTGCGTAATTCAATTCTTTGTTTAAAAATCACCTTCAGGCCAGGTGTGGTGGCTCACACTGGTGTAATCCGAGCACTTTGGGGAGTTGAGGTGAGGAGGATTGCCTGAGGCCAGGAGTTCCAGACCAGCCTGGGCAACATAGTGAGACCCCATCTTTACCAAAAGTTAAGAAAAATAATAGCTGCATACAGAGGTGGGTGACACCTGTGGTCCCATCTACTCAGGAGGCTGAGGCAGGAGGATCCTTTGAATCCAAGAGGTTGAGGCTGCAGTGACCTATGATTATCCCACTGCTCTCCAGCTGGCAGAGTGAGACCCTTTCTCTAAAATAAATAAATAAATAATTTTAAAATAGTAATAAATAAAAAATAAGTCACGTTCTCACTGAGCCCCACCTTCTAGCAGCCTTATAGGATTTTGCAAACCCTCCCCAGGAGCTACCTCTCACCCCTTACCTGCACTCACAGCCCCTTACCCAGCTTGATGCTTCCTTTTCTCATGATGCTTTCTCATGTACCCTCTAGCATGCTGTAGAATCTTTTTTTTTTTTTTTTTTTTGAGACAGAGTCTCGCACTGTCACCCAGGCTGGAGTGCAGTGGCACAATCTTGGCTCACTGCAACCTCCACCTCCCGGATTCAAGCAATTCTCCTGCCTCGGCCTCCCGAGTAGCTGGGACTACAGGCACTTGCCACAGCTAATTTTTTGTATTTTTAGTAGAGATGGGGTTTCACTATGTCAGCCAGGCTGGTCTCGAACTCCTGACCTCATGATCCGTTTCCCCCCCCCCGTTGGATTCTCAAAGTGTTGGGATTACAGGCGTGAGCCACCGCACCCGGCTGCTGCAAAATCTTTTTAAGCATTATACTTTCTGTTTACTGGTTCTCTCCTATTGGAATATGAGCCCAGGAAGGAGGGTTGGCTGACTCTACACTGTTGTGTCCTAAGCACCTAGAACAGTACCAGGCACCAAGCTCCCTCCCCAGTTGCACACAATTTTCTTCCTGACACCAGAAAACATCTTCTCTTTCCTAGCAGGGCACACTCCGGTAGCCACTGAGGCCAGAGCCTCCACCAAAGCCACGGTACTACTAGAGCCAGGAGATGCGACTACAGACGTGAGCAGGCAGGCGGAGGAAGGGTTTGCCCCTGATGGTTGGGTCGGGAGAAGAACCCTACCCATCCCACACCTCACTCCTACCCTAGACTGGGCTGAAGTTATTTTTCTTTTTTTGAGGTGGGTCTCACTCTACCACCCAGGCCGGAGTGCAGTGGCACCATCACAGCTCCCTGCAGCCTTGACCTCCTGGGCTCAAGTGATCCTCCCACCTCAGCCTCCCAAGTAGCTAGGACTACAGGCACACACCACCCTGCCAGGCTAATTTTTTATATATACATCTAAAGATGCAGTCTGACTATGTTGCCCAGGGTGGTCTCAAACTTCTGGCCTCAAGGGATCTTCCCACCTTGCCCTCCCACGGTGCGGGGATTATAGGCATGAGCCACTGCACCTGGCTGGACTGACATTTTCTGATGGCGTGAAGAAAAGGGAAGAAAGAGTATAGCATCCACATTAAAACAGACTGAATGTTCATGTGTTGCTTAATCCATTTAAACTCAAGTGATAACCCCAGAAGAGTATTGTTCTTGCTTTACCCTGAAAAGTAGGAATTTCAGACTCTTGGAGAAGATACTGGGAGCAGAGAGAACAAATGCAGCTTGATCACTAAGTATGTGCCAGACACTTTGCTTTCTCTGATTACATTTGCACCGAACCATCTCTCAGATAGGGGCTGTGTGACTCCGGCTGGCAAAGTGAGGTACCTAAAGCCACCCAGCCAGTAGGGCGAGAAGCTAAGAATTCCAACCCAGGACTCATTCCCCACATGCCTGGAGTCTCTCCCTCAAGAGGCAGGCAGTCCCAGAGAGCAGCATCTTTGTCATCTCCTTGTCCCTGTCCCCACAGGCTCAACTGCAGAGCTCCCCTCAGATCCAAGGGCACTGACATTGACGGAAGTTCATGTTTTACGAGGAAAGACGGGCCCCATCTCTGTGGAAGAATTTAATCTCAGAGCAGCATGCCCTTGTCTAAGACATTGTCCGGGCAGCTTGCAACCCAATAAGGCTCTGACAGAATCAGCCTCTCAGGGCTGCGGCCCTGGTGTGAGATTTGGGACTAGGCTGGCAGCTGTGGTGCCAGAATCCCAGCCAGAAAAAGGAAAAGATGAGAAAGAAAGAACAAATAGCCCCATGCGGAGAATTCTGGTGGAAGGGCCATGCCAGAGGGGCTGATTCATCTCAGGGGTGCTGTGTCTCTCGGTGGCAAGAGAAAGGACTTCCAAGGCCATGCCTGATTTTAAAACCTGGATGACAATGTTTGCCCCATGAGAGACCCAAAATGTGTGCCCGGCAAAATAGGCCTTGGATGCAGATGGACAAGGGGTTTCCCTGCACGACCTTGACTCTCACCTCTGCTCAAGTCAACCACAGACATGGTGGTACATCCTCAGCCATATGCCCACCCTGAGTTTAGGACTGGAAAGTATTTGGAGAAAAATCTGCAAGTCTCATTTCTAGCTATTATGGTGCTTGCTGGTGAGGCCAGAGAGCTGTGGTGGAGCACAAAGGAGTGGTAGAGCATGGGGGGACCTGACTTTGACCTCTCCCAAATCTGCAAAGCCCTCTGCTCCCACTCCCTTGGGCCACGCTCACGCCTTTGGTACCTGATGCCACCCCCTGCTGGCTACTAGAGATAAATGCTTCCCCAGAACAATGCAAGGTGTGCATGAAACCCCTGGTTTCCTATTGCCCACTGGAGAAGGCTCACTACTTCACAAGACCTCACCAAGTAAGACAGGAAAGGCTGAGAAGAGGTAGTTCAGGAACTGTAAACAGCCACATGTCAAAGTTCCACAATGGGCACAGCCAGCCCTGAAAGGCCTCTCCCACCTTGCAGTTCAGCCTGACTCCAGCCAGAAGGGCCCCCATCTTGCTCCCAGGCTCAGAGCTGTAAACCAAACTCCTACTCCCAACCAAACAACTCAGTCAACTCCCTCTGGGTGGAGAAGACCCCAGAGAAACCTGAAAAATGGAATTGTCTGCCATGATAAGGAGGGAGGTTGGACATGTCTCATTATACCTCCTCCCTCTTGGGATTTAGGCACAACTGACCAGCATTAACATTAAAATAGAAATCATAGACTGACAGGACAGACTCTGTGGCAATAAGACCTCAAATTCCAGTCTGACTCTGGTATAACATCACATGACAGATAGTACACCCAGAAGGACATCAAAATATTTTATCCCAAAATATATTTCTTTGACATATTTTGAAATGGCCCTGCAAAGCCATCTTTGGTGGGGGAAATTTGCATCTGTAGAGAATCTCCATTAAAGAAGCCAGGACTTTCCCAGGTCTAGGAGAGATCAACTCAGAGTCTGACACCTTTTAAGGTCAGAAAAGGGACATTTACCACCTCTTCTCTCTGAGGGCTTCCACCTCTAAGGTTCCATCTACATAACAAAAGCCTTGGTGTCCACAACCCCTGTGTATCACTTCATCCTCACATTACTATTAAAAAAAATACCTGCCGTGCGCAGTGGCTCACACCTGTAATCCTAGCACTTTGGGAGGCCGAGGCAGGCAGATCACCTGAGGTCAGGAGTTCAAGACCACCCTGGCTAACATGGTGAAACCCTATCTCTACTAAAAACACAAAATATTAGTCGGGTGTGGTGGCGGACACCTGTAATCTCAGTACTCGGGAGGCTGAGGCAGGAAAATCACTTGAACCTGGGAGGCAGAAGTTGCAGTGAGCCAAGATAGTGCCACTGCACTCCAGCCTGGGCAACAGAGTGAGACTTAAAGAAAGAAAGAAAGAAAGAAAGAAAGAAAGAAAGAAAGAAAGAGAGAAAGAGAGAAAGAGAGAAAGAGAGAAAGAGAGAAAGAGAGAAAGAGAGAGAGAGAGAGAGAGAGAGAGAGAAAGAAAAAGAGAGAAAGAAAAAGAGAGAAAGAAAAAGAGAGAAAGAAAAAGAGAGAAAGAGAGAAAGAGAGAAAGAGAGAAAGAAAGAAAGAAAGAAAGAAAGAAAGAAAGAAAGAAAGAAAGAAAGAAAGAAAGAAAGAAAGAAAGAAAGAAAGAAAAGAAAGGAAAGGAAGGAAAGGAAGGAAAGGAAGGAAAGGAAGGAAAGAAAAGACCTGAGACCAGGTAATTTATAAGGAAAAGAGGCTTAATTGGCTCATGCTTCTGCAGGCTGAACAGGAAGCACGGTCCTGGCACCTGCTCAGTTTCTGGGGAGGCCTCAGGAAACTTTTAATCATGGCGGAAGGTGAAGGGGAAGCAGGAACGTCTTACATGGTCAGAATAGGAGCAAGAGAGAGAGGAGGGAGGTGCCACACACTTTTAAACAACCAGATCTTGTGCACACTCACTCACTCTACAGAACCAAGCGGGAGATGGTGCCAAGCCATTCATGAGAACTCCACCCCCATGATCCAATCACATCTCAGCAGTCTCCACCTCCAGCATTGGGAATTACAATTCAACCTGGGACTTCGGTGGGGACATGGATCCAAACCGTATGACCCCATTATCTCAACTCAAGCATTTGTTTCTGCTGACTTCAAGTTTTTAGCCAAAGCTTAACTCTTTCAACCAATTGCCAATCAGAAAATCTCTGAATCCACCTGTAAGTCCCTGCTTCAAGATAACCCACCCCTTTAAGCTGAACCAACGTACATCTTCCATGTATTGATTTTTAATTTTACCTACAATTCTTGTCTCTCTAAAATGTATAAAACCAACCTGCAACCCAACCCACTTAGGTACACTTTTTTTTTTTTTTTTTTTTTTTTTTTTTTTTTTTTTTGAGACAAAGTCTCCCTCTGTAGCCCAGGCTGGAGTACAGTGGCACGATCTTGGCTCACTGCAAGCTCCACCTCCTGGGTCCAAGTGATTCTCTTACCTCAGCCTCCTGAGTAGCAGGAATACAGGCACCCACCACCACACCTGGGTAATTTTTGTATTTTCAGTAGAGGCAGAGTTTCACCATGTTGGCCAGGCTGGTCTCGAACTCCTGAGTTCAAATGATTCACCCATCTTGGCCTCTCAAAGTGCTGGTATTACAGGCATGAGCACCATGGCCGGCCCTCAGGTACACTTTCTCAGGACCTCTTGAGACTGTTCCCAGGGCCATGGTCACTCATACTGGCTTGTAATAAATCTCTTTGAATATTTTACAGAATTTGTTGTGGGTTTTTTGTTGTTGTTGTTGTTATTGATGTTTTGTTTTTGTTTTTGTTTTTCTTGAGATGGAGTTTCACTCTTATTGCCCAGGCTGGAGTGCAATGACGCAATCTTGGCTCACTGCAACCTCCACCTCCCAGGTTCATGTGATTCTCCTGCCTCAGCCTCCCAAGTAGCTGGAATTACAGCCACCATGCCAGGCTAATCTTTTGTATTCAGTAGAGATGGGGTTTCACCATGTTGGTCAGGCTGGTCTTGAACTCCTGACCTCAGGTAATCCACCCACCTGGACCTTCCAAAGTGCTGGGATTACAGGCATGAGCCACGGCACCTGGACTGTTGGGGTTGTTTTTCAACAGAGCTCTACCTGATTATCCCATGACTGGGGCCCTGGGGGCGGGCTGTCCGGGAGGTGAATCTGTGGCACCTGTGCCCTGTCTACATCATGGGCAGGGGCTGCAGACCTCAAAGGGTGAATCAGAGCATGAGAGAGGCTGGCAGTAAAAGCCACCTGCACCCCAGGGTACGATCAGGCACATCCAGCCAATGGAGACTCTGCAGGACAAATGACCTAGTTTCTTTAAAAAATTAAATTAAATTAAAATGTCAAAACCATAGAGGGGGAACCTATCAAGAGAGATATTTCCTTAAAGATCCCAGGAAGCAAAGCCTGGGGTGCGAATTGGAGAGGAGAGGACAAGGTTTATTGATGGAGGCCAGGGCAAGACAGGGCACAGGGGAAGTCCAGCAAGGATGTGATCTCGGGCCACTGGGGGATGAGAGTTAAGGGGTCTCTGGTGAGAAAATTGCCCTGCAGAGCTGTCCTGCTGTGAAGCAAGGAGTTGGAAAGGGTTTATACCCACAGGCTGCCTCTGGGGTGGAAGGTAACTCTTCCCCTCTACTCCCAGGCAGAAGAGGGGCCCTTGGCCGCCATGGCTGTTGGCACCAGCACTCAAAGCAGTACCTTCGTGCCCACTGATCCCAAGGTAGGGCCCCACTGGGGGTTAAACTGTGTTCCCCAAAAATCCATGTAGAAGTCCCAATTCCCTGAACTTGTTTATGGGATCTTGATTGGAAATAGGGTCTTTGCAGAGGTCATTAATCGAGTTAAAATGAGATCATGCTGGATTAGGATGGGTGCTAATCCGAGGACTGGTATCCCCAGAAGAAGAGACACAGAGACACACACAAGGAGGAGGCTGGTGGCGACGGAGCCAGAGACTGGAGTGATGCAACTGTAAGCCAAGGAACACCAAGACTGCCGGCCACCCCAGGAGCTGGAGAGAAGCAGAGGATGACAGTCCCTCAGAGCTTCCAGAAGGAAGCAGTCCTGCCAATGCCTGGATTTTGGACTTCTGGCCTCCAGACCATGAGAGAATCTATTTTTGTTGCCTTAAGTCACCTGGATTGTGGCAATAGGTTACGTTGGCCCTAGGAAGCTTCATTTTTGGAGGAAGGAGGATGAGGAAGAGAGAGAGAATGAAAACGATGTGAATCCTGACAAGTTATTTAACCATATATATATATGTATATGTATATATATATATTTGAGACGGAGTCTCACTCTGTTGCCAGGCTGGAGTGCAGTGGCATGATCTCAGATCACTGCAGCCTCTGCCTCCCGGATTCAAGCAATTCTTCTGCCTCAGCCTCCCGAGTAGCTGGGACTACGGGCACGTGCCACCACGCCCAGCTAATTTTTGTATTTTTAGTAGAGATGGGGTTTCACCATGTTGGCCAGGTTGGTCTCTCTCTCTTGACCTTGTGATCTGGCTGCCTCGGCCTCCCAAAGTGCTGGGATTACAGGTGTAAGCCACTGCACCTGGCCCCAAATTTCCCCTTTTTATAAGGACATCAGTCACATTGGATTACAGACCACCCTAACGACCTTCCTTTAACTTGTTGCCTCTATTTCCAGATGAGTCATTTCCTGAAGTACTGGGAGCTTTCACATATGAATCTGGGGACTCAGGGCGGTGTAGGGCAGGGGTCCCCAATCCCCAGGCCACAGATGGGTAGCTGTCTATGGCCTGTTAGGAACAGGGCTGCACAGCAGGAGATGAGCAGCTGGTAAGTGAAGCTTCATCTGTATTTTATTTAGAGACGGAGTCTCGCTCTGTTGCCAGGCTGGAGTGCAGTGGCGCGATCTCGGCTCACTGCAACCTCCGCCTCCCAGGTTCAAGCGATTCTCCTGCCTCAGCCTCCTAAGTAGCTGGGACTACAGGCACCTGCCACCATGCCCAGCTAATTTTTGCGTATTTAGTAGAGATGGGGTTTCACCATGATGGCCAGGATGGTCTTGATCTCTTGACCTTATGATCCACCCACCTCGGCCTCCCAAAGTGCTGGAATTACAGGTGTGAGCCACTGTGCCTGGCTGCTTCATCTGTATTTACATCCACCCCCCATCGCTTGCATTATGGCCTGAGCTCTGCCTCCTGTCAGATAAGCAGCAGCATTAGATTCTCATAGGAGCTCAAACCCTATTGTAAATTGTGCATGTGAGGGATCCAGGTTGCACCCTCCTTATGAAAATCTAATGCCTGATGATCTGTCACTGTCTTCCATCACTCCCAGATGGGACTGTCTAGTTGCAGGAAAACAATCTCAGGACTCCCACTGATTATACATGATGGTGAGTTGTAGAATTATTTCATTATCTATTACAATGTAATAATAATTGAAATAAAGGGCACAATAAACGGAATGGGCTTGAATCATTCTGAAACCATCTCTTGCCCCTGTCTGTGGAAAAATTGTCTTTCACTAAGCCGGTCCCTTGTGCCAAAAGGTTGGGGATTGCTGGTATAGAGGACACAGTTAAACCCATAATGGAACCTGAAGGAAAAAGCATAGGGCAAGATGCACACACAAATGAGGATCCAAATAAGTGATCTATTGTCTGTGAATGCCTCCTTTGCCCCAGTTTGGACAAAGACATGCTGATTAATTGTGTTTAAATGGCAAACCCAAGAAGAGTGGAGACTCCCAACCCAAAAGTGAAGAGCACATAGAACAGAAAAGAAATGGACGCTTGTTGATTACAAACCTGCTTGTTTTGCCCCTAACAAAGTGAGTTTCATGACTGACTGGCTCTTAGAACTCCAAGTTTTTGCCATCAGTGACTTCAGACATCCTGAGACACCAAAGCTTGACTTATATAACTCTGCTTCCTCTCGGGGGAGGTAAAAGAAAACCACTGAGCTAGTTATGCAAGGAGATAAAATATCCTTTTCTGTTTGTCTTTTGCATTAGCTAATATTTGTGTCCCTGGAAAAGTTGTGGGTCAATTGATTTTCTAAATGGAATCATTTTAAATGCACCAGGGAAGTCTGTGACTTAAAGGGAACCACACTGAGTTATTTGGGACACTGGGGTGCTCAGTTGGGATGGCTGTGTTTTGGAGTGGTTGTGTTCAGAGGGTGCAAGGTGTGGGGAAAAAAATCCCACCTTGGGCCCCAAAAGTGATGGAAGCTGATACATATAGAACTCTGAGCACAATGCCTAACACACAGCAAGCTGTCAGTCGCTACTAAAGGCCATCGTCGTGTTACATTCAGCCTTCCCTTTCTGGTCACCCAATGGTTCTCCACCCCTGTGCTACAGACTGAATGTTTTTGCAACTCCAAAATTCACAGGGTGAAGCCCTACCCCCACGATATGATGGCATTTGGAAGTGGGGCCTTTGTGAGATAATTAAGGTTAGATGAGGTCTTGGGGTAGCGTCCCCATGATAGGATTAGTATCCTTACAAGAAGAGACATCAGCAAGCTCTCTATCTCCCTCTCTCCCCACCTTGAGGACACAATGAGAAGGTGGCTGTTTACAAGCCAGGAAAAGAGCCCTCACCGGAAGCTGTACCCTGACCTTGGACTTCCATCCTCCAGAACCATGAGAAGGCAAATTTTAGTGTTCAAGCCACCCAGACTATGATATTTTGTTATGGCAGCCTGAGCTGACTAAGATACCTCCGTTTGGGCTGTTTGTGCATGCAGACCCCTGAAGGCATCTCCTAGGACCTGGGGCTCCTCCTTTTTACTCTTTTGAAAGGCCTCTCCCTTATTGCAGGAATGTGACATCAATGTCCCTCCATGCCTCCCTGCAGACATAAGTACCCATGTCACCCCATGTCCCTCCCTCCCCACTTTTTCCAGCACCCCAACTCTTCCTCTGCCCAAACGTATCCCCTGGGAAGAAGGGCATGGCAGCCATCTGTGCCTTAGTGGGATTTCGTTACCAGCTTTTCTCTAGTGACTCATCTGAGTCTTACATTTTGGAATCATAGAATGTTAGAGTTTAGAAGTCCGCTAGTCCAGAGATCTACCAGGCTGCACAGAGGGCACTGGGAGCCACTGTGGGTGGGGAGGAAGAGCCCATGGAAGCACCTGGGTCCCCAACTCTACAGCCAGAGTAACTCCCTTCATCTGTTGCATATGTGCAGCTGGGACAGCTCAGACACCCTCACACAGGCACATGCACACACTCACATACACCGTCCCACACTCATGCACCTGCATGCACACCCGCCCTCACACCATATATTACTCTCTCACACTCATATACACACTCACACCAGTGTCTGTGCATACACACTGATAACCCACCCTCAGGGGCCTGGGGAAGATGGGAGCCTCCAGCTGGGGGGAGGAGGAGGGATGAGGAGGTTGAACAGGTAGCCACCCAGCATCCATCCCCGTCCAGACCCCAGAGGCACCACCCAGATGTGAGAGAACCACTTTCCCCATCCAACTCAGCCCCCTGGCTCCCCTTGGGTCAGGAGCTTCCTGGCCTGTGCCCTCCACATTCCCACAGTGGGCAGGACTGTAGTGAGGACCCCCAGAGGTCCCATGAACCAAGCAAATGGACACAGGGGACTGAGTGGGAGCCAAAGGGCGAGGACCCCACCAACAGTGCCCACAGAGACTCATGACGTGAGCCTGTTTTGGAGTAAGAGGCAAGGACCCAGGACTTTTTGGGCTTTGTAGGGAAACTGGAAACACCTTCTCCTGTCTCAAACCTGTCGTTTTCAGATGGGACGACTGTGTCTAGAAAGCTGAGGGTCACATGGCCACTCAGTGGCATGGCTAAAACCAGAACTCGGTCTCCTGGTTTCTGGTGCATTAAACATTCCCCAAGGGGAAGACACATCCAGGTGCATTGGGTCTCATAGAAGGCTTGGGATAGGTATGCACACACGCTCATGTGCCTTGACCCTTTCTGCAGGGAAAACAATGGGAAACCCAGAGGAAGGAAAGAGGGGAACCCAGTCCTAGAGCCCACCATGTGCCAGGTACCATGTGAGTGCCTCACAGGCACTTTCCCATTTGATCTGTGTGAGGTGACTGTTGCTGATGAGGAGACTGGGGCAAAGGACTTGTCTACCTTATGCAGCGGACAAGCAGCAGAGCTAGATTCTAGATCCAGAGGCCATGGTCTCCCCGGACCACACCTTCTCCCACAGCCTGCCTTTGTCCTCCCATTACCCCTCTTCCAACCACTGCTGACAGGTTCAGATCTGCACCCATGCATGTTCAGAGATCTACACACCCCCATTCAGGGAGCCACGCAACTCCTCCCAAAGCACCACCAATTCTCACCCAAAGCCCCACCCACTCTCAGTCAGAGCCCCACCCACAATCATCCTGAGCCCCACCCACTCTCATCCAGAGCCCCACCCAATCCAGCCAGGCCCTGTGCATCCCCATTCAGAGCCATGCCCATTCTCATCCAGGGCTCTGCCCATCTCTTTTCAAAGTGCCACCAATTCTCATCTAGAGCCCCGCCCACCCCACCCAAAGCTCCACCCGTCCCCATTCAGGGTCTTGTGTATCTCCATCCAGAGCCACACCCACTCCCAGCCAGAGCCCCACCCATTCTCATTCAGAGCCCCACCCATCCCATCAGAGCTCCACCCGTTGCCAGCCAGGGCCTGTGCATCCCTATCCAAAGCCCCGCCCACATTCATCCAGAGCCCCGCCCCTCACAGCTGAGCCCTCACCATGGAAAGTTGACAGGTTCCCTGTTCACCCTCAAGGCGCCTCTGCTCCACGAAATGGGCGTTCCTGAGCCAACACTTTCAGCCTGGATGCAGCCTGGATACCTCCAATTTTGGTCCTGGCTATACTCTGTTCTTTTTTAGTTCTATTAATTAAAGCTCTTTGTAAGAAAAAAATTAAAATAAAACAGTGCCGGTGACGCTTCCTTCTGCACTTTTGTCTGTGCATTACCCAAGAATCCAACGAGGAGAAGAGGAAGAGACTCCTCTGAGAACAGTCAGTGCCCGCCTGTTTGGGGCCATCCCAAACTCCCCCAAGTCAAGGTTGTCATTCACTGTGGCGGTCCTGCCTGGCAACCTTTTGGGGTAATAGAATTAGTCTACAAATGCCAGGCATAGTGGCTCACACCTGTAATCCCAGCAGTTTCGGAGGCCAGAGGGGAGGACCACGAGGTCAAGAGATGGAGACCATCCTGGCCAACAGGGCAAAATCCCGTCTCTACCAAAAATACAAAAATTAGCCAGGCGTGGTGGCGCACACCTGTTGTCCCAGCTACTTGGGAGGCTGAGGCAGGAGAATCACTTGAACCCGGCAGGCAGGGGTTGCAGTGAGCTGAGATCGCACCACTGCACTCCAGCCTGGCGACACAGCGAGACTCCGTCTCAGGAAAAAAAAAAAAAAAAGAAAAGAAAAAGAAAAAACGAAAAAAGAATTTGTCTACAAAGACTGATGACTGGAAATAAGTGATAAGTGAAAGACTGATGACTGGAAATAAGACTGATGACTGGAAATAACTGCTGGAGTGCAGTGGCACAATCTCGGCTCACTGCAACCTCCACCTCCTGGGTTCAAGCGATTAGGAGAGCCATGATTTGATGTGGGGTCCCAGGGAGTGGCTCCAGAGTTGTCCCTAATGCAAGAACCACACTCTGCTAGAAACCGAATTGCAACACGCTCACTCTGTCTGGAGACCTGAGGCAACACCCCAGATCTGTCTGGCAGCCCCTCTATGCCCACTGGTTTCCTCTGGGAAATGGAATAATGCCAGGCTGGGCATGGTGGCTCATGCCTGTAATCCTAGCACCCTGGGAGGCTGAGACTGGTGGATCATTTGAGGTCAAGAGTTCAAGACAGGCCTGGCCAACATGGTGAAATCCCGTCTCTACTAAAAATACAAAAATTAGCCGGGCGTGGAGGCAGGTGCCTGTAATCCCAGCTGCTCAGGAGGCTGAGGCAGGAGGATTGCTTGAAACCAGGAGATGGAGGCTGCAGTGAGCCGAGATTGTGCCACTGCACTTCAGCCTGGGTGACAGAGCAAGACTGTGTCTCAAAAAAAAAGGAAAAAAAAAAAAAAAAGAGAAAAGTACTCACAGAGATTTTTGAATTCATTCAAACTTTTCTTTCTTTTTCACAAGAACTGTTTCCTGGAGTAACCAGGCAGGTAGAAGTGTGCTCCCATGGGCACCTCTTCACGGAAAAAGGGATGTGCAGTTTGGCCTGACTCAACCA